>NC_141292.1:17635785-17690785 GCF_037954325.1 Fistularia commersonii | reverse complement strand
AAATATCGTAGAATATACATATATATTTTGGTTATATATAAGGCGCCGACCTCCCCAGGGACTTGATCCCCGCCGAGCCACGGCTCAGGCAGAGGAGCCGGAGCTTCTCCACCGGGTCCGAGCACATCTCAAGGCGCCGCTTGGCGTCCATGGCCATCGCCCGGTCGTGCCGCCACGTGCCCGCCATGGAATGAGCTTCGTTGACCTTTGACCCCTGACCTCTGGATGGTAATGACGCTGTTTCAGGGGGGGGGGAAGTGAACGCACCGTTATTAGCCAAACATTTATTTATTTGATTTATTCTCATATTATGTAACCGAAAATAATATGAAAATATAATTTTGTGTAATGTAACATTTAGAAAATATAATGAAATATGTTTTAATGCAATGTAATGTATTGAAAGGTATAACTTCATGTAATATAACATGAACAACAATAATAATTGAGTACATTATATGATACAAATGATTGTATAAAATTCCATCCATTCCATCTTTTTCCGCTTTTTCTGGTTCTGTGATGCTATGCAATATAAAAAAATGTAATGTAGTTTAATTTAATGCAATGTAATGTGTTGTACATAATGGAACAATATATTATAAAATGAAATGAAATATAGTGTGTTGTGGAATCTAATTTGATTTCTTGTAACATATAATATGATATATGAAATGTATTACATTATAATATATTTTAATTGTATCATAATAATTACAGGTAAAAAGTACAAAAATATATATTTTTTAATTTTCAGATAAATTACTGTTGTTATTGTCCTTATTATTATCCTTAATAATAGTAGTAATACTAGAACTAGTGCTAAATCCTATATATACACATTTAAATATACATGCTTTTAGGAATATATATACATTTGAATATATATTTAGGTGTGTGTGTATAATTGTACCTTTAAATGGCAACTGAACTTAAGTATATGTCTATATATATATAGGTATATACACCATATATACATTACGTGCGTGTATAAATACATTATACACATACATAAACTAAAAATGCTTTTATTCAAATGTATTGTTATTATTGCAATCTTTTTCCTACCATTATTATCGTTGATCACGCACGACAGCGTGGCGTCGGCACGCGGGTGACCGATCGATCGATCGATCGATCGACTGATCGGCACTTCCGGGGTGTGTTTTTTTTTTTAATTTTATTTCCCTTTCGGTCCTGAAATGTTGACCGGAAGTGCGCGGAAGGGGGACAGGAAGGGTCACGATCAGTGAAGTGTCTGATTGAATCGCTAATCGATCGAATATCGGATAAAAGCGTGAAACTCACCTGTAGATCTTCTTCTCCTCAAACTCTCCCGGAGCAAAACAATCCACCGTCACCATGGCAACCCCCCCCCGCCCCGCCCCCTCAGTGCGAGCAGCCAATGAGAATCCTCGAAAACCTCGCTATCTGATTGAGGTGTGATTACAGCCTGGATGCTATTGATTTCGATGTCAATAAATCAGTACGACAACGAAAAAAAAATATAAATAAATCGAATACCATTTTTAACATGATGCAGAAAAATAAATTAAAATATTTAAAATAATTAAAACCCCTCCTGTGGAACTACTTTAGATGTCCACCGGGGGGCGATACCCTCTCAAGGATTGGGAACGCTAAGAGTTAGCATTAGCCTCACCCCTAGTGATGCTGCCATTCCTATCCCGTCTGCACCTGTTTTCATTGGTGCTTGATGGTGACCTCGTGTCTTCTCGCGATTTCTTGTGCTCCCTCATTGGTCGGGGTCCCAGTGGGCGTGGCTTGATCTACTGCAGTGTCTCACCAGCCTACGGCATTGCTATATCGATCCATCCATCCATCTTCTGCCTCTTTTCCAGGATGGGGTCTCAGGAACTCCCGATGTATCCTAAAGATGTGTCCCCTCCAGCAGATCTTGGACTTCGGTGGGACCACCCTGGAACTCTTTTAACCCTGACTGGTCAAGGCAGAAGGTCACCTTGCATTGCTTCCCCTTCCCAGAACACCGGGGAGGAACGAGTCCGAGAGCAAGAAGGGGCGAGCCATGAGGTTTATTGAAGGGTCAACATGGGTTCTACATCCTCCCCTCATCATGTCTCTGCCACTTTATCGCTTCTATGACCAGAGGAACATAAACACAGATCATCAGTAGGAGCCTGAATTAATCCACTCCAGACCGGTTAGCCTGTATGGTACAAAAAAATTGTACATATTTACACCGTGCCTTTGTTTTCCGCCGAAGCTGCCGACCATCTGGACCAGAACTTGGGGTTCTTCTATCTCTTTTTGACGTCTTACTTCCTTATAAGGAAGCACGAAAGGAGCCGTGGCGCTAGTGGACCGTCTGGGAGCAGCACAACAAAGCATACAAGTAGCACCAACATTCATAAGGGGTCCACCAGGGTTCTGTGCTCGGGCTTGTCTTGTCAATATGCTATCTCACTAACGCTATCGGATGATGCTCAAGTCGAGTGAACTCCGGTTCGCGCAGAGCGAAGTCCGTCATACGGCTTCCGAAGGCGCAAACAACTTCGTGATCTACGGACGATCCTGTCTCGTTTTCTAGAATAAACAAAATGGCACATCGGGAATCGTGTTTACATTAAAAAAAAAGTAGAAGGAAAAGGAAAAGAGGTTTCCCTCCAGCAGGAAATTCGTAAAACAGACGACGCACAATTACACAAGTACGCTCGCCGAGAACTCGAACACGTCGTCGTATATTTTCGTAACTTCACCGACGACGCGTTGCCTGTTTTTTTCACATTTCTTTTTCGATTATCCAGCAGGAAAAATATATATGTATAAATAAATAAATAACCGGAGACAAAGAGTAGCATCTCAGTAGAGGTTAAAGTGAATTGAGGAAGTAGTTAGCAAGCTGTTAGCATTGGGCCCATTTGTTTTTGATCCACATGATTGATTGAAAATCTAGCCGACCATCCTTACATTAAAAAAAAAACAAAACAAAAAAAAAAAACATCAAAAATAAAAAAATCAGTGTTAGCAGCTAGCCGCTATTCTCTTAGTGAATTTCTTACTAAATATGTGATTTCAGTCTGACGCTAAATTAGTTTCTCACCTGGCGAATTTCCTTTTCAAGCTAATAGTCTTAGCTAGGTTTCTGAGTGACATTTCTTGATGCTAACTTCATTTCTCGAAGATGAGATTTTGGGAGGAAAAAAAGGAAAATTTTAAAGACATTTTAAACCAATTTGCAATGACATTTAAATTGAAGTATAGTTTTGGTGGTGAGGTGGGGCGGAGCTGAAATTGTTTAATTCTGAGAAGACCTATTGAACGCCAGCTTCAATACTTTTAGAGTTCAACACATACATTTTATATATACATATACGTATATATATATGTATATATATGCCTTCATTGACCTTGTTCCAATGACCTTTGACCTCTGACCTGTAATTCGGAAAATAATGCATTGTTAAGCGTCAAAGCAACGTGCTAAATGCTAAATGCTCGTGTATCAGGTTAAATGTCCCACCCCGCTTCCTCAATTTCTTGCACGACACATGCATCCAAGCGGATGGCGGGGGGGGGGGGGGATCAGGGGTCAAGGGTCACGGCGGGGATGGGGGGGGGGGGTGAGACGAGGTCGTGTGGGCTGTACATTCTTCGCTTCCCTCTTCCTCCAACGCTACACTAGACGTCGTCAAAGATACTGCGTGACGAGGACATGGACAGGTAGCGTCCTCCGCCGTGCCTGAGGGACCACAACACACACACACACACACACACACACACACACACACACACACACACACACACAAAGAGATCAAGCTCTGCTGAACACACAAAGTGCTAACAAGGTCACAATAATACAAGACGCTCTTGCGCAGGCTAACGCTAATTGTTTCAAAAGAACATGGCCGACATGATTGACTTCTCTGTTATATAGCAGGGGCAGAACTTTAAAAAAAAAAAAAAATATTGACAATAAATACGTTTTCGGTTGTATTCTTTTTCAAGATAATTTTGTTTATTTATCTCTTAGCTTGAAACCCATGCGCGCAGAGCTAATATCAGCAAGGGCGGGGCTTAACCGGTCTGCTGTCAATCATCCCACCCGTCACCCTCTCATTCACACCGACAGACGATTTTGTCTTCAGTGGGAGGAAAACGGAGAACATAGAGAGAACCCAGGCATGAAAATATGGGGAAACAGATCAGGGGAACATGGAGAGAACCCTGGCTGGAGAACAACCAAACCACTGAAGGTGCAGAACACCCTCAGCGGCCACTAAACCCTGTCGGTACCTGCTGGGCTCGGGCTCCAGGGGGTCGTCGTTCAGGGACTCGCTGTTGAAGTCCAGGGGCTCGGCGTCCTGCAGCAGCTCCACGCTGTCTCGATCTGCCCGGCTGCCCCCGCGGGAATACTTGGCCTCTGCGGAGAACATCGGAGAACATCGGAGTTACTAACTGAGCCAGAGGGCGGGGGGGCAGGATCTCTGAATGGGCACTCACGTCTGACGGCGTCAGAGTAGCTGGTCTCCTTCATTTCCTGGTTGTTGTGGTTCCTGGCACTGTACTCGTCCCTGGGGTTGCCGTAGCGTTCCTTCCATTCCTGATGCAGAGGGTTCGTGTTTCGCTCAAACCCGCAAGCTTCTGATTGGGTGGAATGCTTGCCCTCCCTGAGCAGTGTATATTAGCTCAGGGGTTTCTCAGGGTTCCCCTCCAGTCAAAGATTTTTAATGCTATTCCTCGCTAACTTCCCAGGCTGCTAGCGCAAGCTTTTCCACAAAGGCTAGGCTAACATTCACGGGACAACTAAGAGGACTTGGTAACGTTCACGGGACAATTAGGACAACATGCTAACAATCATGGGACAGCTCGCCTGAAGTCACAGGACAACTTGCTTAGCTTTCATGGGACGGCTCGCTAATATTCACTGGGCAACTTGCTAACACTAATGGGGTGACTCGCTAACATCCACAGCAAGACTCATTCCAGTTAAATGGGTGACTTGCTACTATTCATGGCCCAACTTTCTAACATTCAAAGATTTACAGAGCAACTTGCTAAAGTTCACAGAACAACTCACTAACATACAAGGGACAGCTGGATAATGTTCATGGGATGACTCGCCGGTGTTAACTGGGCAACAACTCGCTAACATGCACAGGACAACTCGCTAACCTCCACAGTGCGACTGACATTCATGTGACGATTTTGCTAACAGTCAAGTGACAACTTGGCATCATTCACAGAATGAATTGCTAACATTTACTGGCTAACACCATGGGAAAACTTGGTAGCATTCATTACACTCACTAATGTACACCGGGTAACTAACTACCATTCAAGGGATAAACGGGAAATGCTCAAGGGACCACTCGCTAATGACATTCACGGTGTAACTCCAATCATTTACAGAACAACTCGCTGATGCTCACGGTGCGAATCGCTACTGTTTACGTGAAAAAACTCCAACCATTTTGCAGAACAACCAGGATGACTTGCTAATGATCATGAGGTGACTTGTTAACATTAATAGGATAATATGCTAATGTTCATGGAATGACTCGTTCACATTCACGGGACGACTCGCTAACTTTTCACGTGACGACTCACTAGGTGACTTGCTGACTTTTATCGGCTAAAATTCATGGGACAACTTGGTAGCATTCATGGGATCATTTGCAAACATTCACTGGGCAACTAGCTAGCATGCAAGGTATAAATGGGTGACGTTCAGGGGACAACGCCAACCTTTTTGCAGAACATCTTGCTGATGTTCACAGGATGACTCCCTTATTATCATGAGGCATCCTGTTAGCATCAACAGGACAATATGCTAATGTTCATGGGACAACTCGCTAACATTCATGGGATGACAAGCTCATGTTCAGTGGGTGACTTCCTGATGTTCATGGGGTGACTCAACGACTTGCTAACTATTATGGAACGACTCGCTAACATTCACCGGACTATTCCCTGATGTTAACTGGGCAACTAGCTAACATTAGAAATATAAATGGATAATCCTCATTGGACAACTCACTAACTTTCACTGGGTGACTTGCTGACATTGATGGAACAACTCCATCCACTTGCAGAACAACAATGGATCATTTCTTTTGGCAACATCCTGATGTTCTCACTAAACGACTTGCTAACAATCATGAATGGCTCGCTAACATTCACAGGACTACTCGCTAACGCCCATTCTAAGAAAACTTCTGTTACAACATTTTGGATTCTGACTTCTTTGGTGCCTTAAAGGACCAGAAGGAGGGAACAGCTCACCCTACGCCGGTTCTCTCCATCCTCGATCCTCTGCCGCTTGCGTTTTTCTGTGGAGGAAAATTGTTTTTTTTTTTGATAAAAGCCTAAAACCAAATAACCCTGAGGTGCCCAAATCGGGGGCCAAATACTGACCCCGCCGAATCAGCTCCTTGCCCTCGTCGATGAGGTCGGAGGTCATCTCGCTGTCGCCCACAAACTGTTGAAAGCCCAGGAGGTTGAGGCAGCGGGTCCCCAGGCTGCGGACACACTTCTTGCTTAGCATCGGTCACTCCGGACAAATTCCCCGATTAACGCAATTGGCCCTCTGGCTGAGGCTCCGCCTACCTGAAGTAAGTGGCGATGCAGAGGATGACAATCAGCATGGGGTAGTAAATGTAGAAGCCGTTGGCGATGAAGGACAGCACCCGCATGGACCCCATGATCTGGAGAGCAGAGTTGATCGGGTCAGGATGAGGGAAGAAGTGATGGTTGAAGGGGGGAAAGGGGTTTCTATTTACAGAGGTGTAGGCCGTGGGCTCCTTCTTCTGGTGTGAGATGGCCGAGTCCATGTGGATCAAGCCCAGGAAGTTCAGACACAGAGGCGGCGTGAGGCGGCAGAACAACCTGCGTGGGGGGGGGCAGAGGTCAAGGGTCAAGGGTCAAGGCAGAGGACAACCACTCAAGAACAAGGCAGGGATGATCGGCTGATTTTTCTTCGAACTAAAACCACAGAAGGCCTGAGAACCAGGCAGGAGCACCAGTGAGCTCCTGCGTGAAGGTACTATCGTATTTTCTGGACTATAAGTCGCGGGTTTTTTCATAGTTTGGTGGGGGGCGCGACTTATACTCTGGAGCGACTTATGTGTGACATTTTTAACACATTATTACGGGTACCGGTATATCATTTCACATCTTATTTTCACATTGAACCGCAAGAGGGCGCTATAGGCCTGTGATAATAATTTCAACATTAGCGAAGAACTTCACAAAAACGGCACCGAAAAGGAAATCGTATCCTGCTGATTACAAGCTGCAAGTAGTAAAATATGCGGCCGAAAACAGTAATCGAGCTGCAGAGAGAAAGTTTGGAGTTAGCGAGAAGCTTGTAAGAGACTGGCGAAAAGCGGAGGTAACTCTAACTGAAATGAAGACAACAAAAAAAGCTAATCGCGGGCTAAAAGCTAATCGCGGGCTAAAAGCTAGGTGGCCACAGCTAGAGGAACGAATGCGCCGTGCGACTTTCGCGGAAGTTATTGAATGGATGGAAAAAGCATGGGCTTCGGTGACGACCGAAACCGTTCTGGCAGGATTCAGAAAGGCTGGAATAGTTGGAACCGGAAGTGACGATGAGTCTAAGTGACGTAGAAGAGGAAGCGCCGCATCTTCTACCTCCGGAGTTAGCGGAGTTGATGAGAAGTGACACCGAGGATGAAGATTTCATGGGATTTTAGTTAGCGGGTGTTTGGAGTGACACGGATGGTTTTGGTAAACTTCTTATCATGTTGTTTATGCTAGAGTTATCGGAATAACCGTCAGTATGTTATATTAACATACCACGCACTTTCTCAGTTGTGTCATGTAACGCAAGCATATCGTTCAGCCTGTTGTTGCCTCTTTTCTATTTCTATTTTAAATTGCTCGTCATTAAAATTTTAAACGACATGTCCGTTCTTGTTGTATTTTATTAAATAACCCCCCCCCCCCCCCAAAATGCGACTTATACTCCAGTGCGACTTATGTATGTTTTTTTTCGTTCTTTATTACGCATTTTTGGCTGGTGCGACGTATAATCCGGAGCGACGCGTAGTCCGAAAAATCCGGTACTTCTGTTTTCGGCTCCTCCTGGAACTCACATGCCACTGAACTGCAGGCTGTAGGCGTCTGTCTGGTGGTGCGAGGCCAGGTAGTAGTAGTTGAACACCCGTATGCGGAACACAGTGGAGTAGACGCAGGTACAGAGGAAGAAGATCGTGACAAAGCATGCCATCTGGTGGAGAAACAGGGAGCAGAAGGTCACCTGTACAACCCTGATGCTAAAGTATGACTATCCTGATCTCCTCTGCGCCATGACCCAACCTCTACGCCCTCAGAGGCCATCGAAGGTGGCGCTCACCTGGATGTACAGGTAGTTGTAGTCCCGCTCGGCCAGCTGGATGAAGACGGCGAAGAGTGACAGGACGGGCCGAGTGCTGAAGAAGGTGCACTCAGACCAGACCACCGCCACGCTGAACAAGCTCAAGACCACCGACAGGAGCCGGTAGAACCAGCGCCGCAGGACGCATTCCCAGTACCACTCTGGACGTATAGGAAGTGACATCATCAGCATCGCATGAAACAACCAAGTCTAGTATTTGTGTTTGGCAATTAGGGTTAATCGTCATCGCCGACGCCAAGGCTGACCTGCTGTGGGCGTATAGACGTATCTGCCGAACCAGCCCGCCGGCTCCGGCGACGGAAAGCTGCGAACGAACTGCCGGCCGGAGCTGGACTCGTTCTTGGCCACGTCCTCCAGGTGAAAGGCCTGCTGCAGCAGGATCTGCCACTGCACCCGGGTGCGGTTGTGCCTCTGGACGGCGTAGATCACCTGTGGGAAGCGAAGGTCAGAGGTCACGCCCCCAAAAATTGGGAGGGATACGAGCGAGAAATTTGCGCCCCAAAACTTGGCACCTGCTTGTGCAGCTTCACCAGGCTCTTCTCGCTGGGATACGAGTTCTGCTTGTCGTCGAAGTCCTCGTAGTCGTCCATGTTCCGGCCCATCTTCTCCTGGTACTCCAGCGGACACTGAGGACAGCAGGGGCAAGGAGGAAGTGGAGGATGTTTGAAGTGACAGGGTGAATAGTTGTATGCTTCTAAATGTTGTTAAAACACACAGTGAACAACGGCATCCTTGTTACCCCCAAAGAGAACCCCCACATCATCATCTCTGCTGCATCCAGTCGTCCCCTCAGTCTCCAAAACAAGACAACATAGATGCTCTGACCTCCGTGTTCTACAAATTTCCTTACAAATTCTTTTATGGCCCCTCCCATGGCTCTGGACTGTTGACCCTCACCCTGTAGCCTCATTGTTCCACTTGGGTTCCTCTCATTCACAAACATGTATTCTATCTTGTTGCTCCTAACCTTCACTCCTCGCCGTTCCTCTCCAGGTCATACATCCACCTCTCTAAAAGTTCCTCCACCTGCTCCCTGCTCTGACTGTAGAACTGCAAACAAGAAGGGGCTCAGAGGTGATCACTGATATAGGCCCACCTCTACCTTGAACTCTTGTCACCCCACACCACTGTCTCAAAGCTATCATACATGTCTTGCACCACCCCTTAAGTACTTCTTTGCAGCTCCAGACAAACATAGTTCCTCTCTCAGCACCTTGTATGCTTTTCCTAGATCTCCAAAGCCAAAATGCCACTCTCTGACCTTCTGAATAAACAAACTATCTATATAAATAAACTAATAAGTTATATAATACACATACATACATGTATATTATTACTGTATTTTCACGACCATAAGGCCAGCTTTTCATTAGAATCCGCTGGAAGTTGCTGCGCTACCGCAGTCCTGGTCCGGATGGAAAAATGGCACCGTTTCATGAAACGAAAGCACCAAGACGGATCTCCTTGGAAATGTTCAATTTTCATTTTCTACTGCTAGCTTCACTGGTTTTAGTCGAATGGTGACCAATCAAAACGCTTCTCCCACTCGTTCTTTGCTCGATGATCCACCGCTCGAGTCTTTCCTCCAACTCGGACCACCTCGCTTTACATCCGCGGAAACTCAGCTGCGTCTTCTTGACCCGTCGGAGCTCGTTTTTCTTCTTCCTCCACTCGGGAACCATCGATTCATTAATCTTAAATTCTCGTGAAAATGCGGTATTAGAATAGAACGCCATGACGATGGATGGGGTTGGGTCGCCTGACCCGACGGCACTCACCTTCCTCAGGATGGTGTCGATGTACTTCCTCAGCGGATGGTTGTACTTGATGGACTCGCTGACTTTCCTCACCTCCTGTAGGTAAACAAGAATGCTGATTTTAGAAATGTGGACCGAAAGTGAGCCAGGGACTTGTTCCGACGCTAGAACCTCCAGGGGTCAATGTTTACCTCAAACCACAATCGGGGGGAAAATTTACCCGCTAATACGTGGCGTTGATTTTCAAGGTGCGAAGTTCGTTTACCGTATTTTCCGGACTATACGTCGCTCCGGAGTACAAGTCGCACCAGCCAAAAATGCATGATAAAGAACGAAAAAAACATGTATAAGTCGCACTGGAGTATAAGTCGCATTTTTTTGGGGGGGAAATTTACTGAAGAAAATCCAACACCAAGAATAGACATTTCATCTTGAAAGGCAATTTAAAATGAAAATAGAACAGAGAACAACACGATGAACAAGTATAGCCTATATGACGCATAAACAACGAACTGAGAACGTGCCTGCTAGGCTATGTTAGCGTAACATATTACGTTTAGAGTCATTTAAATAACGATAGCATATAGCACATGCTACAACCAAAGAATCGGTGTCATTCTTAATCACTAAATCTTCTTCTTCGGTGTCACTTCTGAACAACTCCGCCAACTCCGAAGGTAAACAACGCGTCGCTTCCTCTTCTACCGCTACGTCGCTACGTCAGAGTCATCTTCTCTCGCAGTTCCAATTATTCCAGCCTTTCTGGATCCCGACAGGACGGCGTCCTTTGCTCTGATAGAGAGGCGATTGCGTTGCATGAAGCGGTAAAACCAGGAAGGTCCTCCCGCAAAGTCATTTCTATTCATCTCCTTGGCAACTACCTGGGTGTGAAGACGCAACTCTAGCCGTCGTTCCTCTAGCCGCGACCGGCTAGCTTTTAGCCCGCGATTAGCTTTTTTAGTTTTCTCCATTTCAGTAAGAGTAACCTCCGCTTCTCGCCAGTCCCTTACAAGTTTCTCACTAACTTCAAACTTTCTCTCTGCTGTATTTCACTACTTCCGGCTTGTTACCTGCAGAAAACTACTTTCTTTTCAGTGCCATTTTAGTTCAGCCCTTCTCAGTTGCTTTTATAAGTTAGCGCGAATGTTGAAACGATCCATTTTCATAGGTACAGAGGTCGTTGGTAGCTTGAGAGAGCAAGAGAGCTTAATTATTTCACATATAAGTCGCAACTCCCGCCAAACTATGAAAAAAAACGCGACTTATAGTCCAGAAAATACGGTACCTGGCATTCTTCGACTTATTACACGGACTCCGAATGTTCTGGACTGGTTGTCCCCTGGTGTCAATCACAGTGCCTGACCTCCTGATTGGGTGATGCTCCATGGTAACATGGTTACATAGCATCTTTAAGCAGCTTCCAAAGGACAGTTTGTAAACGGAGGTTAGCTTAGCCTGGAGGTTAGCTAGGGATTGTATCACATGAATGACATGGCTTGAGGCGGCTCTACAAGTGGAGGGACCGTTTAACTTTGATGACCTTCTTAGGATTACCTCCATCTCTGCAGTACCTCCTCCTCTTTTGAGAGTTTATGAAGCAACTCCATCAAAAACACAAACAAAAATATTGCCATAGCAAAGGGCAATGTTTCCACGGGTCATGTGAAAGCTAGCAACAGACGTGTGGATACAAAGGTATCCATAAAAAAGGTCCGGGCTGGGTGGGACTGAGGGTGCAGAAGTTCTCTAACCCTCACCTCCATGACGTCCTCCAGGTTCTCCTCGGCGTCGGCCTTCTCGGTCATCAGCTTGGAAGCCTTGAAGTAGGTCTTGACCAGCAGGTGGCCGTGACGGGAGGCGTTCCAGTAGGAGCGGGGGATGTCCACCAGCCCGTAGCCTAGCAGGAGCACCAGCAGGAAAAGGCCCCAGGTGTTGGCTGCCGTGATCCCGATGGTCTGCAGCTCGTACCTGGTGGAGATCCCCAGAGAACATGGGAGGACATGGAGAGAACACAGTGAGGGAACCCTGACCCAGGGATCTGATCCACCAGACCCGTGTGAGCTCCCTGAAGCTCTACACCTCCTCACCAGGACAGGTGCCACTCGGGGTGGACGGCCACGTAGATGAGCAGCGAGCCAAAGATCAGCAGGTAGGTCCCGTAGTAGATGGCGTTCTCAATAAGCGCCGTCTTGATCTTGCCGGTGATGGAGAACCCTCCGGAGCGGGCGTACGACTGCATGAAGGGCAGCAGGAGCCTGGAGGGGGCGGAGCCACAGTTGGAGGTCAACAACAACAACAACAACAACAACAACAACAATCGTCCATGTGTTCGGGCGACTGCGTAGGACATCAGCTCCTGGCGGCCAAACCCCTTTAGCATTAGCTTGAAAAGAAGGATGGAGTGAAGAACCGCTAGTTAGCAACACTAGGTGAGCTTGCCCGCAAGCTGCGGGTGCAGTGCACGTCAGGTGACCCCCGTCGCCATTGCAACCACGGCATTATCATGTCTTCAACCAACCTGACCCTTGTAGGTTCAAGCAGAATGTCCACTAAGGAGAAATATTTTGTCGGATGTGCTTGTTAGCTCCGGGCGGCTAAACCCCTTTAGCATTGGCTTAAAACATTATCCTAAATGGCGCTAGCTAGAAACTGCTAGCTAGCCACGGTGGTAGAGCTTATGGATGGAGCTTGCGGACGAGGGCAGCTGTGGTGACCGCGGCGCTAGCATGTAGCTTTTCAGGGAACGCAGCGGGCTTCCTGTTCCTGCCGACGCCTGCGTGTGCGTGTGTGTGTGTGTGTGTGTGTGTGTGTGTGGACCCCTCCCTCCACCCCCACTAGTCACTGACCATGTGAGACACTGAGAGGTCCAGTAGACTACCCTCCAGAAGACGGGCATGATGCCATCAGGGATGTAGCTCCATGGCTTGTAGCAGGTCGGCTGTGGGCTGATGGGGGGATGGAGAGATGGACGAAGAAAAAGAGAGAGAGAAGAGGGTCAGATGGAGACGTGGCGGGTCTGATTGAGTTAGTGCCGTCACGCCGGGATCACGAGATAGAGTGGGCGCATGTACAGACACACACACACAGTTTGATATTTATAACATAACAATTGCGTGCGTGTGTGTCTGTATGGGTGTGTGTGTGTGTGTGGGGGTGGGTGTATGTGTGAATGGTGAAATCCTGGAGAAGGTCACGTGGAAACCAAATGCAGTTAGAAAACAAGAATCATCAAGTTGGTTCCAGGCTTCAACAAGAGGGTTCTAGCGGACACATCCCAGTGGGTACTAGTGGATGTCAACAAGTGGGTTCTAGTGGACTTTGACCATCGGGTTTTAGAAGACTGACCCCAATGACTTCTAGAGGGCGGCCGCCAACAAGTGCGTTCTAGTAGACTAACCTTAGTGGGTTCTAGTGGACTTCAACAAGTGCATTCTTGTGGACTAACCTTAGTGGGTTATAGTGGACTTCAACAAGTGCATTCTAGTGGACTAACCTTAGTGGGTTATAGTGGACTTCGACAAGTGCATTCTAGTGGACTAACCTTTGTGGGTTATAGTGGAGTTCAACAAGTGCATTCTAGTGGACTAACCTTAGTGGGTTATAGTGGACTTCAACAAGTGCATTCTAGTGGACTAACCTTAGTGGGTTATAGTGGACTTCAACAAGTGCATTCTAGTGGACTAACCTTCGTGGGTTATAGTGGACTTCAACAAGTGGATTCTAGTGGGACAGTTCGCAATGGGATCTAGTGGACTTTGACCACTGGGTTCGAGTGGACTGACCCCAGTGGGTTCTAGTGGACACACTAGTAGGTTCTAGTGGACAGATTCCAGCGGGCTCTAGTGGACTGACCCAAGCAGATTCTAGTGGGCGGACGTCAACAAGTGGGTTCTAGCAGATGTCAACCAGTGGGTTGTGGTGGACTTACCCCAGTGGGTTCTGGAGCCCACCCACCTGCCTGAATGACTACAGGAAGTGCTGACCCACATTCAGAACGACATTCCGCATTCCGACCCCTGCAATTTGCATACCAGCCCAGCAGGTCCAACTCAGACGCCACCCTCCACAACTCCCTCGACCACCTAGAAAACTCCAAAGACTCCTACATCAGGACGCTCTTTGTGAACTACAGCTCTGCAACATCGTCATTCCCCAAAACCAAGGAGATGATAGTGGACATTCAAACTTCACTCTGTGAGTTGCACGCCAAGCTGCACTCCATGTCTTATCGCACTGCCAACAATGTTCATATTTAAGAATTATTTACTATCATTATTTCTCATCAATTCATATTGAAATGCACTGCGGACAGTAAAGGAGGAATTTCACCGTACGGGGAAACACGTATCTTCACTGTGAATGTGACAATCGACGCTTTCAATCTTGAACAAGTGGGTTTTAGCAGACGTCAACAAGTGGGTTCTAGTCGACTGACCTCAGTGGATTTAAGCAGACGTCAACCAGTGGATTCTAGTGGACTATAAATGGGACATCTAGTGGACATCAACAAGTGATTTCTAGAGGACTGACCTGAGCGTGGGTGTGACAGTTATGTTCCCCGCCGTGTGGTTGGCGGGTAGGGGTCCGAACGTGGGGGCGAAGCCTTTCTCTTTGTGGTCGATCTGGCACTGGTTGTAGATGGTCTGTAAGGACATATGGAGACAGGTCAGCATGCAAGTGTGTGTATGTATCTGTGTGTGTGTCAGCTATCTACCGTGGTGACGTCCAGCGGCAGGATGAAGACGATGAGGAAGCAGAGATACCAGGCCAGCAGTGTACCGAACAGAACCATGCGCTGCTGCCGGCGGAAGTCTCCATAGCGGTGGAGGAGGAAGAGCGCCAGGAAGAAGACCACCACGATCTCCAGGCCCAGCGCCGCCCCGCTCATCCTGGGTGGTGACCTTTGACCCCGCGGCAGCGATCAGCTGAGACCTATCAAAAGGCTACCCGGAAGTCAACAAGGAAACGTTTAAAGATTCAGTAAAAAAAAAAAAAAAGTTTAAAAAATCAAAACAGCTAAAATTACTTGGGGAAAAAAAGCAAAATTATTGACGAACTAACTAACTAACTAACAAAATTTGTCATTAGCGGAGAGGCTAAACATCACATCCCATCATCCGGGAACCAGCCGTCACCCCGAGAGCTACGCTGACAACCATCCCAAGCGGAGCTTCACGGAGTCCGATGCGGGAATTCGGACCAGACCGGGTGGGGTCACTCCCCACCTGGCGTCCATCCGTCCGTCCGAACGGGGGGGGGGAGGGATGTCTGTTGACAAACGTGACCATGGAAATACGCAGAGCGAACGTGTAGCTTAGCATAGCTGAGGTAAGAAAATACGCTAGCAAGCAGGGAGCGTCAACTGAGGCTTGATTCACTGTGTTTGTTTGTGTGTCCGTGTCTCTGTTTGTGTGTCCGTGATCCTTTGTTTGTCCGTGTTTGTGTGTGTTTTCGCGCTTGCGAACGGCGACGGAAGTGGACGCGTCAAGCAGCTGTTGACAAGCTAGCTAGCTAGTTTGTTATGAGGTATTGCTAGCTGGCAACGGTCGACAAGCGCGATGACATGTATTCTTACCGGGGGTCGGTTACCGGTTCTGGGCAAGGTTATCTTTCGGCGGGGCCGTGTGTGGAGGGGAAGGGGATCCTTTAACCCTCTGTGTGAGCCGCCAAAGTCTCCTGGGTCGGGAGCGGTTGTCACATCACATCCACAGCAACAAACTGACCCGGTGTGTGTGCGTGTGTGAGTGGGGATGACGTCAGAGTCAAGGGATGCGGCCCGGCGCATGCGCGTTATGCTTCTTCCGCATTGTGTCAACGAAAGAACGACTCATCAGTTCAGTGGAATAATGCAGTTTATTTTTTCAAAATGAAAAATAGCGATGGAGATTTAAGTTTTATTTGAATTACAACATAAAAAGGAGCGATGAATGTGTGTCTTCAGTCGTTTGACGTCACCACGGTTTTGATTAGATTTGTAATTATCTGTGTATCTCGAGATTTCAATAAAATTGATTGAAATCACACTCTTCGGATGATACATGAAAAACGACACTGTTAAGGACAGGAGGTCTAAGAGCCCTGATCTCAAGCAGCTTGTCTTGAAGCACTTCAGATGTTCCTCAGAGAGCTCCTGCTGAGAAGCCAGTTTCCACAACCCATAGTTTACCCCAGAGCACCCTGGGGAATTTTGCAAACATTCCCAGGTTTTGCTCTTGAAGAGAGAGATGACACTGTAACCATGGCAACAGGTCACATTCAGGACCAGTGAGGTCTCGTTTCAGGTGGCATCTTATGGATTGTCTGATCTTTGCAGGTATGAAGCTGGAAACAAGAACAGCTTGTATCCCTTTAAATAAGAACATCAATTTCTGGACCTCTGCTTTTTATTTTCTTTTATTTACAGTTTTTATTCCTTGGATTTCAACCAACTTTGGCTCATCGGATCCAGCTATTTAGAGATTTCAGGAAAAGTGAAACACAAAACCAGACCAGACTTGAATGACAAAAAGTTTTTGGGGGGGTTTATTCAGATTCACTCCCGGGCCATGAGCTTCTGCTTCTTCAGCTTCTTTTGTGACACCTGGAGAAGAAAAACAAACGAAAAACACCCGATTAGATTGTGCGTGACTCCATCTATCAATATGATTGACGATGTTGGACATCACAAGGTGCTGTTGAACACAAGTCAATTCAGATTTTCAAAATACAGCATGGCCTCTAGCAGCAGCAGGTGGTCAGGCCAACCAAGAGAGCAGGGTCCTCTGAGAGGATCCGAAGAACACCTCTAAGCTCCAGAATCAGGACATTCTTCTGCCTCAGTGGAGACAGTGCCCACTAAGATCTGAAGATGCAGACCTCCAAGATTGCGGGGACATCAACCAGACTTTCGATGCGACATGATGGGAACATCGGGATGTTCTCATTGTGGTCTTCATGCCAACATCTATATTGCATCAGTCAAGTGACATGGACCTGCTTCATCTCAGAGAAGGATCACTGCTGGACCCCAGGAGGTCTATCAAGCCAGCAGGCTAACTCGAGATGAAGGAGCTGCTCAGAGTCTATGGGTATTTTCATGGATAATCCAAAGGTGTCCTAAGACGTCATCATAGCAGCCACAATGGACGAAGACGAGGCCACCGAACCCTCACCTTTTTCTTCTGGGCGACCTCCTCCTCAGGCTTGGGGACGATCTGCTCCTTCTCGGTGAGGATCATCTCGATGTGGCAGGGAGAGCTCATGTATGGGTTAATGCGTCCGTGGGCGCGGTACGTGCGCCTCCTCATCTTCGGGGCCTTGTTGACCTGGATGTGCTCAATGACCAGGGAGTCCACGTCCAAACCCTGGAACACAGGAGAATTAGCAGACCCTTCAGTTGTTGTTCTGATCATCTCGGACGGGACTCAAAGGTTTTGTGACCCCGTGGAAGGGGACCTCCTGACCCACCTTGAGCTCTGCATTGCTCTCAGCGTTCTTCAGCATGTGAAGCAGGAACTCTGCGCTCTTCTTAGGCCAGCGACCCTGCGTCCAGCCAAACTGCTTGGCCTGTAATATACACACACTCATGTTAGGACCTGAGCTCCAGGACTACACCATCCCCCGCTATGGCAGGAGCTGCTCAGTCTTGTGAGATTGGTTTCATCATGAATCCAAAGGTGTCCTAAGATGGTCATCATAGCATGCCTGACTGCTCCCAAACTCCTCCTCATCCAATAGCGGCCACCCACCTGAGCGCAGCGACCAACGCCGCCGTTGTAGCGCCTGAAGGGCACGCACTGGTGCTTGACGATGACATCGCGCAGGTACTTGTTGGCCTTGCGGATGTGCATCCCCTTGATGGCCTGGGCCGTCTCACGGGTGTTCTGAGGAGCAGAGTCTTGGGTTAGACATGTATTCCTAGATGCTTCTTTGCTCTCGGCATTTTTAACCACTTCACCTTTTTTGGGGGGGGGGGGTGTCATAGCAACTTAGTCCTAACCCTATCCGCCCATAAGACTCCTCTCTGGTCCTCCAACCTTTAGCATACTTCTACTCAGAACATCACCATCCATCCTCTGTCCACGCCCAAACCATCTCAGTCTAACTTTGCCCCCTTATGACCGAACATGTGCTGGTCTCGTTCCTAAGTCTCCATCCTCCTCACTCCCAAAGAACCCCAACACCCGACCTCAGGGTCTCCAGACTTGATAATACAGGCACTCCTCACCAGGCTTCTAAATATCTACCGTTAGTTGGTAACATCTACATCACCCATCAAGTCAAGCTCCTCTGCTTGTGAGCTATACAGAAGCCTGTCATTATGGTTAGACGGCTTCAATGGACAGGACAACCCATCCTATTAACAGGCCTTCTTGGCCAAAGGTTGAAAGTGGTCAACGCCGTATCAGCTCCAGCAGGTAACTGGTGTTAGAACACACTGGTCTTGGAGGACATCTGGGATCATGCTCTTGGCTTAAGATGGACATTCTGAAACTCTCAATCTGCCTTCATCTTCAGACTGACGTTTTACCAGAGAAGATTCAAGGGGCTTCATTGAGTCCATCTGGATTGAACCTCAGCCTTTCAATTTGTTGAGACAAAGTTTATTAACAACTTACAAAAGCCTGAAGACCATCAAATCAAGAGCCTGATACCCCATATATAGCAGGTCTGGATGACTTAAAAGAGCTACAGAAATCCTTCTCTCTTCCAGAGACAAGCACTTGGAGACGGCAGCCTTTCTCTGGCGCAGGAATATCTAACAGATTCCAGCCCAATGTGAGCAACCTATTGCCTCAATTAAAACACAGCCTGTTATGAGCCCATGCTAATAATAACAGTAGGACTAGCATAACATTTGCAGAGAGCTATCAAATTAAGCGCTAACTAGACCAACCAGGAGCAACTAGGGGTTGATCTTCTTGCCCAAGGAGACTTCTACATGACAATGAAGAATCCAGTTTCTAATTGCTAATCTTCTAAACTTGAGGACACACCATAAAAATCAGCTAATTTTGTGCTCCCTCTTTCTTGAGGTCTTCTCCGGTTCAGCTAAATGATTCATTCAAGGTGAACATCTTATGTGACACTAAGATTAACGGTGAGCCCTACTTGGGATAATTAAGAGGCCTTCTACCTCAACCACAGAACTCTTGTAGTGCCTTACCTTAAAATGGACCCGGAGATTGGAGCCCCTCGACTTGCATGCTAAGGAGATAAAAACAGAAAACATTGGAGGTTAACATGGATGGAAGGCCATGGGTTCCTTTCCTGAGACTCTATATGTTAGCTCAGAGATCATGGGTTGTTTTCATTTGAAATTCCAAAGGTGTCCTAAGAAGTCATCACGGCAAAGAAAATTAAAAAAGAGCAACAATTAAAAGAACTCACATTTGGTCGGGTTCTCGGGATCGAGAGAGTAGCGGACCATTTTCAGATATCTGCGGGGGAAAACAGTGGAGGGATACGGTTAACTCCAAGAGAGCTAGCTTCACGCTGGCGCTAGCTTAGACGCCAAGCTAGCGATGCTGATGTAAAAACGGTTAAAACACATATTTACAGATACATTTCAAAATGAAAATCAAGGCGGGTTGCTAGCAGGCGGTTACCGGAGAGCAATTAGCCCCGGAAACCGATATAAATGTTGAAATTTGAGTGTTATCTGCAGCGGGGATATTCAACATGGCGGAAGCCCCGGTGACGAACCGGCTTCTCGTCTTTCTATTTTATCATAAAACGTCAGTTTCTGCCCCAATACGCGGACATCTCATGTTGCCGCTGTTTCCTGGTTATAACATAAATAATCCGGGGCTAAAAGGGGAAGGATGGCGAGGATTTAATCGAGATTGGACATCGGTCGATTTACTCGGCGGCGGTGATAGCGTCTTACCTCTGAGGCCGCGGAGGGAAGAGGAAGTGCCAGGGCAAGCGGCGCCCCTCTTGACCGCGTCTTGCGGCTTAGCGCCCCCTGTGGTCGGGAGGGGTACTACAAGTCCAGCCGTTTTATATGTTTAAACGTGCTGGCTTTTATTATCATTTTATATATTTTTCTGTCTAATAAATATTTTGTTTTCTTTTACTTGTAGGAATTAAATGACACCCCTATTACTAGTAATAATGATTCATTCATGGTCTTTTCCGCTTATCATGCACGAAGGGTTGCGACAGCCAATCCTGGCTCTCATTGGACGAGAGGCGGGGTTCACCCTGGACCAATCACAGGGCAGCATGTTGAGACATAAACAACATGAGTGAACTGCATCTACTGCTGTTACTGTTATTATTATTATCATTAGGAATGTTCTGCTACTTACACAATTTAAAGAAGTTAAGAATATTAATCATAATATTGTAAAAATATATTATACTGTGATTTATAAGGGATATATTACATACCATAATATAATATGTAGGATAGGATCAGGAATGAGTCTATCAGAGGAACAGCACATGTTAGATGTTTTGGAGAGAAGGCCAGAGAAGCCAGACTGAGATGGTTCGGTCATGTACAGAGGAGGGATAGAGAATATATTGGTAGACGGATGCTGGAATTGGAGCTGCCAGGCAAGAGGTCTCGAGGAAGACCAAAGAGAAGATTTATGGACGTAGTGAGAGAGGATATGAAGGTAGTTGGTGTGAGAGAGGAGGATACAGTGAATCGGGTTAGATGGAGAAAGTCGACTCGCTGTGGCGACACCTGAAGGGAAAAGCCAAAAGAAGAGGAGGAAGAAGAAGATTGTATGAGGAAGTCTGGAGTGGCTGAGAAGTATGTTACACTGGTGCAGGACATGTATGCCTGTTGTGAGACAGTGGTGAGGTGCACTGTAGGTGTGATGGAGGAGATAGAGGTGGAGGTAGGACTCCATCAGGGATCAGCTCTGAGCCCCTTTGTGTATGCAGTGGTGATGGACAGGCAGACAGACGAGGTTAGACAGGAATTACCATGAACCATGATGTTTGCAGATTCCATTGTAATCTGTAGAGAGAGCCGGGAACAGATTGAGGGAAATCATGAAGGGTGGAAGTATGCGGTGGAAAGGAGAGGAATGATGGTAAGTCGCAGCAAGACAGAATATATGTGTGTGAATGAGAGGAACCCGGGTGGAACGCTGAGGCTACAGGGAGCGGAGATCAAGAGGATTTCAAGTACTTAGGGTCAACAGTCCAGAGCAACAGAGAGTTTGTAAAAGAGGTAAAGAAACGGATTCAAACAGGTTGGAAGGGGTGGAGAAAAGTGTCAGGGGTACTATGTGATAGAAGACTATCAGCCAGAATGAAAGGAAAGATATTCACATATATAGACAAATAACCATTCACTCACTCACTCACTTATTTAGGGCAATTTTCCCAATTTTTTTCCCAATTAACCTTCACTAACCACTGCGTCACTGTGCTGCCCAGAAGAATATAATATGTAATATAATGTATAAATAATGCAGCAAAATGAAAATGTTTATCATTGGAAATATCCAGTTATTGTGTTATTGTGACCTATGACATGTATATATATATATATATAATGCTCAAAAAAATAAAGGGAACACTTGAACAACACAATGTAACTCCAAGTCAATCCCACTTGTGTGAAATCATAGTGTCCACTCAGGAAGCAACACAGATTCATTTTGACTTGTTTTAAGGACATTACATCAAAGTTGGATCAGCCTGGAGTTTGTTTTTACACTTTAATTTGGAGTGTGATTCCTAATCCAGACCTCCATGGGTTGATACAATTGATTTCCATTGATCATTTTTGTGTGATTTTGTTGTCAGCACATTCAACTGTGTAAAGTATTTCATAAGAATATTTCATTCATTTAGATCTAGGATGTGTTTTTTAAGTGTTCCCTTTATTTTTTTGAGCAGTGTATCTATATGTATATAACATTTATTTTAATAATATATGTGGGTGCAATACCGGAAGTCAACACCAGGATGTGCTGTTATGCGTTTTCTGTGCGCCTGCGTGGTGCAGGCGGGCAGGAACTTGTCCAAGAATGTAAACACAGAAGGGTAGCTGGTCCTTTTCCCTGGAAAGATCTGCCCAGGTGTCACCAAAAATTCTGAGATCATGGACGTGAATAATCCTTTATTATCTTCTAGCAGGGTCGCTGAAGGTCTGAATGTCCAAGCCTATGTTGTTCCCCAGTAGAACACCAAGAACACGTCAGATGTTGGAGACACTTTCATGCAAAATATGGGCTCATGTTGAATCTGAAGGCTGGAGCGCACCTGGTACACCTGGAGCAGGGCGAGGTCTACCTTGGTGTGGCATCTCCATCTTCTTCTGACAACCGCATGTGAACATCTGGGACAAGAGGACCGGAGTTGTTGGGAGTTCAAGGAGAGGAACGCTGTCGTTGGATTCAGGGTTGGAGCTGCTCTCCAGGCATCTGTTAGTTGTAGGATTTTTGGTTTCATGGTGGCTCGGAGGTCTGGACTGCACACAGGTTCAGCACCTTCTCCTCCAGAAAGCTGTCGGGTGGTTTAGCATGGACTTCCCAAACAGAGAAGAAGAACGAAGAACTGTCCTGCTCGGTCTGTGACGTACACCTTAAGCCTCACACACCAAAACAAACCGCAGAAGAAGAAGAAGAGGAAGACAAGATGGAGGTGGGAGCTGCCGTAGCGTTCATGGAATAATAACCATGGACTATCAGATGGTTGGAGTATTTCTATCTTCTCCTTGCATTGCTAACCGTGTTAGCTGTTAACTAACTCTGCACTTATTTTGGTCCAAATTGTAGATGTGGAAACCCCCTCTGAGGCACAGCAGGCCAGAAGAGCTCGTACCTCCTCGTCACTTCATTTCTCACTTCTGTCCATTTTATCCCGAGAAAACATCTTACTGGTGACCATCATAGCTTCTAAAAACGGCTCCTGGTGGTCCACAAGAAGTATTTGGGAATGGGCGTGGCTTATGAATCCCACCAATCACCAAGCACCAATGAGTTCCTATGGAACCATAAAAAGACCCTGCCTTGGAGCAGGAGCTGAGATGGTTCAGTCCATCCTGGAGTCCCTGAATGTAAGAGAAAACTGTATCCTACAAAGAAGAAGCCATACAGTGAGCAAGATCTACAAGCATCTCCATCGTCTCTGCTCCTTTCAAATGTTGCGGGGCCCATTGGAGGACTGTCCTGTGGGCACATAGATCCATATTTGAAGTTCTTTTTTGAAACATTGGACGCCATGTCCTGCAGACTGAAGAGAGGGACCATACAGCTTGCTGTCAGACTGGATGGTTCTAAAGCCTGGATCTCCACTGGGAGCACCACGGTCAACCTGAGGAGCACACAGAGGTTCTGGAGCAACATCTGCTCCCGCCCAGACATCATCTCTTCCCCCAGAGACGGTGAGTTCCCGGAACCAAATTTGAGCTGGCACCTCTTGGAACTTTGTCCAAAAGAGGCTCTTGTTCCACACTGTAGATGGTTTTCCTGAAGATGTTCAACAACGTTAGGCACTGTTTGGAGAGCCTCTGCACATCTTGCTCCCTTTTCATGTGACCGACCGGTTACTTGATAACCCCCACAGTCCCACAGTCCAAAAACATGCAGGATGTTCTTTGGATACCTTACGTTGTCCAGACCTGAGTACAGACAAGAGTACCCTAAATTAATCTTCTTTGGACTGCTTCCTTCAGGGAGCCACAGCAACTTCCTCCAACCCTCTCCTCTCACACCAGCCATCTCACTTTATCTACAGAACCTCTACCATGTGCTGTCCCTCTGATGGACTCCTTTTCCTGATCCTCTCCATCCTCCTCACTCCCAGAGAGGGACCTCCACATCTTCATCTCTGCTGCCTCCAAACCAGACACCATGACTCCACGTCACCTCTGTCTTCTACACCATTTCTTCTCTTTAATCACTTGAAGCTTTTCTCCACCCGTTCCAACCTGCTTGCACATGATGCTCCACTTCTTCTCCACCTTCTCCTCTGCTCTGGACTGTTGACCCGAAGTACTTAAACTCCTCCACCTTCATCACCTCCGGGCCGCCTCACCATTTCCCTCACACATGTATTCTGTCTTGCTCCAGTTAACCTTCGTTCCTCCACCTTCCAGGGCATACCTCCAGCTCCACCTCTCTTGATGTACCTCTACCTGTTCCCCCCCACAGATCACAATGTCGTCTGCAAACATTCTGGTCCATGGAGGTTCATCTCCATCTCTGCCTTTCACCGCACACACCAACCGACCTTCAGACAAGAGGCAGAGCCAGACCAGCTTTTCTTTCCCTCCACAGAGCTCCTTTCACTTGCGATGACTCAAGATGACAACACTCCCAATTTCGGACTGCACTGTCGTCATCTCCAAGATGGCTGCTCTCAATAAACTGCCCACCCTTCATCACTTGGCCATAGATTTTGCCAGGCATGCACTTCTCTCTTACTCCGTCTCTCGCTGAAGGAAGGAAAACAGAGGTCCAACATGGGAGGAAAGCTCTAACATCTTGTGGCTACCCTGGCTGGGCCTCCAACAAAACAGGAACCACCAGAAGAAAGAACATGGGGGGACAATGGAGACAGAAACAAACACAAGGGCATCGTGATCTTCTTCTACTTCTCCTTTTGGCTTTTCCCTTCAGGGGTCGCCACAGCGAATCAACCCTCTCCATATAACCCTATTCTCTGTATCCTCCTCTTTCACAACGACAATAAATCTTCCCTTTGGTCTTCCTTGAGACCTCCTGCCTGGCAGCTCCAATTCCAGCATCCATCTCCCAATATATTCACTATTCCTCCTCTGCACGTGACCAAACCATCTCAGTCTGGCTTCTCTGACTTTCTCTCCAAAACATCGAACATACCGTATGTTGTCCCTCTGACCAGCTCTGCCTCCGGTCTTTTCGTCATTGTAGCTGCTCCTTGTACACCTTTCCTTTCATTCTGGCTGATAGTCTTCTATCACATAGTACCCTTGAGACTTTTCTCCACCCATTCCAACCTGCTTGGACCCGTCTCTTCACCTCTTTTCCACGCTCTCCGTTGCTCTGGACTGTTGACCCCAAGTACCTGAAATCCTCCAGCTTCTTGATCTCCACTCCCTGTAGCCTCAGCGTTCCTCTCATTCATACACATATATTCTGTCTGGCTGCGACTAACCTTCATTCTACTCCTTTCCAGAGCATACCTCCACCTCTCTAGATGTTCCTCAACCTGTTCTCTGCTCTCACTACAGATCACAATGTCACCTGCAAATGTCATGGTCCTTGGAGATTCCTGTCTTACCGCATCTGTCAGCCTGTCCATCACCACTGCAAACAAGGGGGTCAGAGCTGATCCCTGATGGAGTCCCACCTCCACCTTGAACTTCTCTGCTACCCCTACAGCACACTGCACCACTATCTCACAGCTAGCATACATGTCCTGCACCAGTCTTGCATACCTGTACTTCTCTGCCACTCCAGACTTCCTCTCTTGGCAGCCTGTCATGCGATTTTTCTAGGTCTTCAAAAACGCAAAGCAGTTCCCTATTAGCCTCTGTACTTCTCTATTAGCATTCTCAAAGCAAATACTGTATCTGTAGCACTCTTTCAAGGGCATTCTGATACTCTACATTAACTGTGTTTTGAAAACACCCAGAACCCTACGGCACCCTGGGACAAAGGCTGGCACACCTTGAGGACAGGACACCCAAACAGAATTCAGTGCTTGCTGGTTCTGTGCAATGGGGATAGTGATGACCTTGACACTGAAGAGACATATCAACCTCTGGCCCATCACAGGAGAGCCACTTCTTCAAGACAGGACTCCTGAAGCTTTCACCTAAATACAATAACTCCATAGTAGCAATCTCCTTCCAACAGTTAACCTGAGGACTCCGACCTAAACATCAACCCAGGTGGACTACAGGACTTCTGCCACACATTACCGTCACAACTACCTGCTCGGATTCAAACTCAGGTGAGTCCTGGAATTCGTACCTTTGTCCCCACGACGAACATTTTACACAGCTACCCGGCTCAAGCTAGCTGCAGCAGAACAACTCACTCATTAACATTGTGAACCATCTCAACTTTGACGAACTCCAACCCACTGAAATTGTCCACTGGAAACTCTGTTGGAACTGCGGAACCCCCAGTTGGCACCATAAGGCCTATTGAAGCTCCAGGGATATATCGTAGTTTTTGTCTTCTTTCCTGCCCCTTGGCTAGGTCACTTCTGTAGATAGGTTCTCAAGGGATCTCACCTGGTTACCTGAAGGTCAACGGTATCAATTAAGTACACCTGAAAGTGTCATTCCGCCCCGCCAATGAGGTCTGGATCAAACAGTGAAGGGACTGGAGGGCGAAGGTGAAGCAAGGCGTTGCTTTATTTCCATTTGGTATGTCGGTGCTGTGACGGAGGTGCTACACAGGGACCCCCCACCCCCCTCCCCCCCAAAAAAATCTCCCAGAGCAAGGTACAAAAATAAAGATATTATTTACATCAGGAAATAGAAAGAACCTCCTTCCTGTCCAGAGTTCTCCTCGGAAAACACGCTAGTCTTTGACTCAATTTGGTTCGTATAAAAAGAATGTCCCATCTCTCGAAGTCGTACTGGTTACTTCCTGTTGTTTTTCAAAATAAAACCAAAAAAAAGAAAGAAAAGGATTCATTCAGTGTGAAAGGAGAGGATACGGGAATAAATAGAAACATTGGAGAAAAAAAAAAATCGGAAATCGGCGTGAATCTCAAAATAATATACCAGATGGCGACAGAGCAGCAAAATATTCAGACAGGAAATAAACTTTATATTGTTTTTTTTGAGGGTTGGGGGGGCAAAGAGAGAGAGAAGAATAGAAAAAGTGGGAAAAAAGGAAAAAAAAAGGATGGATATTTGGCAAAAAAGAGGAAGTGAATGTCCTCAGTTACTGCGGCGGACGGTCTGAAGCCCCGCCTCCTTTTGGAGAAGCCCCGCCCCTCCATTGGTGCACTAGTAGGGTTTTTAAAGCCGTGTTTATAAAGCCCCAAGCCCCGCCTTCTTTTACCTCACGTTACCCTTCCAGGCCCCGCCCCTGTCAGAGAAGCCCCGCCCCTCCTGACGCCACTGTCCATCTTAAGATTGTGTATTTCTGTTAAAGCTCCGCCCCTTCTTGGTTCCAGAAGCCCCGCCCCTTTGTTAGAGAAGCCCCGCCTCTCTGCGAGATGTCCAGGAAGTCCCTGAGACGTTTGGGTCGTCCGGGTCCCGGTCCCGGTCCCGGGTCAGATTCAGGTCCAGGTCCTGGATCAGATCCGGATCCAGGTCCCGGATCAGATCCCGGTCCCGGGTCGGATCCAGGTTCAGGTCCAGATGTTCGGATGAAGTGAAACCCTGAAAGCAAACGGCATTGTCAGTTTTCCCACTTTTGTCAAAAGCTTTTAAAATGTTCTTTATTTTAGTTTAATTTGATCTTTTCTTATAATTTCATGTATAATT
Organism: Fistularia commersonii; assembly: GCF_037954325.1. Taxonomy (NCBI): domain Eukaryota; kingdom Metazoa; phylum Chordata; class Actinopteri; order Syngnathiformes; family Fistulariidae; genus Fistularia; species Fistularia commersonii. Next base: position 17,663,247 of record NC_141292.1, on the reverse strand, counting down.
TTTTTTTACATTTTATTTATTTTTAACGGATCCAAGAGCAATCGAATGTTAATGGTTTTGCTTTTTTCTAATTTAATCTTTTTTTTTTTTTTGACTTGATTAATTTACTTTACCATTTTATTTGACTTGATTTTATTGGCAATGATATTTTAGTGTTATTCTTTATTTAAATTAAATCAAATCAAATGACATCAGATTAAAGAGCCATCAAATATAGGATATCATCAAGTTTAGTTATTTCAAATTTATTCATCTTTTATTCACTTTCTTAACTGAATTCAGTTACATTTTTTAATTGATTTTACTTTCTTTTATTTGACATTTTGTTTCATGTCATTTTATTCCACATAAATCATGTTGAAGAGACGTCAAATGTTTATGGTTTTTATTTCAAGTTCATTTTGTTCTCATTTAATCTCAAATATTATTTGTATATGATAATGATGATATAACACATAGTATTCTATATTTTAATTTAGTATTTCAGCTGTATTCTACTTCCATTTCCTTTGTACGTCATTTAATTTTTGTATTTCATTATATCAGATCAGAGCCATTAAATGTTTATGGTATTATTTAAAGTGCATTTTTTCTGATTCAATCTTATTGTATTGTACTTTATAACCCATCCAATTCAATTTATCAATTATATATAATAATAATAATAGAATAAAAATATCCTATTTTTATTTCTCATTTGGAATTTTATGTTTTCCACTTATGTCATATGTTGATGGTTTTATTTGATGCATTTTATACATTAGACTTTATTAATGTCATTATATTTTACTTTCTAATATTCTGATATTCTATTGAGGATATTTGATGTTGATTTATTTTCATTGTGAATTATTGTCACTTGGTGTCCTCACCGTCCGGACGAGCGTCCGTCCAGGGGGCGGGGCCTGTCGGGAGGGGGCGGGGCCTGTCGGGAGGGGGCGGGATCAGCCGGGGCCCGGGCTGAGCGCCGTCGGGGTCGGCGGGAAAACCAGGGAGACGTCAAGACGCTCGGAGACACTCTTTGGACAAACGACCTCCGTTAGACCTTCAGGACGGACCTGGGTCAGCAACTCGCCTGGAGGAGAGGAGGAAGAGGAGGAGCAGGATGGGAAGGAGGAAGAGGAAGAAGAGAAGGAAGAAGAGGGAGAGGAAGGGGAAGAAGATGGAGACAAGAGGAAGAGGAAGAAGAAGACAAGAGGCAGGGGAAGAAGAGGAGGAGGAAGAATAGGAAGAGAAGAAGAAGAGGAGGAAGAAGAGGAAGAAGAGCAGGAGAAGGTCAAGGTGAAGGAGGAAGAGGAGGAATACGAGGAAGAGGAAGAAGAGAAAGAAGAGGAAGAAGACAAGAGGAAGGGGAAGAAGAGGAGGAAGAAGGGGAAGACAAGAGGAGGATGAAGAAGAGGAAGAGGAAGACAAGAGGAAGGGGAAGAAGAAGAGGAAGACAAGAGGAGGAAGAAGAAGAAAAGAGGAAGGGGAAGAAGAGGAGGAAGACAATAGGAGGAAGAAGAAGAGGAAGAAGAAGAGGAAGACAAGAGGAGGATGAAGAAGAGGAAGAGGAAGACAAAAGGAGGAAGAAGAAGAAAAGAGGAAGGGGAAGAAGAGGAGGAAGACAATAGGAGGAAGAAGAAGAGGAAGAAGAAGAAAAGAGGAAGGGGAAGAAGAGGAGGAAGACAATAGGAGGAAGAAGAAGAGGAAGAGGAAGACAAGAGGAAGGGGAAGAAGAAGAGGAAGACAAGAGGAGGAAGAAGAAGAAAAGAGGAAGGGGAAGAAGAGGAGGAAGACAATAGGAGGAAGAAGAAGAGGAAGAAGAAGAAAAGAGGAAGGGGAAGAAGAAGAGGAAGAAAAGGAAGAAGGGGAATAGAAAGAAGAAAAGAAGAAGGGGAAGAAGAAGAGGAAGAAGAAGAGGAAGACAAGAGGAGGATGAAGAAGAGGAAGAGGAAGACAAGAGGAGGAAGAAGAAGAAAAGAGGAAGGGGAAGAAGAGGAGGAAGACAATAGGAGGAAGAAGAAGAGGAAGAAGAAGAAAAGAGGAAGGGGAAGAAGAGGAGGAAGACAAGAGGAGGAGGAAGAAGAGGAAGAAGAAGAAAAGAGGAAGGGGGAGAAGAAGAGGAAGAAAAGGAAGAAGGGGAATAGAAAGAAGAAAGGAAGAAGGCGAAGAAGAAGAGGAAGAAGAAGAGGAAGACAAGAGGAGGAAGAAGAAGAGGAAGAAGAAGACAAGAGGAAGAAGACGAAGAAGAGGAAGAAGAAGAGGAAGACAAGAGGAGGAAGAAGAAGACAAGAGGAAGAGGAAGAAGAAGAGGAAGAAGAAGAGGAAGAAGAAGACAAGAGGAAGAGGACGAAGAAGAGGAAGAAGAAGAGGAAGAAGGGGAAGAAGAAGGGGAGGAGGGGAAGAAGAAGGAGGAGTGGAAAAGGAGGAAAAGGTCACTGAGTTGTGATAAGATACTTTCTTGATCCCCACTGGGAAACTCCTGGTGTCGCAGCAGCGTCACGACAACGACAACACAAATAAATATAAGTATATTTAGTATAAATAGAAGCAGTTGAAAGAAATCAAAAGACATGAACAAAAAGTAAGACGGCAAAATGAACAACACTGTTTCTCCGCCATCTTGGACCAGAAATTTATTGATCCAGAGACCCGATCAGCCGTCAATAACAAGGTTATTACGAAAACACACACACACACACACACACACACACACACACACACACTAAAGAAATGCAGACGCAGATGAATCAGCCCGAATAGTTTAAGTGCTGCTGAGTGTGTGTGTGTGTGTGTGTGTGTGTGAGCTCTGCAGCTCAGGCAGCTTTTATTGTGAAATGAAGGGGCATAAGCAGCTGGGATTAACACACACACACACACACACACACACACACACACACACACACCGTCAACGGATTAAAATGTGTTTGAGAAAGAATGTGTTTGTGTGTGTGAGGGTGTGTGTTGAAGAGAGTGTGTGTATACATATGTATGTTGAGTGTGTGTGTGTGTGCGTGTGTATATATGTGTATTGAGAGTGTGTGTGTGTGTGTGAGTGAGCGAGCAAAAGAGAGACAGTGTATGTGTGAGAAAGTGCGTGTTTGTATGAGTGAGAGATGTGTGTGTCTGTTAAGAGATTGTGTGTATGTACGTGTGTGTGTGTGTTAGACTATGTATGCGTGTGTGTGTGTGTGTGTTAGAGAGAGATTGCATGTATATGTCTGTGTGTGTGTATGTTAGAGAGAGCTTGCATATATATATGTGTATATTAGAGAGATTGTATGTATACGTATGCATATAAGTGTGTGTGTGTGTGTGTGTGTGTGTGTGTGTGTGTGCATTCCTGAAAACAATGCTGCCTTCAGCAGGACGGAGGACGTCCGCTTTCCACGGAGTCACTTCCTGCCTCCAGGAAACAAACAATAACTTACACACACACACACACACACACACACACACACACACACACACACAATCTAAACACGTTCCCATTTCAACAAAACTATTATGTTGTTTTAAATGGGGCTTTTATTTTGAAGGCGCCAACACTACTTCCTGTTTCCTGTGTTTCCCCCTGCAGGGATTAGAATGTGGAGGGTGGGGGTTGTAATCCTAGTCTGGATGGGATTGAGAACACAACAACAGATTAGGGCTCCGCTGGGGGGAAACAAAGGCTGGGGGATGAAGGAGGGGGGGATTACAGTGCGAGAGCCCCGTAATCTCTGCTCACTTTATTTAATCCGGGGGGCCGACGCAGACCGGAATAGTCTGGGAATAACTGGACGCATCTGGAAGATAGTGGGAAAATAATCTAGAATTGGTTACAAATTAAAGCAAGAAATAAGATGAGATAAGAGAACAACTTTATTAATCCCGAAAAGGAAATTATTGTGCCAGAGTTACAGAAAATATAACAGTAATAAATAATAAAAAGAAAAAGGCAGAATTAGAAATAAAAATACACTATAAACTATAAAGTGTCTCAGTGAAACTATAAAGTGTCTTAGTAAACAGTGATAAAAACTATAAGTGTCTTAGTAACAAGTGAGGTAAGGAGTGCACAATAGTATGATAAAAGGAAAAATTATAGTCTAGTTGTTATGATATGAAATATTGCACAGTTCTGAATATTGCACAGTATATGGAATAATCTGGAAAGTACTGACAAATTAGCATGGAAAATATGGAATCATTTGGAATTTTCTGAGAAATTACGGTGGAAATTAAGAAATTATCTGGAAATTTGTGGGAAATTAGCATGGAAAACATGGACTAATCTTGTTGTGGGCAAGGAATTATGATGGAAAATAAGAAATGATCTGGATATTAATTCTGTAAACATGGAATAATCTGGAAAGTACTGACAAATTAGCATGGAAAATATGGAATCATTTGGAATTTTCTGAGAAATTACGGTGGAAATTAAGAAATTATCTGGAAATTTGTGGGAAATTAGCATGGAAAACATGGACTAATCTTGTTGTGGGCAAGGAATTATGATGGAAAATAAGAAATGATCTGGATATTAATTCTGTAAACATGGAATAATCTGGAAAGTACTGACAAATTAGCATGGAAAATATGGAATCATTTGGAATTTTGTGAGAAATTACGGTGGAAATTAAGAAATTATCTGGAAATTTGTGGGAAATTAGCATGGAAAACATGGACTAATCTTGTTGTGGGCAAGGAATTATGATGGAAAATAAGAAATGATCTGGATATTAATTCTGTAAACATGGAATAATCTGGAAAGTACTGACAAATTAACATGGAAAATATGGAATAATGTGGAATTTAGCAAGACATTGTGATGGAAATTCAGAAATAATCCGGAAGTTAGTGCGAAATTAAGGACAACATGGGATCATCTGGGTTTTAGCAAGAGATTATGGTAAAAAAATTCTCAGGAAATTAGGAGGACATTAACTCAGAAAACAAGTCACTGACAAATTACCACAGAAAATATGGAATAATCAGTAGTTAAGTGAGAATTGACTGTGGAAAATAATGGATTGATCTAAAAATTATCAAGTACTTGCAGTGGAAAATATGGAATCATAAGGAAACCAGCAAGAAAACACGGTGGCTAACATGAAATAATCTGGAAATTAGCAAGACATGAACAAGAAAAACATGGAATAATCTGGAAGTTGCTGAGAAATTATCGAAAATATTGAATTGGATGTAATTTAGGGGGCAATTGAGGAGGAAAACATGGAATAATCTGGAGGATACTGACAAATTAGCATTGAAAATAAGGAATTATCTGGAAGTTAGTAAGAAATTAATGAGGGAAATATGGAATATTCTGGAAATTAGTGAGAAATTACCTAGAATATATGGAATAATCTGGAACTGAGTATCACATTACAGTGGAAAATACAGAATAATGAAGAATTAGCAAAAAATAATGGAGGAAAATACCAAAATTAGCAAGAAACTACCATGAAAAATATGGAGTATTCCATAAACCAGAATTAAATTGGTTAATATGGAATACTCTGGAAATCAGCAAGAAAATACTTAGGAAAAAGGATTTAATCAGGAAGTTAGTGAGAAATAACAATGGAAAAGATGGAATAATGTGGAAATTTGTGAGAAATGACAACAAAAAAAAAGGAATAACTTGGGAATTAATGAGAGACGGCAATGGAGAATATGGAACCTTCTTGATCTCCACTCCCTGAAGCCTCACCGTTCCACCCAAGTTCCTCAAAATCACACACATATACTCTGTCTTGCTGCGACTAACTTTCATTCCTTTCCTTTCCGGTGCATACCTCCACATCTCTGGATTTCCCTGCTCTCACTGCAGATCACAATGTCATCTGCAAACATCATGGTCCATGGAGATTCCTGTCTAACCTCATCTGTCAGCCTGTCCATCACCACTGCAAACAAGGAGGGGCTCAGAGCTGATCCCTGATGGAGTCCCACCTCCACCTTGAACTTCTCTGTTACCCCTACAGCACACCGTACCAGTGTCTCACAGCTAGCATACATGTCCTGCACCAGTCTAACATACTTCTCAGCCACTCCAGATTTCCTCATACAATACCAGAGCTCCTCTATCTTGAAATTAGCAAGACTGCACCTGCTAAAAAAAAAAAAAAAAAAAAAAAAAAATGGGCCAGGATTTTGAACAAGCTGTTACGTGAATATCTGGTCCAAAACAAGTTTCGACAAACCTACGGAACAGCAATTGGGTACTTTGAAACTGAGGTATCTGGAAGTTACAGGTGACAAGAGGTTGTGTTACAGAAAATGTGAAGAGAACCTGGATATACAAACGTACAGCAATGCAGAGTAGGTGGCTGCGTGTAACCTCTTAGCATAGTGGGTGGCTGGTATCAAAGACGGACAAAATACAGCTGGGTATTGTGTAACCCTAACCCAAAGATAGCCTAATCCAAGCAAAAAGCTAGCCCACAGTAGCACTGTCCACTTGTGAGGCAGAGTAGATGAGCAATATGAGGACAATCAGGGCTTGTTCGCATTGGCTAAGAATCCTGGCAGAAGACACTTGTAAACATTTGTACTGCTGATAACTAGTTTGCTGTAAACACCATGACCGGATGTGCCGGGGCTACGAGTACCCGCTGGTTGTAGCTCCTGTTTGACTGAGCTGCCGCTGTACAACATTACTTTGGCAACAGGTTACGGCCGCAGAGTAGCCCGGAGGCAATTTGCCCACGTGTACTGCGGATGACTAGTTTGCTGTAAGCAGTGGACGCACCAGGGCTACAAGTAGCCGCTATGGTAGCAGTCAGGTTTGATGGAGATGAGAAGAACTCTGATGCCAATTAAGCGCTGTGTCGCCACTGTACGACATTATGCTAACAGATTATAGGCCCAGAGTGGCCCAGAGGCAGTTTGCCCACACAAGTACAGCTGATGACCAGTTTGCTGCAGGAGCCATGAATGGGAAGGCCGGGGCGACAAGTGGCCGCTTTGGTAGCTGCCGATCGCGGCTCCTGTTTGTTGAAAATAACTCAGATGCTAATTTGGGTTAGTGCTGTGTCGCCGCGGTTTGACATTACTCTGCTGACATGTTACGGGCCCAGAGTAGCCCAAAGGCAGTTTGCCCACGTTGTACCTTCTGATGACTAGTATGCTGTAAGCGGTAAACGTATTAGTTGATGTGCCAGGGCTACAAGTGACCGCTTTGGTAGCTGCTGGTCACAGCCCCCATTTGATGAAAATAACTCAGATGCTAATTTGGGTTAGTGCTGTGTCACCGCAGTATGACATTACTCTGCTGACATGTTACGGGCCCAGAGTAGCCCAAAGGCATTTTGCCCACGTTGTACCTTCTGATGACTTGTATGCTGTAAGCGGTAAACATATTAGTTGATGTGCCAGGGCTACAAGTGACCGCTTTGGTAGCTGCTGGTCACAGCCCCCATTTGATGAAAATAACTCAGATGCTAATTTGGGTTAGTGCTGTGTCGCCGCGGTATGACATTACTCTGCTGACATGTTACGGGCCCAGAGTAGCCCAAAGGCATTTTGCCCACGTTGTACCTTCTGATGACTTGTATGCTGTAAGCGGTAAACATATTAGTTGATGTGCCAGGGCTACAAGTGACCGCTTTGGTAGCTGCTGGTCACAGCCCCTATTTGATGAAAAGAACTCTGAAGCTAATATGGGTTAGCGCTGTGTCATTGCTTGGCAAGTCATGCTAATAATAATGCTACTGCTAGTAATAACAATTACAATCGTAAGCTCATGTGTAAAACAGTAGGGACATTCTCGCTCTAAAGCTTCTCCGTCCGATGGACCTCCATCTGTGAGACGGTCTACCGGAAGGAACCTTGATACGACTGACGGCCACCGCAGCCAATCACAGTCCTCGCCGTCTCCGCAAGGTTACGACGGCGCAATTAACGCCCCCGGGTCTATTTAGAGATGGAGGCTGAAGGGATCACCGGCGGGATGATGTAACGGGATTTTCCCGCCACAGAAGGCGGAACCTGACGGGATCTGGATCCACGTGCAGATATTTGGGACTTTGCTTTGGTTTTTCCACATTTTCACATCCTTTCTTGTGTCTATTTAAGGCTATTAATGTTTTATTTCTATGATGTATTTATTACTATAAATTATTACACATTTGACTAATTGTTACCATGATTTATTTACCATTTCAATACTAGTTTTACCACTATTTATAACTTATTGCCATGTTGGCTTGTTTATAATACTATGAATTATTACTATTTTATTGTCACCTTGAAATCAATAATACCTATTTATAACCATTTGAATACAATTGAATTACTATAAACTATGACCGTTTTAATTCTGATTCTATTACTGAGAGTTATTATTACTACTGTTATTCTTTAAAGTAAGTTATTTATTACTGTGTACTATTGCTTTTGTACCGTGAACTATCACTTATAACATGTTATATTATGGCAAATAAATTACTATTAACTTTTGCCATTAATCATCTGGTACTATTTCAATGCTATGTTTTTCTTTACAATTATTTATTTGTTATTTCTTTCTATTTTATACTACACAGTTACTGCATATAGTCTTACTACAATTGTTATTATTATTATTTTATCATTACTACTAATTTATTGCTATTTTAATTCTACAACCTGACAAATGTAATTCTGTAATAATCACTGCATTGTTACAATAATTAATTTAAAGCTACTTTAACACTTTTCATTCCTATGACTTCTCAATGACTATGAATCAAAATTATCATTTCATTATGATTTACCAGAAAATCCCCAAGAGATTCTATACTTTCTCAAACTAATATCTATTTGTTCAATACTTAATGGTCATTTCCTTTGTTTTGATTGCAACAGGAAGTAGGAAGCAGGAAGTAGGCAAACACCGCGCTGCCTTTCGCAGCTTCGGCTCTTTAATCCCGTAACTGGATTAGAGGGAAATCCTGCTCTGGCGAAAGTCGCAGCTGCTGAGACTCTCAATGACTGAATGTCCTCAGAGGGGGAAAGCCTGTATTCATTCATCCATTCATTCGTCATCTACAGTACAGGGTTGCTGGAGACGATCCCAGTTGTCACTGGGAGAGAGGCGGTGTCTCAGCCAATCAGAGGGCCTCGTATTGAGACGTCCAAACATTTACCCTCTCACAAAAAACATATACCGTATTTTCTGCACTATAAGGCGCACCCAAAAGCCTTTAAATTTCTCAAAAACCAACAGTGCGCCTTATAATCCAGTGCGCCTTATATACTGCTCAAAAAAATAAAGGGAACACTTGAACAACACAATGTAACTCCAAGTCAATCACACTTGTGTGAAATCATAGTGTCCACTCAGGAAGCAACACAGATTCATTTTGACTTGTTTTAAGGACATTACATCAAAGTTGGATCAGCCTGGAGTTTGTTTTTACACTTTAATTTTGAGTGTGATTCCTAATCCAGACCTCCGTGGGTTGATACAATTGATTTCCATTGATCATTTTTGTGTGATTTTGTTGTCAGCACATTCAACTGTGTAAAGTATTTCATAAGAATATTTCATTCATTTAGATCTAGGATGTGTTTTTTAAGCGTTCCCTTTATTTTTTTGAGCAGTGTATATGGATCAATATTGAGCCGCATGAGGTCTCGCAACTACGGGAAACAGCCGCCGACTCAATTTTCTCCCGTAGAAGAAGTAGCGCGCGGTGCATGCTGGGATGTATGAATGCGCGAAGCGTGCATTTTCATTTCCATGTGTGTGACAAGAATGCAAAACGTCTCCTTTCAAGAGACAAGCTTACGACGCTGAGTTTAAATTCAAGGCTATCAGTCACGCAGTAGAACATGGAAATAAGAGCAGCGGCGACAGAATTCAACATTAACGAATCAACGGTGCAGAAGTGGAGGAAGCAACAAGATGATGCAGAGTAAAGAAGACTAAACAGGGTTTCCAAGGGAACAAAGCGAGATGGCTAAAGCGAGGACAAACTTGAAAAGTGGGTTGTTGAACAGAGAGCAGCAAGTAGAAACGTCACGATTCACAGTCACGGTTCCAATGAAGGCAGCAGCGCTAGCTAGCTAACTTAACATCAACGAATTTAGAGGCGGTCCTTCTCGGTGCGTTTGTTTTATGAAAAGTTTTGAACTGTGACAAATGGAGTTGGAAATACATTGTTTTCAATGAAGGCGGCGCGAATACCAGTAAGAGCTACCGGTACGTACGTTGGTTTGTATTCTATTAATAAAGTTTGACTGACTTATCTAACTGTTTTGTTGACATTCCCGTTTAGCGGATGCAAAATGCAACCCCAGGCACTACTGTGGCTTTTATTCTATGCACCTTATATATGAATTGCTTTTTAAAATAGGCCATTCATTGAAGGTGCGCCTTATAGTCCAGTGCGCCTTATAGTGCAGAAAATATGGTAACTGCTCACTCTCTCATTCACACCTCATACACAACTCACACATATTCACCCTCTAATTCACACACTATCTAGCTAACACATGGGCAAACTGCGGCCCACCAAACCATGTCCCGCTTTTATTTAAATACGAAATTTATATTACCGATACCGGCAAACCTTGTTCATTTACTTTTCCCCTGTAATGCCCATATTTCCCCAACAGATGGCGCAGCTTTTTAATGCCCTTTTCTTCTCGGTTGAGCTTTTCCCGGAGAGCCCTTCCATAAGTATGAATGTGTTGACGAAAAGAAGAGTGGATAGCGAGTGCTGACTGTTAAATGCGGAATGGACAACAAAATATTGTTTCAAAGAAGTCCGGTCAAAGGCTGTATGCTTGATATGCCAAGAAACTTGCGGTTTTTAGGGAGTACAATATCAGCCTTCACTTTGCTACGAAGCATGCCAATTACGCTAGTAAGCAGTCAGCAAAAGAGCGGGCAGCTACGGCTAAGAGGTCGAAAGCTAATTTACAGACTCTGCAAAGCTTTTTTCACCGAAAAACTATGAATCAAGGGTCAACTACCAAGGCAAGTTTTTTTTGCTGGCATTCAAATTAGCAAAAGCTAGCAAGCTTTTCTCCAAAGGCGAATTTTGAAAGATTGCATGGTGGAGACAGCGGGTGTTCTGTGTCCGGAAAGCCAAGGCAAGTTCGAAAAGATCAGTTTGTCACGTAGGAACGTATAGCCAGCCAAATAAACAAAAAGGCAGAGTCCTTTCAGTTATATTCACTCGCACTTGATGAAAGCAACGATATAAAAGACGCAGCTCCTAATTTCTATCCGAAGATAAAACGGAAAAAAAACGTTGGGCTGCTAAAAGAATCCAGGATAAAGTAAAAGAGGAAAACCCTGAAGGGGATGTTATTTTCCTTCATTGTACCATCCGTCAGGAATCACCGTGTAAGTCTATATTGCAGCTTAACCATGTCGCAAATCCAGTCGTAAAACTTGTGAATTTTATACGCGCTATGGGATTCTAGCATCGCCAGTTTATCGCGTTCCCGGAGGAAACTGATGCGGATCATCAGGACTCACTTTACCACTTCATTTAATAAAATTTGTAAAACAATGTGCCCAATGAGCCTTGCATATTCATACTTTGTTACACGTAACAGGTCGAATCCTGCATTTAATTTATAGTCACACCCCATCCATCTGTTCCTGGCCCCTCTGCCAAATTTTAGAACTCATTGTGGCCCTCGAGTCGAAAAGTTTGCCCACCCCTGATCTAGGTTCACCATCTCATTGTGTCATGTGAGACAACTTCATGTCTTATGGTGATTCACCCTCTCATTCACTTGCCATATAGGCCTACAACCATTCATCCTCATTCGCAACTCAGAGGTTCATCTTTTCATTCAAAAACCTATCCAGATTTACCTGGCATATGGACATATAACCATTTACCCATTCATTCATGTCACATAGACGAGCAAACATTCACCCTCCCGTTCACAAGCTATCGAGATTGACCCTCTCATTCTCATGTCATGTAGAGATTTACAACCATTCACCCTCTCATTCCCACACTATATATAGATTGACCCTCTCATTCACATGCTATATACAAGCATACAACTTCTGCCCCCCTCATTCATTCATCATATAAAGACACACAACTCTTCACCCTTTCATTCACTCACTATAAACTGTATATAGATTGATCCTCTCATTCACATGCTATCTAAAGGCATACAACTTCTGCCCCCTCATTCATTCATCATATAAACACATACAACTCTTCACCCTTTCATTCAAAACACTATGTATAGATTGACCCTCTCATCCACATGCTATCTAAAGGCATACAACTTCTGCCCCCTCATTCATTCATCATATAAAGACACACGACTCTTCACCCTTTCATTCACTCACTATAAACTGTATACACATTGATCCTCTCATTCACATGCTATCTAAAGGCATACAACTTCTGCCCCCTCATTCATTCATCATATAAACACATACAACTCTTCACCCTTTCATTCAAAACACTATGTATAGATTGACCCTCTCATCCACATGCTATCTAAAGGCATACAACTTCTGCCCCCTCATTCATTCATCATATAAAGACACACGACTCTTCACCCTTTCATTCACTCACTATAAACTGTATACACATTGATCCTCTCATTCACATGCTATCTAAAGGCATACAACTTCTGCCCCCTCATTCATTCATCATATAAAGAAATACAACTCTTTACCCTTTCATTCACACACTATACATAGATTGACCCTCTCAGTCACATGCTATCTAAAGGCATACAACTTCTGCCCCCCCTCATTCATTCATCATATAAAGACATACAACTCTTTACCCTTTCATTCACACACTATATATAGATTGACCCTCTCAGTCACATGCTATCTAAAGGCATACAACTTCTGCCCCCCCTCATTCATTCATCATATAAAGACATACAACTCTTCACCCTTTTATTCATTCACTATAAACTACATATGGATTGACCCTCTCAGTCACATGCTATCAAAAGGCATACAAGTTCTGCCCCCCACATCCGTTCATCATATAAAGACATAAAACTCTTCACCCTTTCATTCACAAACTATATTTAGATTGACCCTCTCATTCAAATGCTATCAAAAGGCATACAACTGCTGCCCCCTTCATTCATCATATAAAGACATACAACCCTTCACCTTTTTAGTCACGTCATAAAGAGATTCACCCTCTCATTCATGTCATATAGAGACAACACTTTTCACCCTCCCATCCAGAGGTTGTTTCCTGTGAGTGACAGGAAGTGAGAGGGTTAAGCAAGTAGAAGGTTCTGCAGAGAAGCGGGAGCAGGTTCCCGGAGCTCAGACGCAAATATCCCGACCTTAAAAGGCCTGGAAGCCTTTGCGCCGTGGCGTGTGTGTGTGTGTGTGTGTGTGTGTGTGCATGCGCGCTCGTTCCTCCCGAGAAACCGACTGTGCTTTGCAGAGCGATTATGAAATAAACATGAGGCCGACTCGCCAAAGTAAGAGCCTTGGAGGCCCAGAGTTGCGCGTCTTGCCAGAAAAAAGTCTGGAGTGTGAATAAACCCAGAATCTGTCCCAACAAAATAAGAGTCCGTCATAGTCCATAGTGTGTATTACCTAGGTAAGGGTCTTTTATAGTTCAGGGTATGCCTCGGCAAAATGAGTCTACTGTAGCCCAGAGTACGTCTCACCAGAATAAAGGTCTAATATAGTCTAAATTATTCCTCAGTGGAGTAAGAGTTCATAAAATTTGTGTTTGTTCAGCAAAATTATGAGATCGTAATCATTGTGAGTCTACCCTGTCAAAATAAGAGTCTACAAACGGAAGTGACAGGACGTTACCTGCTCGGAAAGAAGCTGCCGTGCCGAGATAAAGGCGCGACGCGGACGAGACCCGATCGCAAACGACCATCGGTAGCCCACAAAGAGCCAAGGAGGCGGAGCCTCACCTGGGAAGGCGTGGGGGCTGGCCACGCCCCTGCAGAGGCACTTGGAGCACAGGATGTGGACGGAGTAGAGGAGGCCCGGCCACTCCTGCAGGAGCACGTTCAGCTCCTCCACCAGCGGCGTGACGGCCTGCCATGCCGTCCAGATGTTGGGCAGCGAGGCGTGGCTGGCGATGGAAAGGGTCTCCGCCCGCTGTTTGCCCGCCGCCGGCCGGTGGCTCACGACAACGGGTACCTTCCCGCGGTAGGCGAGGATCTGGCGCCGGCCATCGGACCTCTGGACCACGTGGCTGTTGATCTGCACGCTGAAGCGCGTGAAGAGTCCGGGCGGGAACAGGAAGGGGAAGCTATACTGGATGTGCAGCTGCTCCATGGAGAAGAGCTGGGACGGCGGCAGGGAGCTCCACCCGCCCTCCGCCGCCGGCGCCGCCTCCTCGCTGCTAACGTAACTGGGGAACTTGTACCAGACCGTGGCGCCGTTGTGGGCGCGAGCGCGCGGCTTGTTGACGCAGTAGCACACGCCCATCTTCTCCAGCAGCTCCATCACCAGTTGCAGGTCCTGCGGCGTGGCCACCAGGGGGCGCAGCAGCAGGCGGATGAGGTGGCACGGCAGCAGGCCGTGGTGGAGGAAGCCCTCCACGTGGTGCTCCAGATGGGCGGCGCGGAGCTCGGCGCCCTTCTCCTGGCGGACGACGCCGCCGGCGCACGCCTTGTCCCCGCGCTCGCCGTCGGCCAGCAGGCGCGCCAGCAGCGCCGCCTCGTCGCGCTGGAAGAAGACGTTGAGGATGGCGATGAAGCGCGGCAGGTTGTGGAACACGTACTCCCTGAGGGTGGAACTGTCCTCGAAGTAGAGCAGCTTGCCGCTCTCGTGGAGGAAGGAGAGCGCGCTCTGGAGGCGGTCCTCCGTCAGCCCCGCCTGCAGGCCCAGGCGGGCCGAGTCCCACCACGACAGCCACAGGTCCTCGGGCGTGGCGTGCAGCTCCTCCAGCGTCTGCCACGACTTGGGCAGGACGCGGTGGAGGTTGGGGAAGATCTCGCGCTGGTCGGCGAGGGACACCAGCTTCGCCCGAAGGCGCCGGAGTCCGCGGGTGGAGCTCAGCACCGGCGACAGCACCTGGAGCCGGTGGTTGAGCATGAAGCGGAGCTGCGCCTTGCGGCGCCGCAGGTTGCGGTCGGTGACGGCGTAGAAGGGCAGGTGGGGGCCGGAGGCGCGGTAGGCGTAGCCCTGCTCCAGCGCCTGCTCCACCTGCAGCGCCTGGCGCCGCAGCGCTTGCGCGTCGCGCCGCTCCTGCAGGCCGATCTGCCGGTGGATGTCCAGCATCTTCTCGTCCTCCTCCGCCTCGCCGCACAGGTCGGAGTGAGTGCCCACCAGGCACACCACCGCCTGCGGCACCTTGGCGGCGAGCAGGTGGAGGAAGTACCCGACGTGGGTGTAGAAGTTCTTGGGCGAGTAGGTCTTGAGGTTCACCGCCAGGAGATAGAGGGCGCCGGGCGAGAGGAAGAAGGGCGTGATGAGGTCATAGTCCGGCTTACCCGACAGGTCGTACACCAGGAAGGTGAGGCCGCGCTCGGCCGCCCACGTCCTCACCTCCACGCCCTCGTCGCCCGACGGCGCCGCCGCCGCCTCGCCTACCAGGCTCTGGCGCAGCCGCGTCTTGCCGGCGCCGCTAGCCCCCATCAGCACCAGCTTGAGCCGCGGCTTGGCGGCGGGCTGCGAGGCGGCCAGCTCCTTCTGGTAGGCGGCGATGTAGGGTATGCCCTTCATGCAGACCTCGTAGGGCGGCTGGATGAGCGGGTTGTCCTTCACCTTCCAGATGTTGACGCGCGACAGCCTCCCGAAACCGTCGGGCAGGATGGCGATCTGGTTCCCCTGCAGCACCAGCTCCTCCAGACGCTCCAGCTCCACCACGGCGTCGGGCAGGTAGGCGATGCAGTTGTTGTCCAACCACAGGTTGACCAGCCGCGTGAGCTTCCCCACCTCCTCGGGCACGCGGCTCAACCGGTTGCGGCTCAGGTAGAGCTCCTCCAGGCCGCCGATGGCCAGGACGGCGCGCGGGAACTCCTGGAAGCGGTTGGACGACAGGTTGACCATCTTGAGGCGCTGCAGTTCGGCGAAGGCGTCGGGCAGCGCCGCCAGCCGGTTCCCGTCCAGCATGACGCTCTCCAGCTGCCGCAGGCGGCAGAAGGCGTCGGGCAGCGCCGCCATGTGCAGCCCGCTCAACCACAGGATCTTAACGGAGCGCAAGCGCGCCACTTCCACCGGCAGCGCCTCGAACTTGTTCCCGGAGCAGTCCAGCTCCTCCAGGTCGCCCAGCGCCAGGATCTCCGGCGGGAAGCGGTTGAGCTTGTTGTGATCCGCGTCCAGCGTGCGCAGCCGCGCCAGCGCGCCGAACGACGCCGGCAACTCGTGCAGGTCGTTGAAGCTAACGTCCAGCTCCTCCAGCGCCACCAGCGCCCCCACCTGGGACGGCAGCTGCTGGATCTTATTATGGCTGACGCACAGCTTCTTCAGCGCCGCCAGACGCCCGAGGCCTTCTGGCAGGCCTCGCAGGCAGTTGTGACTCATATCCAGCTCCGCTAGGTGGCGCAGCTCCAGCACGGGAGCGGGCACGGCCGGGAACGCGTTCCGCCGCAGCACCAACACCCGCAGGCCCCGCAGGGTGGAGCCCAAGCCGGCGGGCAGCTCCCGCAGGCGGCTGTTACCCAAATTGAGCGCCTCCACCCGCGGGACGTCCTTCTCCGCTTTCTCCGGAAGCTGGCGCAGGTCGCTGCGCAGCTTCCGGGAACGTGAGGCGGCTTCCCGCCACAAACGCGCCGTCTTCACGTCGCCCTCCTTGTCCTCCATGGCGCCGCGTCCCACCTCCATCACCTCCTCCTCCATCTTCTCCTTTTTCTCCTCTTCTTCTTCTTCCTCCTCCTCCTTGTTTTCGCGCAACGTCCTCATGGCACGCGCGGCGGCCGGGCTCGTGCGCGGGGCATCGCGCACGCGCCCCCCCCTCCTCCTCCTCCTCCTCCTTCCCGACCTACCCGGAAGAGCGGAGAAATCCGAAAAAGTACCCGGATGGACGCCTCCTTCATGCGGGGGGGGAAAAAAAAAAAGGAACACAAACTCGTTGGCGTCCGGTGAGAGTCCTCTTGTTGTGACGCAACTTCCGGTCCCCACCTTCCCGTGAATCGGGGAAAGACTATGTCGCCATCTAGTGGTCAAAAGGGGAACTGCAGTTTCAGGGCGTAAACTACAGACAATTTGAATATTGTGATAAAGTACTTTATCTTCTGTCACGCACTTAAAAAAAAAAACTTTTTAATGATATTCTAATATTTTGAGAAAGTATTTCTGAGTTTTCTAAGCCATAATCAGCAATATTAAAATAATTAAAAGCTCGCAATACTTCAGTAGATTTGTAATGAATCCAGAATGTTTGACATTTTTTGAGACAAGACTGTCTCAGAAAATTAGAATATTGTGATAAAGTTCTTTATCTTCTGTCATGCACTTAAAAAAAAAGACAAAAAATCCTTTTTCATGATATTCTAATATTTTGAGATAGGATTTTTGAGTTTTCTTAGGGTGTAAGCCAGAATCGGCAATATTAAAATAATAAAATGCCTGCAATATTTGAATTGATTTGTAATGAATCCAGAATTTATGACGTTTTTGAGACAGAATTGTATCAGAAATTTTTGGCTATTTGAATATTGAATTTGAATATTTGAATATTGTATCTTCTGTAATGCATTTAAAAAAACAAAAAAATGACTTTTTTATGATATTCTAATATTTTGAGATAGGAATTTTGAGTTTTCTTAAGATGTAAGCCATAATCAGCAATATTAAAATAATAATTTATCATTAAAAATTAATAAATAATTTCAGTTGATTTGTAATGAATCCAGAATGTATGACAATATTGTGATAAAGTTCTTTATCTTCTTTATAAAGCTCGTTATCTTCCGTAATGCGATTAAGAAAAGAAAAAAATACTTTTTCAACATATTCTGATATTTTGAGATAGGATTTTTGAGTTTTCTTAGGATCTAAGCCATAATCGGCAATATTAAAATAATAAAAGGCTTGCAATATTTTAGGTGATTTGTAATTAATCCAGAATGTATGACATTTTTTACACAGGATTGTATCAGAAAATTAGAATATTGTAATAAAGTTTTTATCTTCTTTAAAAAGCTCTTTATCTTCTGTAATGCAATTAAAAAAAGAAAAAATACTTTTTCAACATATTCTGATATTTTGAGATAGGATTTATGAGTTTTCTTAAGATGTAAGCCATAATAAGCAATATTAAAATAATAAAATGCTTGCAATATTTCAGTTGATTTTGTAATGAATCCAGAATGCAATGACATTTTTGTTTTTGTAGTTACATTACAGAAGATAAAGAACTTTATCACAATATTCTAATTTTCTGAGAGTGGCAACAACAGCTATTGCTCAATAAACAGATGTTTTACCATCATCAGCGTGTTTCCCTGAATAAAACGCTTCAGTATGAACACAACTAGCTTTTTTTCCCACAGAAACAAATAGATAAATGGACATATATCCAACAGGACAACAACATTAATGTAATATGTCCTTAAAACAAGTGAAAATGAATCAGTGTTGCTTCCTAAGTGGACATTGTGAGTTCATAGAGGTGATTTTTTGAGCTGTATATATTTAAATATACATAAAAATATACACAGTGGTCCCTCAAGATATGAATTTCATTTGCTCTGGAAGTGGGTTCGTTTGTATCTTAAATGAATTTTCTCAATTTAAAAATAACAGAAAACAAATCCATTCATGCCAAAACCCCCCCAAGACTCACAAAATAAGGATATTTTTATAGAGAAACCCTGAAAAAGAAAAACCACCTGCAACTCAACTTAACTTAACAAAGGAGTCGGCGGTGGACGCTTCCAGTTAGGCCCAGAAATATTTGGACAGAGACACGATCTTCGTGATTTGGAGTTCTGCATGCCACCACATTGGATTTGAAATGGAATTAAAGTGCAGACTTTAAGGTTTAATTCAAGGGGTAGGAATTTCTATAGAAACGCTCCTACTTCGAAGAATAAAGGGGATGTGCAGAATTGTGGCAACTATAGAGGGATAAAGTTGATGAGCCATACAATGAAGTTATGGGAAAGAGTAGTGGAAACTAGACTGAGAGCAGAAGTCAGCATTTGTGGACAGCAGTGTGGCTTCATGCCTAGAAAGAGTACTACAGATGCAGTATTTGCGTTGAGAATGCTAATAGAGAAGTACATGGAAGGCCAGAGGGAACTGCGTTGTGTTTTTGTAGACCTAGAAAAAGCATATGACAGGGTGCCAAGAGAGGAGCTCTGGTGTTGTATGAGGAAGTCTGGAGTGGCATAGAAGTATGTTAAACTGGTGCAGGACATGTATGCTTGCTGTGAGACACTGGTACGGTGTGCTGTAGGGGTAACAGAGAGGTTCAAGGTGGAGGTGGGACTCCATCAGGGATCAGCTCTGAGCCCCTTCTTGTTCGCAATGGTGATGGATAGGCTGACAGATGAGGTTAGACGGGAATCCCCATGGACCATGATGTTTGCAGATGACATTGTGATCTGTAGTGAGAGCAGAAAACAGGTGGAGGAAAATCTAGAGAGGTGGAGGTATGCTCTGGAAAGGAGAGGAATGAAAGTTAGTCGCAGCAAGACAGAATATATGTGTGTGAATGAGAGGAACGCAATTGGAACGCTGAGGCTACAGGGAGTGGAGATCAAGAAGTCGGAGGATTTCAGGTACTTGGGGTCAACAGTCCAGAGCAACAGAGAGTGTGGAAAAGAGGTGAAGAGACGGGTCCAAGCAGGTTGGAATGGGTGGAGAAAAGTGTCAGGGGTTCTATGTGATAGAAGACTATCGGCCAGAATAAAAGGAAAGGTGTACAAGACAGTGGTGAGACCAGCGATGATGTTTGGACTAGAAACTGTTTCAATGACCAAAAGACAGCAGGCAGAACTAGAGGTTGCAGAGATGAAGATGTTGAGGTTCTCTTTGGGAGTGACCAGGATGGAGAGGATCAGGAATGAGTCTATCAGAGGAACAGCAAGCTGCCAGGCAAGAGGTCTGGAGGAAGACCAAAGAGAAGAATCATGGACGTAGTGAGATAGGATATGAAGGTAGTTGGTGTGAGAGAGGAGGATCCAGAGAATAGGGTTAGATGGAGAAAGTTGACTCGCTGTGGCGACACCTGAAGGGAAAAGCCGAAAGAAGAAGAAGAAGAATCTGTCACAGGGGTGCAGGACATGTATGACTGAGACAAAGTGATGATTGAGATGTTTTGGACATGAACAAAGGAGTGTTCATGTCCAAACCATGGTGAAGATCTGGGTAGAAGGTTGCTGAAGGTGAAGCTGCCAGGCAGGAGGTCTGGAGGAAGACCAAAGAGAAGATTTGTGGACGTAGTGAGAGAAGATATGAAGGTAGTTGGTGTGAGAGAGGAGGATCCAGAGAATAGGGTTAGATGGAGAAAGTTGACTCGCTGTGGCGACACCTGAAGGGAAAAGCCGAAAGAAGAAGAAAAGCAATTGGGCAAATAACCATAACCCGAAGTAAAATGTTACTTTTCAATATTTTGTCGAGAATCCTTCGCAAAGCAACGACCGTCTGAAGCCTGGAACCCGTGGACGTCGATGCTTTGCCAGGCGTTTCCTGCAGGCGTCTTCAGTTGTTGCTTTTTTGTGGGTTTTTCTTCCTTCAGGTTAAGAAGAAACGCACGCTCCATTGTGTAGAAATCTGGCGATTGACTCGACCATTTCTTTCTTTTAACAATTTCCCGGTTTGCTCTTGCAGTTTGTTTTGGATCGCTGTGCTGCACCGTCCAATCGACTTTGCCGCATTTGGCTGAATCTTAGCGGAAAGTAGATCCCGATACACTTTTCACAATTCATCCGGCCGCTTCTCAATTTGTAATATCATCAGTAAACACGAGCTCACTCGTGCACTTTTGTTTTTTCTTTTCCTCAGAATGTACCAAACTGTTGATTACCAAACATTTCTGCTATCTCTCTGATGGATTTCTTGTTTTTCAGCCTAAGAATTGAATAACAAACTGCTAAAATAACAAAACTTGTGTCACTGTCCAAATATTTCTGGGCATAAATAAACTACCGCCATTTTTGGAAAACAAGCTACTACTTTTTTCACTTTTTTGAACACTGCAGCTTAAACAATGTGGCTAATTCATGTATTTTTATTGGTTTTAGTGCGCAGGAGGAAGGCAAAGATAGCGATAAAAAATGGATGGACTTTTCCTTGTGTTATTTATTAATAATCTTTTTGCATGTATTTAATTTATGTATTTAATTTATGCATTTAATTAAAAGTGACCCTCCTCGTATTCTTATAAACCTTTCCCACAGTGTTCATGATACAGAACACTGTGCTCTGATTGGCTGCCACCTGAGGAACTTGCTTATTTTGCTCTAAAAGTGATTAAAATAAAAAAAAAAAAATCCCAAAACAAAAAACAATTATACCATATATCTGTAGTATTATCCGTGATATAAAGTCAACACGACAGCGCAAAGAAAAAGGCACATACGTGCACGCCCATAGGGAATGCATTAAAGAAGCTTTTTTTGGGGGGGAAAAAAAAATCACATGAAATTCAATTCTATGACTGAACTCAAGGCGATTTCAACCTAACTTAAAAATATATATAAAATTAAAAAAAAAAAAAAAAAAAAAAAAAAAAAAAAAAAAAAAAATTAAAAAAAAAAATCCCTGCGTGCTGATTGGATGTTACATTCAGAGGCGGGATGAGATTTTAAAAAGTCCCTTCCAGCATCTTCCAGACGGCTCTCTGGAACGTACCACCTCGGGCTGTATGCCTCAAAATGTGTCCCCGTAATGGACCGATCCAAGGTGAACCACTCGCCCAATCACAGCTGGGCTAGGCTAGGCTCCGCCCCCTTGAATGTAGGACGAATGGTATGAATATTTACAGTGTAACCATGACAACAAGGGCAGGACAAACAAACATCTTTAAAAAAAAAAAAAAAAAATGATGAAAATTCAAGCTTAAAAATCAAACATTATTTTTAATGCAGCTTGTATTTGAAAATCTAAAAAAAAATGCAGTCTTCCCCGACAACAGAAGCGGGGAAGGCCGAGTCGACGAAGGGATCTTACGGGAAGTGTAAACAAACACAAGCTAGGCTACTTCCTGTTACGAGAGCGGCTGGTGTTCACCGTCAGTAATACGGGCAGACGGCGTCGAAAGCGGCGAACCCGGGCCAATCGGGGAAGTCGCCGCCGTAGCACTCGTGGCGGTCCGAGCGGCTCAGGGCGCCGTCGTCCCGCCGCGTAGACGACCAGACCACACGGTAGTTATGGCCGCGGTTGCTGTCCCAGAACTCGCCGCCGCCCCCTTTGTAGCGCACGACGAACTCCACGTGCTGCGGCGGTCGCAGGGTGTCGGGCAGCGGCACCTGGAAGGAGAAGGTGTCGTGGGCGGAGCTCTGGTACGAGTCCCTGATGTAAACACAGTCCACGTCGGTGTAGCTGGTCCAGGTGTCGAAGGTCAACCGCAGGCGCACCGACTTCTCGAAGGAGAGGTTGCGCACCTTGACGGTGCCGGCGAGCGCCGCCCCCTGCAGGACGCAGCGCTCCAGGCAAACACAGTCGCGCTCCAGACGTTGCCTGAAGAGCAGGTAGTCCGATGACGGCTGGGGGAAATCCAGCACCAGCTCATCGGCGGCGGCGGCGGCGGCGGCACTGCCCGCCGCCTCCTGGACCCACAGGGGGACGGCGATGGGGTCGGCGAACTGCGAGAAGACCTTGATGCGGGTCAGCGGCAGGCCCCGGTGGTCGGCGAACGTCACCTGCTTCCTGGCGGCGCTAGAATCCGGCCGCGGCAGCTGGAAACGGAGGCAGGAGCTCCGGGGGGCCTTGAAGAGCACGTTCTCGCACGACAGGAAGAGAGGCAGCGCCATGGCATGATGGGACGCACGGGCGGGAGGCTGGCGGACAAGGAGGTCAGCTGTCAATCGTGCTACCTGAGCTGTTGTTGCTATGGTTACCTGAGCAGCAGTTTGACTAAAGTTACTGTCGAGTCGTCAAAAAAAGTCGCCTGAGATGTCGGTTCAATTAAATGTCTCGCTCTGCTTTTAGGCGCTAGCTGAGCTGTTAGCAGCTAGTTGATTAGCTTCTGATAGATAAATGGGCGGTATTAGCCGATCGACTGTCAAAAAAGTCATCTGTGTAACTAAGCTGATCAGTGGTCTATACAGATAAACAGGTAGTTGTTAGCCATTAGCTAATCAGCTGTCAATGGATAAACAGGTAACGGTTAGCTGCTATCAAATCAGCTGTCGATACCTGGGCAGTTGAGTGGACCAGCTGCCGATGAATAGGTAGGTAACTGTTAGCCGCTAACCAGTCAGCTGTCTATGAAGTTACCTGGGCAGCTCTTGGCTGCTAGCTGATCGAAGGTCGATGAAGATGAACAGGCAGGATTTAACTGCTTGCTAATCAACTGTCAATAAATAAACAGGGAGGTATTAGCCGCTACCTGTTACTGTCAATAGATAAAAAGGCAGTGTTAGCGGCTAGCAAATCCGCTGTCAATACAGTTACCTGGGCAGGTGTATGCAACCCGCGGCTCTTTCATCTTTACACTGCGGCTCCGAGTGGCTTGGGAAAATAAATTATAAAAATTTAATTGAAGAGTATTTCATCTGTGGTAATTCCTTTTTTTAACTTTTAGTTCTAAGTTGGAAGATTATTGTGATCTTGAAATATTAAATAAAATTATATTTTTTATTTTTCGCCGCTCAAAATATCGTCACACTCGCGGAAGCCGGTAAAGTCCCGATTTGCAGATGCTGTGCGCAGAAGTTCAGGAGCAGAAGTCCCATAAAACCTGGTAAAATAAATATTTATGAAGATATTTCGCAAATATTTCTTTTTCATTGTTTACTTACACAGTGATTTTTTTTCCCAATTTATTTTTGAAATTCAGGTCAAGGCTCCGCTAAACGCTCTGAAAGCCCAAAGCTCAAAATGAGTTCATTACATAAATAAAATCTAATTTTTTTTTCCGTAATACTTTGTGAATTTCAGAAGCAACACATTTCACACTTGTTTATACAAAGTGTGAAGGTAATGAAAAGCAATATATACAGTGGTACCTTTATTTTAGGCGTCAAAAAGTAATTGCGGCTCCCCGTGTTTTCTTTTCCGAGGAAACCGGGTCAAAATGGCCGTTTGGGTGTTACGGGTTGCCGACCCCTGGACTAGCCGATCAGCTGTCAAGAAGTTACCCGTGTAGTTGTTATCTTATCTGCCAGCTGAACCGATCAGCTGTCACTGAATAAACAGGTAGCGGTTAGCTGCTAGCTGGTCAGCTGTCAAGGTACTAAAGGCAGGTGTCAGTCACTAGCTAATCAGCTGTCAAGGGATGAACGGGAAAACTGTTAGCCGCCAGGTTAAACGCCAAATGTTAGCTGCTAGTTAATCAGTTATCAATGAAAGCATCTGGGCAGAGTGTAATGAAGATAAACAGCCAGGTGTTAGCCACTAGCTAATCACCTGTCAAAGGATAGAGTGGGTGGGGTTAGTCACAAATTAAGCAGCTGCCAAAACAGTTTCCCGGGCCGGTGTTAGCCACTAGCCCGCCAGCGGTCAGCTAATCGGTGGTCAATAAATAAACGTGACGATGTTACTCGATACTGTCAAAGATGAATAGCCAGATTTTTGCTGCGAGCTGATCAGCGGTCAATAAAGTTAGCTGGGCAGGTGTTAGCCACTGGCCCAACAGCTGTTAAGATTAAACTTGGATATACTTAAATAAATAGATAGTGGTTAACCACTAGCCGATCAACTGTCAATGGATAACCAGTCAGATGATAGATGCTAGCTAACCAGCACTCAATGGATAAACAGGTAGCAATGAGCTGCTTGCTTACCAGCCGTAAGGTGTTAGCCGCTACGTGATACTGTCAATAATTAAACAGGAAAGTGTTAGCCGCTAGCTGTCACTGCTGTTATCTGGGCAGGTGTTAGCCACTAGCCCACCAGCTGTCATGAAAGAAAAACTGGCAAGTGCTAGCCGCAAGCTAATCAGCCGTTAGTAGATAAACAGGGTGCAGTTAGCCCCTAGCCGAACAACTGTCAAGACAGTTATCTGGGCCAGTTATCGGTTGGCCGATTAGCTCTCAATAAAGCTACATTGGCAGGTGTTTGGCACTAGCCCACCATCGGTCACGACAGACAACCTTTTTTTTTGTCACTAGAGACAATCAGACAGGGGTTAGCTGCAAGCTAATCAGCTGTCAATTGATAAACAGACATATTAGAGCTAGCTTAGCTGATTGGGTATGGATAGATAAAGAGACAGGTGTTAGCTGCTAGCCAATCATCTGTTAGTGGGTAAACTGGTAGCGTTGAATCGCTTGCTAATCAGCTGTCAAGAAACATAAACAGACAGGTATTAGTTGATGGCAAATCCGTGGTCAAAACAGTTTCCTGGGCATCTGTTTACATCTGACAAGCTGTAAATAAAGACAAACTGGCAGATGCTACGTGATACTATCAGAGAAATAGGAAGGTGTAAGCAAGCAGCAAATCAGCTGTCAATAAACCTACCTTGGCATGTGTTAGCCACTAGCCAACCATCTGTCACGACAGACAATCTGACAGGTGTTAGCCGGTAGCTAATCAGCTGTCAGTAGATAAACAGACAGGTCTTACCCACTAGCTTAGCCGATCAGATATGGATAGCTAAAGAGGCAGGTGTTAGCCGCTAGCTAATCAGCTGTCGATAACGCTACCTAGGCAGCTGTTCGTTGTTAGCTGAGCCGATCGGCCGTCAAAAGCTAGCGTAGCCGATCAGGTATGGATAGATTGAGAGGCAGGTGACAGCCAATCACCTGTCAATGGATAAACAGGAAGCGATCAGCAGTCAATGAATTAACTGGTAGCTGTTAGCCGCTAGCCAGTCAGCTGTCAAGGAAGTTACCTGGGCGGCTATTAGCGGCTAGCTGTCGATAGAGGTAAATAGCCAGGTGTCAGCCGCTAATTTAGCAGTAAGCAATATCAATATCGAGACACAAGTTAAGGAATCGACCTGTCGGTGAACTGTACCTGAGCGGCGCCGGCAAACCATCCAGGTCGGCGTTCGGTACTCGGAGCCCGGCGCGGTCCGACCTCCTCCGGACTGAGTTTGCTCAGCACTCGGGGTTCACGTGAACGCAGACGGGCAGCCAATCAGCGACAAGACGTCAGCAGCGAGCGCGAGAGGTCACCTGTACGGAAGCCCCGCAGGGTCAAAAAGGACGCCATGTTTATTATTATGATTATAATTACTTTTTATAATTGTTCTTTGACATTGACTTGCAGTGAGGAGAGCTTCAGGGAGAAAAAGTAAAAAATATTTATTAGGGTGTTTAAAGGTCGAGAATAGTGAGGGTGGATCGATATCTCTTTCCCTTCACCATTCTGGCTCCTCTTGCTTAGTTACATAATCTCCTCATCTTCATCGTCACCGTCAGCAGATGCCTCTTTTTTAGAACAGACCTTTTGAAATAGGTTCGAGGTCAATATTTACCCAGGGCTCAAATATTTGGGTTCTGCGGGGGGAACCTGGACGATCAGGCGACAGTCGAAGTCCAAGCACCGCCAGTGCCCAGAGGATGTCATACCCATACTCGCCACTAGAGGGCGCCATTTCACCCACCTCCGTAATAATAGAATAGAATTGAGACATTGCAGTACCTACAATACTACTACTACTACTAATAATAATATTGATAATAAAAGTAGGTCAAAATGCATTGTCTTGTGTTTCAATCAGCAAGTGAAATAATTCAAAGGAAATTCCTTTACAAATGAATATCTCCATGAACGTGTATTTATGTAGACGTGATTATGAAGTCACATAAATAAATATTAATAATAACACTGGTAATCTCTTTTCCTGTTTCAACCAATATTTGAAATAATTCAAAAGAAATATCTGTGACAAATAAATACTTCATGAACGGGTATTCATGTTTTGGCTATTAGCAATTAATATATTTGATTTTTTAATACAATGACAACGATAATAATCGTAATTATGCAAATATTGATAATGACAGCCCCATTATGCTTTTATCCCTTTTTTGCATTTGTTTAAATTACTATGATTGTCATTATTATAAGTAGGAGTAGTAGTAGTAATCGTATTCTAAGTAGTAGCAGTAACTAGAATCGTGGATTTTTGTTGTTGTTGTAGTTCCCCGTGTGGCCGCTAGAGGGCGCCAGAGGGCTGTGGAGTTTCAGATGGCGACGGTGAAGAATGTGTAGGAGGAGATGATGAAGATGAGGAAGGTGATGATGAACAGGGTGAAGAAGATGATGAAGATGATGCTGAAGAAGGTAAAGGTGATGAGGGTGAGGAAGGTGATCACTGATCAATTCATCCATTCACTCTTAACTCAATTTATCTATTCATTCATTTATTTATCCATTTCATCCATTTGGCCATCCATCCATCTCACCATCATCCATCATCATATTTTCATCCATCCATCCATTCCTTCATCCATCCATCATCATTCATTCATTCATTCATTCATTCATTCATTCATCAATTTGCATTTATT
>NC_141292.1:17473285-17630785 GCF_037954325.1 Fistularia commersonii | reverse complement strand
TTTCACCCTGTTCTTTCAAATATAAATTAACAAAAAAAGTTTTTGAAAACACATTTCCGTTTCAGCCATCGCTTCATTCTTATAGAAATTTTAAAAAGTTCAAAAAAAGAAAAAAGGATTTCGAGTTCATCCATTCACCCTCTTCTCTCTAAATAAAAGAAATCTTAGACAATAAATTTTAGTTTTACCCGTTCACCACTTCATTCATGTGCTAACTTTAATAAAAAAGCAACTTTAAAAAAATCTGTTCACATTAATTCATTCATTCATTCACCCTCTCATTTCTATAAAAATACTTTTCCTAAACATTTGGATTTCACCCGTTCACCCCCTTCCCTCTAATATAATTTTAAAAACACCTTTTTAAAATTATATTATCATTTAATCCGTTCATCTATTCACTCATTCATTCATACATGCCCTCCCTTCCATTAAAAAATGATTTTACTTAACATATTTCAATTGATTTCATCCGTCCATCCTCTAATTTAAATCAAAAAACATTTCAAAACAACATATTTCGATTTTTATCAATTCACCTTTTCATTCATTCATTCATTCATTCATTCATTCATGCTCTTATTTCCATGAAAAACCTTTTTATTTTTTCAACCAAACATTTGGATTTCATCCACTAATTTCAATTAAAAAAAACTTTTTTTTAATATATATATATATATTTTTATTTAAAAAATAATCCGTTCATCTCAATTAAAGACAAAAAAAACTAACCGGACATATTTCCATTTTCCTCCCGTCTTCATGATAAAGAAAAGAAACAATCAATTACAATTTATTTTATTTTTAAATCAGCAGGTGAAACCAAAGCACACGCTTCTAATGGCGCGGGAAACGCGATCCATAATTAAATATCGATTAGTGATCATTAATTTCCGAGAGGCTCGTTGGAATAAATCAACTTTATTAACGGACCGACTTCTATTTGTTTTTTTTTCGTTTTTTATTTTCCCTCTCCCGCCGCTTGCCTTTATCTCCTTCCTTCTTTTTTGTTATCATTATTATAATTATAATTTATAATTGTCGTTATCGCCGTGTTTTAAACGAAAAAGCGTAAAATCTCGTTCGCCGCCGAAATCCCGCCGATTCCCGTTTTTATTTTTTTAACCGGAAAGAAACGCCGCGGCTTTGCATCCGGAGAATAATAATAATATCATTAATAATAATTGTAACGCGATTTTTTTGATTTATTATTATCGGATCGATGGATTATGTGATGACGGATCATTTATTTAAAAAAAAGGAATAAATAAAAACCGGTCCGTTCGTTCGTTTTATCCTCCGCCGTCAATAATCGATCGCTTCCCGCGCGGGAAATCACATTTTAATTGTTATTACGATGTCGATTATAATTCAATGTCGTTCTTGTTATAATAAATACAATCGCGACAGTCAATTTCCCGGTTAGAATAAATCCGTGCGCGTCGGAAACCGTGCGCGTCGGTGAAAGGAACGAACGGCGACGGGACCGCGAACGCAATAAAGGAAATAAAACGGTGTTAAATTCCAAATTAAACAAAAAAAAACAAAAAACAAAACATGTATCCAGAAAAAAAAAATACAATATTGAAAAAAAAAATTGATTTATATTAAGAGGTGAAAATCTTTATTATTGTTATTGTTGTTCATTAATTAATTTACATATATGTGTAGTTATCACTATTTCTGTTTTATTGTTTAACCGCTGCCGATGTCAAACCGCTTGCCCCATCCAGCAGGTTGCCGTGGCGACAGCCCCCCCCTCCCCATCCATCCGTCCGGAAAAAGGATTTAATTTAATCCACTCGATCGGAATAAAAGGATTTAAATACCAGCTTTTATTTTGAAGGTTCACCTCCCTCCATCCCTCCCGATTCTATCCATCCGCCGGCACGTCGGAATAAAAGCTTTTATTTTAAATAAATAAAACAATCCAAAATATTTAATCAAATAAATTAAATAAGAGATAAAAAGCTGGAGTTTTTTTTTATTTCGTTAAATATAGGAGGAAAACTCGGGGGGCCGCCGGCGACCCCCGCGACCCCTCCGGTTGAGACGGCGTTGAAAGAATAAAAAAAAAAAGAAAAACAAAAAGACCCTGCGACCTCTGACCCCTGAGGGCTCCCCCCCGAAAAAAAACCTTTATTCGGCTCTCGAGGCGACAGGAAGTGACACGGCGTCGCCTCTGTGATTTCCAGGAAGTGGTCGTGACATGGCGGGCCCTCGGGGGCCCCGACGACATTTGAGGACAAATACATGCATCTGGAAAAGCCAGGAAATGAATCGCAAAATAAAGGAGTAAAAAAAAAAAAAAGGAAATATTTTTCTTTCACTGGATATTTTAGTGAAATTAATTTAAATAAAATGATTTTTTTTTTTTTTTTTTTTTTAAATAGACTTTTTAGGGACATTAATTTAAATGAAAAAAATAATTAGTGGAATGAATTGAAATTGTGTTTTTTGACAAAACAGCTTCAAAGGCCAAGAGAGTCTTTTTTTTCTTTTTTTTTCTGTATCTGGATTTTTAAAATAGAGCGCACACACACACACACACACACACACACACATGCATGCTCGTCGCTAAGTGTGTTTGTGTGTGTTTCCCAGCAAATAATGATATATAGGTATAAAGAGAAGTGTGTGTGTGTTACTAATAAAGTTTTTTTTATATAAAACAAGTTTAAAATTCAAATAAAAAAAGGGAGGCTTTTATTTTGTTAAATGTAAGAAATTCTATGACTTTCAAGGATGGATTGATTTTTCTCCTGGAGCTTTCCAGGATTTTTTTCCTCCATTTTTAGAGAATAAATAAATGAATGAATCAAATTGCAAAAACTTAATATTATAATATATTTTATTTTATATATTCATCATTACCTCACTCTACTACATTTATACATCCATTTCATCTTTGATAAAGCCATCTCACTCTGTTTATATAATATAAATTCCTCTCAGAAAATATAAATTTATACAACCACCTCCTTTACAACTTTATACATGTATTCCATTTTATTTAAAAATATTTTATATGCACCCCATTTCTCTAATTATATATCTATCTGACTACTGACAACTATATATATATATATCCATTTCATGGCATATATAAATGCATCTATTCTGCATATATAGTTTTAATCATCCATCAAATTTGCGTTTATGTATAAAAACACTGATATATATCATTAAATAATCACGACTTTCCATCCGACTCTTGATAAAAGTGCACACACACATATTTACATCTACACATATTTATATATACACATATTCGTATATACATCTCTCTTTTTATGCATATATATCCACCTCTTTCTGTATATAAACACTTGCATAGGCCTCGTTTTCTTTAAGGATATTTATATATCCATATATCACATAAATACTTCTCATCCCATATATGTATATATATATATCGTCTTATTCGTGTATTGATATACAGATTTAATTCTGAATATATATGTTTTTATACACACATATTTAAATTTCCACCTATATATCCATGTCATACTGAAATATATAAAAACTATACACGTTTTCATTTCAATACAAATGTGTTCAGAATTAAAATGTACACATATTTCAACACTTACATCATTATTTAATTCTATAAATGTAAATTTTAATTTTTTTTTTTTCCCCGCAGCTGATTTAAAACATATTTATTGTGCATTATTGCATATTCTTGAGCGATGCAGCAAAAGCTGCAGACGTCGCGCCACTCTGAACATCTGTGCATGTGTGTGTGTGTGTGTGTGGGTGTGTGTTTGCGCGTGCACGTCGTGCAGGTGTGGTTCCAGAACCGCCGCACCAAGTGGCGCAAGAAACACGCCGCGGAGATGGCGTCCGCCAAGAAGAAGCAGGACTCGGACGCCGAGCGGCTGAAGGGCGGCGCGTCCGACGCGGACGCGGACGCGGACGCGGACGCGGACGCGGACGGGGACGCGGACGCGGACGCGGAGGACGACGAGGACGAGGACTACAACAAGCCGCTGGACCCCAACTCCGATGACGAGAAGCTGGCGTTGCTCCTCAGCAGGCACAAGGCCGCGGCGGGCCTGTGCACGTCTGCGCTGCTCGTGCACGCGCACGAGCACGACAGCGCCTGATGGACGGGTGACGTCACCGATGTAAATACACCTTCGATCCCCCCCACTCCCCCCCCCCCCCACACACACACACACCCTCGCCTCCTCCACGCTGTGAATAATTTATGTGTAAAAGAAGAAGATGAAGAAAACCGGAAGTGGTGTTTTTTTTTTTTTTTTTTTTTTTAATTCTTTTAATTTTTATTTTATTTTATTTTTTTTTTTTGTACAGAGACTTCCGCCTCTTCCTCTCGTCTTCCCGCGCTTTTGAACGAGTGAATAAAAAAAAAAAAGAAAAAGAAAAAGGACAGAACGAAAGAGAGAAAAAGAGCCCCGTGTTTCTGCCTGAACGCGTCCGATCCATTTATTATCATTATTGATACGATCGCTGATCGATAATATTTATTTTCGCTTCTTTTTTTTTTTTTTTTTTTGGAATAAAATCTCTAAAAAAACAAAACGAAAAAGAAAAAAACCCAACTTCTTTTTTTTCTTCTTTTTCAAGCCGCCGCTTGCTGTTGATTAATTAATTTATTTATTAAAAAAAAAAAAAAAAATTACAAAAAATAAAAATAAAAAAGGGCCGAGGGCGCGCGACATGAAAGAGGACGGTTTTAAAATCGTGTTTCATTTTTATCGTCGTTAAAACGCGACGCTAATGACGTCACACCTGGGACAAAATCTAATTATTTTAACAACTTATTTAATATGCCCCGATAAATTACATTGTTATTACACCTGGAAATAAATTGAGATGGTAATTCTATCATTGGTTATTAATTATATGAAGCTAATTACGCTGTTATTACACGCGGACCCAGATTTGGTTGTTTATTACATTGTAATTATCATTAGTTCTCTTAACCTTTCATTTTGTTCACATTTTTAAATGATCACATACAAATTTTTAATCATTGATTATTAATAGTGTGATGTAGATGATGCTGCTATTTAACGAGATGCCAATTTTTCGTTAGTCTTCCAAGTATGTTCGATATATTGTTTCCGCCCCGCGCTAAAACAAAAAGATGCTAAACACTATAATTGATTTTTAATTATGTGGTGTTAATTATATTGTTATTACAGCGGATGAAAAAAATTGAGATGCTAATCATTATCACTGATTAGTAATTAGATGGTGATAATTACACTGTAATTACAAGGGAACAAACAAGATCGTATTTATAAAGATAATTTATGATCAAAATGCATTAATGATATGTATTTTCTTCCACGCCCCAAGTAATCAGATCCTAATCATCATCATCATTGATTATTAATTATGTGAAGTTAATAACATTGTTATCACCCCTGACATTATCAGATACTAATTACTATTTTGATTATTAAAATAAAACATGTTAAGTACATTGATCCCCCTCCCCCTGAAAAAAGAGGTTAATAATAATTACTATTTAAATATTGAGTTGTTTACATAACAGACACTAATTGTCATTGTTGATTTTGTTCATGTTAATTACACTGAAATGATCAGACACTTATTATCACAATCATTGATTATTAAAAAGAGATGTTAATAATCATTATTATCACTGATTCTAGCATTATGCTAATTAATGACATGGTTATTACGACATTATGATGTTAATTACATTGTAATTACACTTGATTTGAGCAACCTGAATGACGTACTAATTATTTTATCACGCTTTTTAAAAAAAATACATCAGTTGAATTGTTTTCACGCTTGACAAAATCAGAAACTAATTATAATTATAATGGGTTATTTCAACATTGTGATGCTAATTATGATGTTATTACCCCGGGAAAAAAAAACCGTCTAATTAAGATCATGAGTTTAAAAATTGTTTTCATGTTGTTTTCACCCCTGACATAATCGAATACTAATTATTATAATTGTCTCCTGATTATTACAACATTGGGACATTATACACTATTATTACCGTGGAAACAGTTATTATCGGGGTGCAACTGCGGCATTTTCTGACGGATTTTTTTTTTATTTTTAATTTTTCTTTAAATTTCCCTCGCGCTGAAAGTGTTTCTAATCAGATTAATTGTTAATAAATATCAATCCAGGATTTAATTCCAGGATTATTTATTGAGAAAAAAACCCAAATCATTTTCCCTTTTTTTTCCCTCCCGAGGGTTTGTGATGGAAACGAAAAAAAAAAAGCGAGAGAAATTCCCGTCTTTTTGTTTCCCCCCCTGCCGATAACCATCTCGCCGCTGCCTCTCTGCCATGTGATGAGATAATCATCCCGTATCGTCACGGTAACCGGACCCCTCCCTGTCTCCGGGGAGGGAGAGGGGTCACGACCCCTGGAATCGGGTCGCGGGGAAAACACACAGGGATTTAACGAAATTAAAAAAAATCTAAATAAAAAATAAAAAACACAAACATGGCAAAATAAAGAACCACCGTAATCTTTTAAAAAAATCGTGATATGAACGTAATAAAATAATAACGTAAATGATCAAAAAAAAAAAAAAAAAACAACCAAAAAAAAAAAAAAAAAGCTTTCAGGGAATATCTAAAGAGACATCAAAGGATTCTTTGATGTGTTTTTCTGTTCCATCTGAAAAAAAGGCTTGTTTTTATTTTGGAGTCACACACACAGACACACACACACACACACGCATATGCACACACACACGCAGAGGGTATTTTGACATCGGCGTAGTGAATCTGCGCGGTCACGATGGCTTCAAAGTGCTTCCAAGTGCAACCACAAAGGACGACGCTGCGCCCGCCGCTCTTTGATCCGCCGGGATCAAAAGGATTCTTTTTCCCACCGCGCCGGATCAAACGGACGGCGACGCCGGGATGTGATGGGCCAGATTCCGACATCTTCACCATCGCCGACGTCCTCGTCGTCATTTGTTATCATACGCTCCCGCCATCGTTAGCGAGACGATCCTTCCCGCCATCTTCTTCCCGGACATAAACGTCGCCATTTTTCCCGCCACCTTCATCATCATCATCTCCATCAGGCCGACCCACAGTTAGAGGTAGATTCTTGTTATTACGGCGTTATTACACAGTTATAAATTAGTGTGCCGCCATCTTGGATTTCCACACCGGGTGGGTGGGTACCCCGATAGACCATCTGACCTTTGACCTCTACAGCGTCGGAAGTGTCGGCGGAGAATCGTCGTCACGAAGCCGGCGGACGCCGGTATGTAATTTTTTTTTTTTTTTTTTTTTTAACGGATTGATTAACGAAGAGGAAGAAGAGGAGGAAAGGGGGGTGTGTGTTGCTATGGCAACCCCCCCCCCCCCCACTCCCCTAGAGGCCTCCATCTCCGGTTAGCAAACCGAGCCTGACATCACGTTTGAACCGAGCGGCAGGTTAACACGCTACCACTTAGCGCTAGTGGCGGCGGAAGGCGTTGCCACGACAACCCCCCCCCCCCCTCCCATTTTTTCTCTTAAACGCTGGGGTGGGGGTCAAAGGTCAGCCGGCCAGGGTGAGATCGCGGCGGGTTCCCCCTCGCCGGCGAGGGATTATCCTCCACTTCCTGTTCGGAGCTGCCGGCAGTAGCGGCGACATCATCAAAAGAGATTAGGTGGAGTAAAGAGCTGGTGATTGACAGGTGAGGAGGAGTGGGGAGGTACCTGCCTCCTCACCCCCAAAACCCCCCCTTCGCCACCGGCAGAGTCATTAAGGTTATCGTGGATCGTCACAATGGCCGCTGCCTCGGAGCGCGAAGAGCGGCGCTCCTTATCTGGCGGCCCCCAGGCACCGCCGCCAGATAAGGAGCAGAGCTAATCTGCTGTTCGACAAGTCCCGGGCACAAAGGGGGACCCGTGTCAATCCCACATGGGGGGAGGTTAGCGCTAACAGGTGGTGACGCTAACAGGTGGCAGTGCTAACAGGTGGTGCTCAGAGGTAGAAGCGCTAACAGGTGATGCGGAGAGGTAAGAGGTGGTGCCAACATGTTGTGTGAAGCGGGTGCAGCACTAAGATGTGGTGCTAACAGGTGGTGCTAAGCGGTATGGGCGATAAAGGTGGTACTTAGAGGTGGTGCTAAGAGGTAGAAGCGCTAACGGGTGGTGCTAAGAGTTGCTACTAAGATGTATAAGTATTAACAGGAGGTGCTAAGAGGTGGAGGTGCTAACAGGTTGTGCTAAGAGGTAGTGGTGTTAAGAGGTGGTGCCAACCTCTGGTGCGAAGAGGGAGCACCACTAAGATGTGGTGCTAACAGGTGGTGCTATGCGGTATGGGCGATAAAGGTGGTACTTAGAAGTGGTGCTAAGAGGTAGAAGCGCTAACGGGTGGTGCTAACAGTTGCTACTAAGATGTATAAGTATTAACAGGAGGTGCTAAGAGGTGGAGGTGCTAACAGGTTGTGCTAAGAGGTAGTGGTGTTAAGAGGTGGTGCCATCCTCTGGTGCGAAGAGGGAGCAGCACTAAGATGTGATGCTAACAGGGGGTGCTAAGTGGTATGGGTGCTAAAAGGTGGTATTTAGAGGTGGTGCTTAAAGGTAGAGATATTTATGGGTGGTGCTACCATTTGCTGCTAAGATGTATCAGCACTAACAAGTGATGCGGAGAGGTAGCGGATGTAAGAGGTGGTGCCAACATGTTGTGTGAAGCGGGTGCAGCACTGAGATGTGGTGCTAACAGGTGATGCTAAGCGGTATGGGTGCCAAAAGATGGTACTTACAGGTGGTGCTAAGAGGTGGTAGGTGCTAAAAGGTGGTATTAAGAGGTGGTTCTAAGATGTATCAGCACTACAAAGTGGTGCTAACAGGGGGTGCTTAGAGGTAGGGGTGCCAAGAGGTTGTGCTACGAGGTGGTGCTTAGAAGAATCTTCACTGAAAGGTGGTGCAAACGGGTGGTGCTAAGAGGTATCGGCACTCAAAGGTGGTGCTTGTAGATGGTGCTAAGAGGTATCAGCGTCAACAGCCGGAACAGGTTGTGCTAACAGGTGGTGCTAAGTCGTATCAGCACTAACCGGTGGTGCTCACAGGTAGTAGCGCTGAATGATGGTGCTGGTGCTCCGAGGTATTGGCGCTAACAGATGGTGCTAGCAGGTAGCGGTGCTAGCAGGTGGTGCTTAGAGGTGTGCATGCCCATTAGTCTCCACAAATGCTTGTGTTTGCTCTCAGGGCTGTTCTTCGAGGAGCATGTGCTTAAGTGGAAATTCTTCTGGACCCCTTCGTCTTCACCTTTTGGCTCTTCGTCTTCCTCGTAAACTTTTCATCTTCATCTTCCCTTCTTTTTGTCGTCTTCATCTTCCCAGCTCTTTGTCCTTCTGGTTGTCCATTTTCCCAAATTTTGGTCTTCCCAGCTGTTCTTCGTGTTTCCAACCCTTCATCTTCCTGCTTCTTCGTCTTCCCAACTCTTCTTTTTGTCTTCTTGTACTTCCCGGCTCTTCTTTTGCCTTCTTCGTATTTCCAGCCGTTCGTCCTCCTGGTATCCTTCTACCCGACTCTTCGACTTCCCAGCTCTTCCTTTTGCCTTCTTCAGCTTCCTGCCCCTTTGTCTTTCCGTCTTTCCTTTCCGGCTTCTTCGTATTTCCGACTTGATCTTCCTGCCTCTTTTGTCCTCCCAGCTCTTCATCTTCCCGACTCTTCTCTACGTGATCTTTGTCTTCCCGGCCTTCCTTTTGTCTTCTTCGTATTTCCAGCCTTCATCTTCCTTCCTCTTTTGTCCTCCCAGCTCATCTTCCCGGCTCTCTATCTTCTTGGTGTCCATCTACCCGACTCTTCGTCTACCTGGTTCTTCTTTTCGTGATCTTCGTCTTCGATCTTCCCTTCATTTTCCCGGCTCTCTGTCCCGGCAGCTTCGGGCTCTTGATCCAGACAAAGTGGTACGGTGAATCCCTGGGGCGGCTTTCTGGAGGATGCTGCCTGCCGGGGAGGGGCGGGTGGGGGCGGCGGCGGCGGCATCGGCGTCCCAGCCGGGCGGAGTAATGACAAAATGAGCACCTCCAGTCGCCTCCGGCAATGAAACGCTGCCCCCTGTCACCCGAGGCCTTTGTTGTGGATGTTATTAGCACTAGCCCGCTAGAATAACCTGTTAGCCGCGATCGTAGCGCAGCAATAATAACCTCCTCAATCATATTTTAAAAGTCACGTCAAGGCGCCCGCCGTAATTCATCTCTATGCAAATGGGCGGGTGTCAGGCCCATTAGCGAGCCGCCGCTGCCGCCGCCACCTTTCCTTTTTTTTTTTTTTATTAAAACGCGTGGGAGCCCGGGTCTGCTCTGACTCAGGACCAATAAAAGAAGCGGCGCCGGCCATATGTTTCCCCTGAACGGGCACCGTAATGCCCCCCGCCATTTTCACCGACACAATCCAAACCAACAGCTAAAGTGGCGAGGTCGTGCGGGTGCAAACGCTCGGGGATTGATGGCGAATCACAGTCATGATTATACATGTGTCATAAACTCACAAAAGGGTAATAAATGGCGCTAATGAAATGGTGGCGGCTTGTTCGCGGGCTGACGGCTGCCTCACGCCGGACAGCAGCCCCTCCCCGAGAGCCATTTATGCAGATAACATGCTAACACCCCCAAATTCATCCCTTCATTTACTGCCTTTGCTCGTAATAACACTGTAATAAATACATTGATGGAGCATGTGTGTCTGTTTGCAAATTCATTCATTCATTATCCTGCTGTCAGGGTCACGGGGGTAGAGCCAAGCTGTGATTGGGCGAGAGGTGGGGTTCACCCAGGACCTGTCACAGAGCCACATATGAAGGCGTACAACCATGCACTCTCTCGGACACATGAAGCATACAACTACTGATCCTTCCATTCACGGGCCATATAGAAACATACAAGTATGAACCCTGTCACTCACACGGCAAGAACAGGGAACGGGAACAGTCCAAGACAAGAAAGGACCCCTAAACGACCCAAACGGTCCATTAACGCCACATGGTTATCCCGGCCAGAATGGACAAGGAGTGACAAGAGGACCGGGTGTCCTTCACCTTCCTCTTCTTTTTCTTCTTCTCATGATGATGTCGAACGCATGTTTGATGGCTGGCGAACCTTGAAGGCTCTTCCTGGCCGCTGGCGTCCCGACCATGAGGTTTGTTTGTGCTTAGGCTCCTGCAGGGATTCCCCGAGCGACCTTGTTTGCAGCACCGGCCGCCGGCTCGACCCGCTTCGACCTGCCACGACCCGCCTGTTTGCGTTATCGACCGACCGCTGCGCCACCCCGGCTTAAACGCCTTCTTGGTTTTTATTGGCAGGCGGCAGATGAGCCCTGGCTTTGACCGCCCCGGGCATCAGAAGACAATCACCAGCACTCCTGAGAAGAAATGAACGAATGAATCAACGATGCCAGCGTCAAATTAAAAGCATACCGAAAACGTGCCCTGGCCACATGGCTCAACACACTGGATCACACCAAGATTCACACTCCACCTCACTACCAGACCTTACATGCATACATGTTCTGCTCTGGGCGGCCATACATGCATACATATTCTGCACCAGGCAGCCATACCTGCATATATGTTGTGCTCTGGGCAATACACGCATACATGTTCTGGTCTGGGCAACCACATATGTATACTTCCTCTACTACGGGTGGCCTTGACTGTATACGTGTTCTACTCCAGGCCACCATAAATGCATACATATTTTGCTCGGGGCGACCATATATGCATACATCTTCAGGCAGCCGTGCAGCCATTAATGCATACATGTCCTGCTCCAGGAGGCCATGCATACATACATGTTCTGGTCTGGGCGACCATATATGTATGTGTCTTCTGCCCTGGGCAGTCATAAATGTATACATGTTCTGCTCCAGGTGCCCATACATGCATACATGTTCTGCTCCAGGTGCCCATACATGCTTACATGTTTTACTCTGGGCGACCACATACATGTTTACATATTCTTTTCCAGGTCGCCATAAATACATGCATGTTCTGCTCTGGGCAATACGCTCATACACGTTCTGCTTTGGTTGACCATACATGCATACATGTTTTACTCTGGGTGACCATATATGCCGTACATGCATAGACGTTCTGGGTCGGCCATCTTGGTCTGGGATGTAAACAAGACGCCTGATGGCTGGGTGGGGAGTGGGTTCCACCCCCCACCACCCTTCCAGACGCCCCAGACGTGACCCCGCCCCCCTCGGCTGACGGACACCCTGACAATAAATAACTCCATGAAAGATGAGGCGGGAGGAAGCTCACAGTGACCCTCTGAACTTGGAAACCTCTGCTCATCGATTATGGAGATGGCCGCCCCCCCACCCCGCCGCCCGGCGTTACGGCCCCGCAGCTATCGATTAAATACTAGAGAGAAAACACTTTGGCAGTTAAATCAGACTCTAATCTGATTGGCTCCCCTCTCGCACCGCCGCTCGGAAACATCAAGTGCCGTTTAAAGGAAAAGGGAAGGGGGATGCTGTGTGGCGCGGCGATTGAATTAGCCCCGCTGCGATGCTAACACGGGGTGACCTTGGGTGGGCGGGCGACCCATGACCTCTGACCCTGAAGGGAATAGCGGTGGGGTCACAAGGGGGGGGGGGGGCTTAAAAGTTGGGGGGTTGGCATGTGACCGGGCGGCGCGAATCAATACGTTCCCCGAGGTTGACTTCATAAGTAGGTCATAAAAAGCATTTTGGATATTAGCGGCGGGCGCGGCGAGTTCACGCTCCCGCCGCCGCGGGCCCGCACTCACGCCGGAGTCACATGTTATCCCGACAGTTCCGTCGATACCCGAGTACCCGGCTATGAGAAGGGGTGGCGGAGGGGGTGTTAATGGCGGCGGCGGCGTCCACTTTAATGGCGGTAAGTGATTACGGCGCCCGCTCGCCTTAGCGACGGAGGAGACACTTAGCAAATCATAAACGGGGGACTCGCGTCGGGTTCGACCAGGGTTCGACGCCGGGTGGAGGCGGCGGTAGGGAAATCAAAATATCTGGAAGTCTCAAGGAGCAGGGGAGGGGGCGGAGCCTATCGCGGATGTCGACGGGTGAGGGGCGGGGCTTGTCGGCTGCCAATCATGACATCCTAATGGTCACACCTGCAGACGGTTGGGAGTCCTCAGTGAACCTTCTGACTGGAGAACAACGAAGAACTAAGCGGGTGAGTGAAAAAAAACGAAAACATATACAGTTCTATGACTGATATTCCTTCTGAACCACCAAGTAAAATATATACTGCTCAAAATAATAAAGGGAACACTTAAACAACACAATGTAACTCCAAGTCAATCCCACTTTTGTCCACTTTGGAAGCAACACTGATTCATTTTGACTTGTTTTATGGACATTACATCAGCGTCGGATCAGCCTGTAGTGTGTTTACCCCTTTTTGTTTTGAACGTGAACTCCATTGGTTACACTCAATTGATTTCCATTGATAATTTTTGTTCGATTTTGTTGTCAACTATGTCAAGAACAAAGTATTTAATAAGAATATTTCATTGATTCAGGTCTAGGATTTGTTATTTCGGTGTTCCCTTTATGTTTTTTGAGCAGTGTATATTATATTCCCCTTGCCATTTATTTATTCATTTAATTTATTTGTTTTACTTTGATTCTGCTTTGCCTTGTTTGTTTGCACGTATGTATATCTGTTTATACTATTTGTGTTTAATAAGAATTTGTATTAAAAAAAAAAACAAACAAAAATAACGAGGCAGGTGAGTACTTCCTGAGTGCCGCCATTTTTAAACGGTTCGAACCATCTCCCCACTCCGGATGGGGGGGGGGAGGGGTATTGACCTGGCGGTATTGATTGATTAATCGATCAATACTCATACGCAGCTCATTCCAGTATCAATTACTGGAATAAATTATGGATAATAATAATAATAATAAGTATATACGAAATAAAAGCTCTGGTGTCACTTGAGGGGCGACCCATCCCATCCCCCCCCCGCAGCATTAATTTGAACCGGTCCATCCATGTCACATGACCAGAAGTGCTATGTATTCACCGGTGGTGTTTATATTTGCGAATGAAATAAAAGCGATTTGTTTTAGAGTGTAATATTTTTTATTTTGGGAGAAAAATATTTCAATAATAATTTATTATTCATAATAAATCGCTTCCAAAGTAACCAATTTCCTGTCGTGAGCAAATACGGTAAAACGTTCATTAAGCCGCTTCCAATGATGTGCGGCATTAAATCACGGCAGCTCGCTTTGTTCGCCATTAAATTATTTTAATTTAATCAGGTCCCGTCTCCAGGTACTTATTTTTATTAGATTTTTCTGGCACTTAAAATGTATTAACAATTGATTGGACTCCAGTGTGTGTGTGTGTGTGTGTGTGTGTGTGTGTGTGCCTGTACTTGTTTA
This sequence comes from Fistularia commersonii, assembly GCF_037954325.1. Lineage (NCBI taxonomy): Eukaryota > Metazoa > Chordata > Actinopteri > Syngnathiformes > Fistulariidae > Fistularia > Fistularia commersonii. The sequence continues at coordinate 17,616,421 of NC_141292.1, read as the reverse complement.
CCAGGCCTGTTTTGTGCTTCTGTTGTAAGTGGATGTGATGCCCTGAATGGTAGTGGGAATTAAATTTATTATTTCATTCATTCATATCTTGTGTGTGTGAGTGTGTGTGTGTGTGTGTGGGGGGGGGGGGGGGGGGGGGGCTGGAGCCTATCCCAGCTGTGATTGGATGAGAGGCCGTTCACCCTTTCATTCACCTTCTCGCCGTGCTAACAGCTTCGCTAACCGCTACGCTAACCAGTAAATAATCCATCTTTAATAGCTAACGCTAACCGAGGGGGCGGTGGGTGGGCTCCGAGCGGCGCTGCTCCCAGATGGTTTCTAAAAATAGATTTCCCAAAAAGGGGGGGGGGGGATGGTTACCCCCCCCTCACCCTCTCACCCCCCGTTGTGAAAACAACCCCGGGGCAGATGTGGTCAAAGGCGTGGAAATATCACCAACCGTCTGGGTCGAAATCCAAATAAACCGGTTGTTCCTTTTTCCCTGTGAAATACTTTGAAGGTGTGTGTGTGTGTGTGTGTCTATGTGAGGGGGTGATTGATGGCCCCGCCTCCCGGGAGATGGCGTAACCACGGTAGCGGGCTGGCGGCGGTGGCGTTGCCCCAGGCCGCGCTCGCCGTTTGTTCCACAATGTAGCAACCAGTCGTGAATGCCTCTTTAGTGATGTCACCCAAGGGCCGTGTGTGTGTGTGTGTGTGTGTGTGAATTTGGATTTGGATTCACTCGTTCATAAGAGATGAGTCACGGTGGTCGTCGGGGCTGGAGGCGGGGCTTACTCCGGACCAATCACAGGGACACGTATAGAGACGTGCAACCATTCACACGCCATATTAAGACACATTCATCCATTTATCCTGTCATTTAAACATCATATAAAGACATAATATTTACCCTTTCATTCAAACATCACGGTAAGAGATAAACATTCACCCTCTCATTCAAAAGTCAAGCAGATGCAGAAATTCACCCTTTCATTTACACGAGAAAAATATTCACCCACACTCATGTTATATATATATATACTATATTTACACATCCTATAGACATTCATCCATTCATATGAACGTCCTATGTAGAGACATACAACATTCACCCTCTCATTTATAAACATAGATTTTCATCCATTCATTCACATGAAGCCTTACAAACACCTTGATGGAAAGTGTGTGTGTGTGTGTGTGTGTGTGTGTGTGTGTGTGTGTGTGTGTGTGTGTGTGTGTGTGTGTGTTCACAGAGGTGCATGCTGGGAGTGTAGGGTTTCCTTTAGCTCCGCGGCGCGGCTAATTGTCACTAATCTGTGTTTTTCCGCCTTTTTAAAGGATTACAATGGGCCTCTTTGAGTGTGTGTGTGTGTGTGTGTGTGTGTGTGTGCGTCTGGGACACACTGCCGAAATGCAGCAGTTCGGGCTCCTATATTGATAGGGTCCCTCTGCCTTTTGAAGGGCCTCAGATCTTACTTTATTTAAGTCAGACTTTTGTCTTAATCCGGATTATTTGGTTTTAATAAGAATTATTTTGTCTTCATCTGAATAATTTTGCCTAAATCTGGATTATTGTATCTTAAATTGATTATTTTTTCCTTATCAGAATGATTTGATCTTAATCAGGATCATTTTGTCTAAATCTGGATTATTTTGTTTTATTTTAATGGGGATTATGTTGTCTAAATATGGCCTATTTTATCTTAAAATGTATTATTTTTTTCTTTATCAGGATGACATTATCTTAATCAGGGTGATCATGTCTTAATCAGGATTATTTTGTTTTAATTAGGATTATTTTGTCTTAATCATGATTATTTTGTCTAATTTAGAATTATTTTGTCTTCATCTGAATAATTTTGCCTAAATCTGGATTATTGTATCTTAAAAGTGATTATTTTTCCTTATCAGAATGATTTTATCTTAATCAGGATTATTTTGTCTAAATCTGGATTATTTTGTTTTAATGGGGATTATGTTGTCTAAATATGGCTTATTTTATCTTAAAATGTATTATTTTTATCAGGATGATTTTATCTTAATCAGGATTATTTTGTCTTAATCAGAATTATTTTGTCTAATTTAGAATGATTTTGTTTCAGTCAGGATTATTTCATATTGAACAGGATTGTTTTGTCTTTATCAGGATTATTCTATTTTAATGTGAATTTTTTTTCTAAATGTGGAAATTTATCTTAACTCAGATTGTTTTGTCTCAGAATTATTTATCTTCATCCAAATTATTTTGTTTAAGAATTGTTTTGACTTAATCCGGATTATCTCCGATCACACCGTGGATAAGCGTGTTCTTATTTTGAAATCTGAAAAAAAGGACATTTGAAAAATTAAATAAAAAATTGAATTAAAAAAAAAAAAAAAAAAGTAAAATTAATTTACTGAATCAAACGTTTTTAATCTCAAAAGCACGACTGCAGCCGGAATGGGGCCGTGCTGCGTTCAGGGACCCCTGGGTTAATCCGAGTGGCTTTCCCCTCGCTATGCGAAGACGTTAAATGAAAAAAAAAAATAAAATAAAAATAAAAAATAAAAAACAGCCGAGGCAGCGCCGTGGCGAAGATTGATGAATAATGAATGAATGAATAAACATTTCACACCTTTTGATTAGTTTTTTTTTTTTTTTTTAACGGAAGCGGCGGCCGAGTGTCCCACGCCGCCGATGCAATTACGCCGGGTAAACTAATTACCGCGCTTGTGATTCCCATTTTCCCCGGCTTTTCACGAGACGGTGGCCGCTGTTTAGCTGGCCGCCATTATGGATTTTTCTGGATTTGTGGATGAGAGGGTGAATGGATGCGGGTTCAGAAATTAGATGTGAATGGTTGGTTGTCTTTATATGACACGACTCCAGTGGTGGGCCAGCAGGGCCTGCAAGGCCTTCTCTGCTGGCCTGAAAAAATATCTCAACCACAGACTTATTTTAATGATATTTTGTTCATGAATACTCGTTAAATCATTCCAAATTTGTCTGTCAGGTTCCTTTCATATCTTTTTACCTGGCTGTGCTGCTTCCAGACATGTATTTTCATATTGAAGCATTTAACCGATCACATTTCAGCCATAATATGTTGCCAGACAGGGTCAAAGTCCAAGAAATCTATCTGGAGGCCTGCAGAATCAGATTTGCAGGCGCACTAGCAACAAAAAAGTGTTGATGAAAGTGTTGCTTCAACCAATCAGATATCGAGTTGCGACACCGAGGCCTTCTAGAAGGCTGTGTCAACATTGCCATGTCCCATGACTGTACTAGCCATAGTGTTGGTGATATAATAGCTAATTTGTCAAGCTGTGATGGCTTAAGGAAGAGAAGAAATTGATGTGCTTGCAAATTTATCGTCAAAACCATTTTCCAGACTTTTCAAGAAAAGCTGGACATCGTTAAGAAAGGTCAGGCAATTCTAAAGCTAGCGGGCCTGTTACAGCGAGGACAAGGATTCAATAAGACGGTTTTTATAGCCATAAAGCAGTTATTGAGGTATGGGATGATAAATGGAGCTCTACTCAAGGACTGGATGTGAAATGCACAGCCCGCGACTGCATGAATGAGAGGGTGAATTATCGTATGTCTCTATATGATCAATGAAAACGCTAACGTCCGCCACTTTTGGTAATACCCGTAATATTATTACCCAAAAATGGCACCTGTTGAGAGACATGCATACGAAGCAAATGAAAACTCAAGGCTATCAGTCATGCAGTACTGTTTTGTTTCAATTTATATACCATATGTTTTACAATGCGCCTTATAATGCAGTGCGCCTTATATTCAGCAAAATACGGTGTATAAATTTGGCCCGCAACCGCCACACCAATTGACTATTAGTCTCGTGAACCGTCGCATGAACCGCTAAAACTACAAATCCTAGAATGCTCTGCTGGTGTTTTGCCGCAAAAATCACAACAGGACCCATAAATGTCCTTTCCTCTGTTGACAGTCGTCATAGCGACTTTATGCTAATGCTAGCGCTGAGCTATAATTAACCTTTCTGTTGCTACTCCAAAACATGGACTTCACGTTCACTGAAGGATATTATTATTTACATATTTTCCAGATAATAGAGCCCGCTGGAATATAAGCTGCACCCGCTAAATTTTAAGAAAAAAATATTTTTGCATATATTAGCCGTATGTTTATTTACATACTCTAATTGATTGTTTCCAAATGGTGCCAGTAAAACGGCTGATCAACCAAAACAGAAAAGTCATTGATGGCTTTATTGATCCTCCTGCTGTGCAGTGAAACCACTGGAAACCTTTTCAGTCTCTCTGTCGGACTCTGTTTTATTTAAATTTAAAATATTTTGCGTGTCAAAAACTGGAGTTTTCATTGCAACGAGCTCTTGTGTCTGTCTTGTTTTTGCACTTCCTGGTGGCTGTTAGCGAAGAAAAAATCTGTGGATAAGCCGCATCGTTGTTTAAGCCGCAGGGTTCAAAAGTGGTAGTTAGAAAATAGCTTATAGTTCGGAAAATACGGTATTTAATTGGTTTATTATTTTTATTTATTTATTTTTTTTTGCATTTAAGATTAGCCTGTGAAAAAAGGTTGCTCTAGAAATTGAATTCAGAAGGCTACGAATAAAGAGGCATGCGATTTTTATTTCATTTTATTTAAGAAATGAATGCCACTGATGTGTCTTTGAATTTGAATTTTTATTTTGCATTTGCACAATATTAAGTTATATATTGTATAGTTTTAAGCTTTGTTTGTTCCAGATTCAGTGTTTAAGCAAAAAATTTTTTTTTTTTTTGGGGGGCATTTTTTATTTAAGATTTTTTTCACTAAATATCAACGTCGGCCCGCAATTTTGTCCCAGTTTTAAAAATTTCGCTCCACTGTTTATTTGTGTTGCTACTCCATATGATGGCCTGCCTCTCGTCCAATCACAGCAGGGCAGGGATGGGCTCACGACCCGATGATGAATGAATGAATGAACAACTGAATTTTAAATAAATAGAAACCAAGCACAATCAAGATAATATAAAGACCAGCTTCCTGTTTCACTCACTGTTCAGGCGATGAGAGGGTGAATCATCTCGGCGACTCCGGTCCTTTTCCCAAGCCGAGGGAAGCTCCTCGCCGATTTAATCTGTAATTTCCCGAATCGGGGTCGTCGTGGCGTTCGGGGGGGGGGGCGTGGGATCTTCCCACCGCCGATCTGCAGCTGCTCAAACGTGCATGAAGTGTGGAAAGCTAGCTATGCAGGTCGCGGTCACGCGGCAACACCTGATGGGGGGGATGCTCCTCACGTGGAGGTCAGAAGGGGAGGCGGCGTCCACTTCCTGTTCCCGTCCGTCGATGGTGTTCAGATCCTCGCTAACGATGCGTTTAAATCGCCGGGATGTCTGGTGAGACATTGGTCACCAACTGTAACATGCCGTGTTATTCATTCATTCATTCATTCATAATCAAAAGCACTTGTCCTGCACTCAGCAAGGAGTAGCTTGAGAGACATACAAGTCATATAGATACAAAACATTCACCCTTTCATTACATTAGTCATTTGGCAGACGCTTTTATCCAAAGCAACTTACAAAAAGTGCAATTCAGTCACCGAAGATCCAAAGTACCAGTAGTCGGAAGTCAGAGGTGTCCATCTCAGAACCCTTATACATTCATACGTCATTGAGACATACAACCATTCGGCCTTTCATTTAAACAAAGGCATACAACTTTCGCCCCCTCTTTCTCATGTCGCGTAGACGTCCGGTATTCACCCGGTCATTCACGTTTTCGGATAATGTGGGGTCTCCTGCATGTGTTTGGAACCCTGAGGGGCCCCGGGCACGGATACCCCATGGAGGCCTCCGACCTTTGACCCCGCCCCCCTGCCGCCGCTACCTATCTGTCGTAGTGCCAAAGAGCCCCTTCCCATCATCTCAGGAGGAGGATGAAGACATTAATGGTGTGAAGCCTCCTCCGGCAGACGGCCGCATCCCAGATTGATGATGCCGCCCGTCTCCATTGATCCCCTCGCCTTGGAGTGGCGCGTCGGAGGGAAGAAAAAAAAAAAAAAAGAAGACAAAACACTCGTCGCGCGCTGTTTGTATTTATTCAGCGCTCCATGAAGAGCTTTTTTATTAATTTCATGGATTATTTGCTCATTACGCATTAATCAGCCGGCCCATCTGGAAGGAGCAGCCGTGACCGCCAGAGAAACAGCCATTCTGATCTCAATTAGATTCTGCCGCTCCTCGCCGTCTCGCCATAAATCACTTCTGCAAAGTGAAATTAACAGTTACTGGAGCGCATTAATATCCCCAGTCAGCCGGGAGGCGAGGTGGCGGGTGGGGCGGGGGAGCCGGGGGCAGCCATTGGAACCGGCAGTGGCTCGGCATCCTGCTGGAAGGGACACGGGTTTGTTCGCGAGGGTTGTAGTAACACATGCTCGCGGCGGCGGCCAATGGGAATGGCAGTTGTACGGCGTGTGGGTTCAGTGAGGTGGGAGGGGGTGGGCGGGGTTCCGGAAGGACGGCGACCAACTCGACTTAAAAAGGAAGTGGAGGGAAAAAAATTAGGGAAGCTGATGGGGAACGTCCTGAGAGTCGTCTTTTTGCGAGCATACCGGGGAACCATGAGCAACGGATGATGAGAAAATGACTGAAAATTGGGGTTGGAAGTCACCGGCAGGTCAAATGTACCCGCAGCTGCCCTTTTAGGTGAATGTAGCTTTCCCCTTTCTACGACCGTCCCCAAAAATGTGTCCAGAAGTTTGGTTGTCCGGAAGTCAGGTAGTCCGGTGGCAAGGTTGTCCAGAAGTCATCAATTGTGGTTGTCAGGTACTGAGGTAGTCAGAAAGTCTGTTAGTCATGTGGTTTTGGAGGTCTGGTGGTCAGGAAGTATGGAGGTCTAGAAGTCATGAAGTCCTTCGGGGAGGTAGTCTGTTGTCAGGAAGTAGGTGCTTTGGTAGACAGGAAGCCTGATTGTCTTGTAGTCAGGAACTCATTTGGTCCTGTGTTGAGGTAGTCCGGGTGACTTGTAGTCACAAAGTCAGGTAATCTGGTTGTCATGAAGTAGGTGGTTTGGTCAGGAACTCTAGTTGTCAGGTGTTTTTGGAAGTCTGGTGGTTAGTATGAAGGTCAAGAAGTCACACAGTCCTGTGGTGACGTAGTCTGTTGCCAGAAAGTAGGTGGTCTGATAGATGAGAAGTCTGGTTGTCTTGTGATCTGGTAGTCAGGTTGTAGGTGGTTGGGTAGACAGGAAGTGCGGTAGTCAGGTGCTGAGGTAGTCAGGAAGTCAGGTCGTCTTATGGTGAGGTGGTCTGGTTGTCAGGAAGTAGATGGTCTGGTAGACAGGAAGTGTGGTAGTCAGGTGGCTTGGAAAGTCTGGTTGTCAGGAAGTCGGTGCTCTGGTTGGCAGGAGGTCTGGTAGTCAGATATTGAGGTAGCCAGGAAGTTTTGTGGTCTGGTGGTGAGTTGTGAAGTGAAGAAGTGAAGAAGTCAGGTCATCTTTGAGGTGTGGTAGTCAGAGGGTCTGGAAGTCAGGTGACACAAAGGTCGGGGGTCGCCTTGTCCATTGGTGACGTCGTCTGTTGTCAGGAAGTGGTTCTGGTAGTCAGAAGGTCTGGTGGCCTAGACAAGAGAACATGGAGACTCAAAATAGGCAGAATCATGGCAAGGAACCAGTGGAGAACCCTTGCCGGCATGTGGAACCCCCTCCACCTCCAAGAAGGTTCTGCGGCTTCCTCCCGCCATGCTCAACCGCCGGAGCTGGAACCAGGACACAATAAATATCCTGCCGGGGCGCCGGGTGTCAGAGGGCCGAGCAAACACTTGGGGTGTAATGACTCCTCAAAGGTGTGTGACAGCGGAATAATCAATTACCCCGGCGGCCATTAGTGCCGCTCGCCACAGGGAGGGGCCGGGGGGAGCGGCGGCGGCGATGGGCGAGGGGCCCCCGGGGGCCTTAATCCGCCCATGATCCCGCACACGGACACGGGATCAAACACATTACCGCCCTTCACATTTTACAAATGAAAGTCAATGAAGCACATTGTGATCAAACACAGATAGCACACACACACACACACACACACATACACACTCACGGCAGTTTGGTGTTCACCAGTGTGTGTAAAGCCTGCCTGTGATTACTGGTGTTATCTCTGTGAGTGTGTGTGCCTGCTGGGAGCACTGGGAGGAGGTTAGGGGAGTGTGTGTGTGTGTGTGTGTGTGTGTGTGTGTGTGTCACTCTGCGGGATAGATTGGAAGTGTGACATTAAAATGGAAATGACTCGGGGGAGACTTGACAAGAGGGAGGCAGGCGACCTTTGACCCGGTCCTGACGGACAGATGGGGGTAGCCGAAGGGGGCGGGGCTTGTTGCGGGGGGTAGGGGGTTGGGGGCGGGGCTTGGGTTTCCCGGTGGACAGAGGACAACATGGAGGGGGGACCCGCTGTAATGAATAAATAATTCCCCGCCGGCCCTCGGGACTCTTCCCCCCTCCTAAAGGCGCATACCTTTTTGGCGGCGAAGGATTAAAGATGGACGCCGCGTGATGGCGCGTTCCACCTGTCAGACGCCCCCCACTCCCTGTAATGAATGACATCATTGGTTATTGACTAAACAAACACAGTCGGCGGCTCGTTTATCTCGCGGCGGTCGGTGTGTGTGTGGGGGGGGTGATTGACAACAGCGGTGTCTTGATGTGGAGTGGCAGCTGAAAAGTGGTTGCCAGAAACAGCAGTGGATATTGGCTGTTTTGTTTATGGGAATGGAGGAGCGTGTCACGCAGTTTATCCGCCGCCGCCGCCGCCGCCGTCACGACAGTGCATCGTCTCCGGTGACACAACCCCCCCAAACCCTGCGCCCCTGTCACACACGCACCACGTCCTACCTGGCGGGGATACATCGTCACCTTGGATTTATCACCGCCGGGATTTAGAGGCAGGCGTCACCTCACCACAGGAAGCAGCTCAGCTCGAGTTCCTGCTTTGGAGCTCCTTTTGAAGACACTGAGAAACCCCCCCAAAAATGGACGTCTGACAAATTCGAAACTCCCTTAGGTACAAGGACAAGGACAATTGCAAGGAACTCCCTTAAATAAAAGTACAAGTACCAGGACGCTGATAAGACACTCCTTTAAAGATGAGTGCAAGTACATGAGCAGTAAGAAAAGTCCTCAAAAAGATGAGTAGAAGTACAAGAACAATTGCAAGGAACTCCCTTTAATCAAAGTACAAATACAAGAACAATGATGAGACTCTCCCTTTAAGACAAGGACAAATAGGTGGACAATGAGAAACTTTGTTCAAGAGAGGTACAAGTTCCTGGACAATATCACAGAAGCTCCTTAAAGATAAGTTGAACATAATAAGATACTCCCTTGGAGTTGAGTACAAATACATAAACGTAAATCAGATACTCCCTTAAAGATGAGTGCAAGTACATGAGCAGTAAGAAAACTCCTTAAAAAGATGAGTAGAAGTACAAGAACAATTGCAAGGAACTATAGGTGGACAATGAGCAACTTTGTTCAAGATAAGTACAAGTTCCTGGACAATATCACAGAAGCTCCTTAAAGATAAGTTGAACATAATAAGATACTCCCTTAAAGTTGAGTACAAATACATAAACGTAAATCAGACACTCCCTTAAAGATAGCTGCAACTACATGGACAAAAAGAAGCTCTTTCAAAAAAGGAGTACAAGTGCAGTACAATAACATTGTTGACACTTTCCTCCCCCTTTCACTCCCCTTCGCCTCCTCCCCCATTGGTTCAGTCTGGTCGCGCCTCCTGATGTCGTCCTCCATCCCCCCCTCTGATGACTCCGTCCTGTCCCGGCACCCTGGGGACGCCTCTTCCCCTCTTCCCCCTTCCCACCGGGTCGCAGGTTAATGACTTTGTGTTTACCCCCAACTCCCCTTGCCCCTCCGGCCCCCCACCTCCCGAGGACAACGAGGACGCGGCGGCAGCAACAGGAAGCCAAGAATGCGGCGGTGAGAACCTCCAATATTTATCCCTCCTGTTGGCTCAGGCCACTTCATCACCGTGCTGATGGAGTCCTGCTCCCCGCCGCCGCCGCCGCCGCTCCTTTAAGAGCGCCGCCCCGGGGGTTCGTGGGAACGGAGCGGCGTGGACGATAAGGGTGTAATGATCGCCCGCCCCCCTCGCCCTCAGCTGGGAACCGCCGACCTGCTGCCTGTGCAAATATTTGATCACATGACTTCGCTCTCTGGCTGCATAACTTCACCTGCGCCACATCCTCGCTGTCCACCCGCCGCCATTTTCCAGTGGGGGCAGAAAGGGGTGGGATTACTGCTCATCATCCAGGACGGATCCATGCTTTTTCCCAGAATTGTGCTTCTGTTTTGTTTTGGCTACTTGCAGTCCACTTCCTGTTTATAACCAGGTCCCTTCCTGTTGATTGTCAAATCACTTCCTGTCGGTTGTTTGGTCCCTTCCGAAGATTGTCAGGTCCCTTCTTGTTCATTTGTGGGTCACTTCCTGTTGACTCTTGTGTCACTTCCTGTTGCCTCTCTGGTTCCTTCCTGTTGATTTTGGGCCCTTTCGTGTTGATTGACGGGTCACTTCCCATTGACTCGCAGATCACTTCCTGTTGATTCTTGGGTCACTTCCTGTTCACTCTCAGGTCCCTTCCTTTTAATTGTCGGGTCACTTCCTGTTGATTCTTGGTTCACTTCCTGTTGACTCTCAGATCCCTTCGTCTCGACTCTTGGGTTACTCCCCGTTGACTGTCAGATCACTTCCTGTTGATTCTTGGGTCACTTCCTGTTGAGTCTCAGATTACTTCCTGTTGATTGTCAAATCACTTCCTGTCGGTTGATTGGTCCCTTCCTATGATTGTCAGGTCCCGTCTTATTCATTCTTGGGTCACTTCCTGTTGACTCAGATCACTTCCTGTTGATTGTCTGGTCACTTCCTGTTCACTCCCAGATCACTTCTTGTTGATTGTCTGGTCACTTCCTGTTGACTCTTGTGTCACTTCCTGTTGACTCTCTGGTTCCTTCCTGTTGATTTTGGGCCCTTTCCTGTTGATTGACGGGTCACTTCCCATTGACTCGCAGATCACTTCCTGTTGATTCTTGGGTCACTTCCTGTTCACTCTCAGGTCCCTTCCTGTTAATTGTAGGGTCACTTCCTGTTAATTCATGGGTCACTTCCTGTTGACTCGTGTGTCCATCCTTTTGATTCTGGTTCACTTCCTGTTGACTCTCAGATCCCTTCGTGTCAACTCTTGGGTTACTTCCTGTTGATTGTCAAGTCACTTCCTGTTGATTCTTTGGTCACTTCCTGTTGAGTCTCGGCTCACCTCCAGTTCCCCCTCGGGTCGCGTTCCGTTGATTCTCATGCCACTTCCTGTTGACTCTCGATTCACTTCCTGTGGATAACCGGTTCCCAGCACTCATCTCAGGTTACCTTGCCATTACCACGGCGATTCCACGCCACTTTCTCCTTGATTTATGGGATGTTTGGTCCTAATTCGCCGGCACAATTCGCATCACAAGTTCGAAGTTTGCCGAATTTCACAGCCGCATTCCCGCGCTGTCATGTGACCCCGGCCCGTGGGGGGGGGGGGGGGGTTGTTTGCGCCTGTCAGCTGATTCCCAGCTGGACAACGACCTGCGGCGGCTGATGAATGGCGGCGATCAATAGTTATAACCTGGCGGCGCCGGCAGCGTCACACACACAAAGCGACGGCGTGCTCAACGTATCGCCATTTGAAGATGACAGGGGGGGGCGTCAAGGTGCTGCGGCAATAATCCATCATGTCTGCCTCCCGCCGCTAAATCCAATCTGAGGCGGGTCAGCAAACATGGCTGACGGTGGCGTCGCGGCGTCCGTCATCGGCTTAGCTTCTGTCACCTGCGGGGAGGCGCGCTTTTATTCTGAAAAGACGTCTGACAGGAAGGAAGCGGGTGCGACCCGGGAAAACAAAAGCCGGAGAAATCTGGGAGTAATCCAGATTAGGAGCTGACAGCGGGTATTTAAAGCATCGATTTTGTGTGTGTGTGTGTGTGTGTGTGTGTGTGTTTCCCGGACCCTCCTCACTTAATGATCCCATTGATCCCAGACAGATGAGGAGTGAGACTGCTCAGACTCTGAAGGGGGATTGAGCGCACGCACACACACACACACACACACACACACACACACACACACACACACACACACACACACACACACACACACACCTCAAATGCACACGCACAGACACACTTAGATATACAGAGTGCACGAGCATACATGTATGGAGACACCCCATGATGTACCCATACACATGCATAAGAATGTAGACATACAGACACACACAAGATATTCACACACACACACACACAAACACTTCAAGTATACTCACACACAGATGCACACACACTTCAAAGTTTCAAAGTCAGACACATAAACACACTAGGATATATACAGATACAGGACGCATGAGCATACATGTATGGAGACACCCGATGATGTACAAACACACATGGCAATATAGACATATGGATGTACACGCAGATGTGTGCACACACCGTCTCACACACACAAGTCAAATACACACACATTTTCACACATAGATACACACATAACTGAGCCATGCACTCAAACACACACACACAAACACACTTAGATATACACAGATACAGGGCGCACAAGCATACATGGCATACATGGAGACACCCTATGATGTACACACACCCACATCGGAATGTAGACAAATAGACACACACTCAGATATGCACACACACACACACACACACACACACACACACACACACACACACACACACACACAGTTCAAAGTCAGACACACAAACACCTAGATATACACAGATACAGAGTGCACGAGCATACATGTATGGAGACACCCCATGATGTACACATACACATGCATAAGAATGTAGACATACAGACACACACAAGATATTCACACACACACACACACAAACACGTCAAGTATACTCACACACAGATGCACACACACTTCAAAGTTTCAAAGTCAGACACATAAACACACTTGGATATATACAGATACAGGGCGCATGAGCATACATGTATGGAGACACCCTATGATGTACAAACACTCACATAGGAATGTAGACACATAGACACACTCATGTATGCCACACACATGCTTGCACACACACACACACATACACACACACACACACACACACACACACACTCATAGTTCATTGTCAGACACACAAACACACTTAGATATACACAGATATTGGGCACACGAGCATACATGTATGGAGACACCCTATGATGTACACACACACACTTACTAGTATATACACACACATAGATACACAAGTGTGTTTATACACAAACTCAGATGTACACAAATAAATAGACACACTCGCAAAAAGAGGCACACTTCAACACAGACACACTTAGATACAAAATACAGACACACACTTTTAGATACAGGCAGACGCTGATGTATGAACACAAACAAACACACACACACACACACTTCAAATACAGCAACACTTAGATACGCACAGATATACAGACATACATACAGATTCTAATACACACAGATAAACACAGCACAATAACACACACACACAGACACAGTTCTATATGTATATATACACTCTGATATAGATACATATTTATACACACATATATAGACAAGGTCACAAAAAGACACACACTTGAAATACAGACACACTATTACCTTTAGCTACACACATATACAAAGCACACACTGATGTATACACACATTAACTAAGAAATACACATGGACACAGAGCTCTTCATACACACACACTTCATATACAGACACACACACGTTCCTACACACACAGATATGCCTATATACACTAACAAAGACACACACACATTTCGAATGGAGTCACACCAAGATACACACACATGCAGAGCTCAGTCACTCACACACACACGCACACACACATTCCTTAGACATGTGGAGACACACCCTCTTATGTATACACACACATACTAATATAGACACACACATGATGTGTGTGTGTGTGTGTGTGTGTCTTCTGTACAAGTGTGTGTTTGCACTTGTCAGTTGTGTATTTGAGTGTAGGATTGTGTGTCTCCTGTTCACCTGTGTGTGTGTGTGTGGGGGGTGTGTGTGTGTGTGTGTGTGTGTCTTCTGTACAAGTGTGTGTTTGCACTTGTCAGTTGTGGGATTGTGTGTCTCCTGTTCACTTGTGTGTGTGTGAGTGTGTGTGTGTGTGTGTGTGTGTGTGTGTGTGTGTGTGTGTGTGTGTGTGTGTGTGTGTGTGTCGTTGCCCCCGGCTGAAGGAGGCTGAAGATCGATCAGGCAGGTTGAAGATCCACCCACCATCTCCTTGGAGACGCTGCCGTCCAATCCCGCTCTTCCTCTTCCCCTCGTCCAGGATGACCGGAAGCTTGGGGGCGGAGCCTGCTCGGGTCCGAGCCGGCCAATCACGGACGAGCGAAGAGGAAGCCATCGGGCCGGACAGGAAGTAGGTCACCGCGGCGTCAGAGGACGTTGACGTGAAGCCCAGGCGGCGATGATGGCGTGTTTGCGTGTTTGCTTCCTCCTGATGAGGCGAGCCATCCTGGAACCCCACACACACACACACACACACACACACACACAAACACACACACACACACACACACACACTCCTGGGCAAATCGATGGGCGTCCATGATTGTTTAATGATTCCCTCCACCAACCGCTGAGGATTCTTCTCTCCCACCATCGACCGGCTCAAGGTCACATCCTGGCGAGAGAACCTCCTCCAGAACCTTCTCCAGAACTTCCTTGTGGAACGTTTTGGCAGAACCTCTTGCAGAACATCCTGTTGAACCTCCTCCAGAACCTACTCCAGAAATTCCTTGTGGAACTTCCTTGTAGAACCTCCTTGCATAACCTTCTCCAGAACTTCCTTGTGGAACGTCCTAGCAGAACCTCTTGCAGAACATCCTGTTGAACCTCCTCCAGAACCTCTCTTTGGAACCTCCTTCAGAACATCCCAGCAGAACCTCCTCACAGAACCTACTCCAGAAGCTCCTTGTGGAACCTCCTCAGAGAACCATCTCCAGAGCGTTCTTGCAGAGCTTCCTCCAGAACCTACTCTAGAGCGTCCCCCAAGATCTCCTCCAGAACATCCTTGTGGGACCTCCTCACTGAACCTTCTCCAGAACTTCCTTGTGGAACGTCCTAGCAGAACCTCTTGCAGAACATCTTGTTGAACCTCCTCCAGAACCTCTCTTTGGAACCTCCTTCAGAACATCCCAGCAGAACCTCCTCACAGAACCTACTCCAGAAGTTCCTTGTGGAACTTCCTTGTAGAACCTCCTTGCATAACCTTCTCCAGAACATCCTTGTGGAACCTCCTCCAGAACCTTCTCCAGAACTTCCTTGTAGAACCTCCTTGCATAACCTTCTCCAGAACATCCTTGTAGAACCTCCTCCAGAACCTTCTCCAGAACTTCCTTGTGGAACGTCCTAGCAGAACCTCTTGCAGAACATCCTTTTGAACCTCCTCCAGAACCTCTCTTTGGAACCTCCTTCAGAACATCCTCGCAGAACCTTCTCCAGAAGTTCCTGGTGGAACTTCCTTGCATAACCTTCTCCAAAACATCCTTGTGGAACCTCCTCACTGAACCATCTCCAGAACGTTCTTGCAGAACTTCCTCCAGAACCTACTCCAGAGTCTCCCCCAAAATCTCCTCCAGAACCTCCTTGTGGAACCTCCTCCAGAAGGTCTTCACAGAAACTCCTCGAGAACCTTCCTTCAGAACCTACTTCTAGAGTCTCTCTTTGGCCAATCACAGCAGGGGGCGGGGCTTAGCTCGGACGGCACTTTCCCATCGCAAATGGACGTCTATCCAACCTTAAATCGGCGTGTGAAATACGAAATCGTACTTTTTCCGATCTTAAATCGACATGTGACATGAAATCAAGTTGATCGTGAACTGACGATAAGTTGGTTGGGTGTGTCAGCTGACTGATTAAGCCCCGCCCCCTCCGCTCTCTCAACCTTAAATCGGACTCTTTCCAAACATACATGGACGTGTTTCCGATCTTGAACCGACACGCGACGTGAACTTAGTGTACGATCTTAAATCGAAGTCTTTGTGATCGGAAATTGACGTGTGCTTTCTGAAATAGTCTTTCCGATCTTTAATCGACATCTCTACGATCTTAATTTGATGTCTTTCCGATCTGTAACCGACATCTTTCCGATTTTAAATTGATGTCCGACATGAATTTGACTGTCTTCCGATCTTAAACCGACGTCTCTACGATCTTAAATTGATGTCTCTACGATCTGTCTTTCCGATCTTTAATCGACATCTTTCCGATCTTAAAATGATGTCCGACATGAATTTGACTTCTTTCCGATCTCTAATTGACATTTTTCCGATCTTCTACCGATGTTTCTACGATCTTAAATTGTCCTTCCGATCTCTAACCGACATCTTTCCGATCTTAAAATGATGTCCGACATGAATTTGACTTCTTTCCGATCTCTAATCGACATTTTTCCGATCTTCCACCGATGTTTCTACGATCTTAAATTAATGTCTTTCCGATCTTTAATCAACATCTTTCCGATCTTAAATTGATGTCCGACATGAATTTGACTTCTTTCCGATCTTAAAATGATGTCTCTACGATCTGTCTTTCCGATCTTTAATCGACATCTTTCCGATCTTAAAATGATGTCCGACATTAATTTGACTTCTTTCCGATCTTTAATCGACATCTTTCCGATCTTAAAATGATGTCCGACATTAATTTGACTTCTTTCCGATCTGTAATCGACATTTTTCCGATCTTCTACCGATGTCTCTACGATCTTAAATTAATGTCTTTCCGATCTTTAATCAACATTTTTCCGATCTTTAATTGATGTCTCTACAATCTAAAATTGTCTTTCTGATCTCTAACCGACATCTTTCCGATCTTAAATTGATGTCCGACATGAGTTTGACTTCTTTCCGATCTCTAATCGATATTTTTCCGATCTTCTACCGATGTTTCTACGATCTTAAATTAATGTCTTTCCGATCTCTAACCGACATCTCTCTGATCTTAAATTGATGTCTCTACGATCTGTCTTTCCGATCTTTAATCGACATCTTTCCGATCTTAAATTGATGTCCGACATGAATTTGACTTTCTTCCGATCTTAAACCGACGTCTCTACGATCTTAAATTGATGTCTCTCTGATCTTAAATCAACTTCCGATCTCAAATCGACATCTGATGCGAAGACACCACCTTTCGGATGTTTAATCAACATCTTTCCGATCTTAAACCGATGTCTCTACGATCTTAAACTGACGCTTCCGATCTTTCCCCCCTGCACTTCTGCACCTTTCCACCTGAGGCATGTCAGCCGACTGGCGAAGGCCCGCCCCCGTGGTCTCCATGGCGACCATCAGCAAGCGCCCCACGATGTGCTCCCTGTCGCAGAGCATCTGCCGGCGGTTAATAAAACCCCGCCTCGGACGGCGCCGATCCATCAGGCGAATTGAGATTCCGTGCGCGGGCGGCGTGTTTGTCCGCCAGGCGGCCATTTAAAGGTGAACTCATTATTCGTGCGGGTTGAATTCCCGGGGCCCGGCCCCACGCCCCCCTGCTTGATGGACACCTTAATTACACTGGAAGCTGATTAATTACGGGGCTGCCAGTCGCCACTTTGCCCTGACCCGCTCCCCGCCGCCACTTCCTGCCGCTGCGAGCACACAAACAGGAAACGCCGCATTTGCATTCATGTCTTCATCATTTGAACTCACCGAGGACGGGGGGGGGGGGGGCGGCGTCTAAAAAGATAAAGTTCACACGGCGGCACAGGTCCATGGGCGGATTGCTCGCAGTCCAAAAAACGTGCGGGAGGTTCATTGGAGACCTCGAGTGGTCCAGATGAGCGGATGAAAGGGTCAATACTTGTATGCTCCTATATAACGTGATGGAGAGGGTCAATACTTGTATGCTCATATATAACGTGATTGAGAGGGTCAATACTTGTATGCTCCTATATAACGCGATTGAGAGGGTCAATACTTGTATGCTCCTATATAACGTGATGGAGAAGGTCAATACTTGTATGCTCATATATAACGTGATTGAGAGGGTCAATACTTGTATGCTCCTATATAACGCGATTGAGAGGGTCAATACTTGTATGCTCCTATATAACGTGATGGAGAGGGTCAATACTTGTATGCTCATATATAACGTGATTGAGAGGGTCAATACTTGTATGCTCCTATATAACGCGATTGAGAGGGTCAATACTTGTATGTCTCAATATGACGTGTAAATGAGAGGGTCAATACTTGTATGTTTCTACTTGGCATGTGAATGAAAGGATGAATGGTTGTGTGTCTCCGTACGAGGGGGCAAGCCCAGGCCAATCATTAGCATTGCCCCGGCTTGTTACCTCTTGTATCGTGTGGCTAATAACTCCCGACATTGATAGTGACTAATTCAAGGCTATTAAATAGCACCCCATGGCTAGTGCCTCACAAAGTCCTAGCAAGGCCTAGCGTTACCCAGGCCAGTCAGAAGGACTTCTCGACTAGCTCGCAACATGCATAGCATTTGCTATTTGAGCACTATTATATTCGGCTTTATTGTAGCCACTAGCTAGTCACTTCTTATATCACCAGGCTAATTACTACAGACCCCATGATAGTGAGTGTTTTCAAGGCTATTGAGTGGCAGAATTGCTAATCACTAGCATTGGCCAGGCTAGTCAGGTGAACTCTTGTATGTCTCTAAATGACCTGTAAATGAGCGGGTGAATGGAATATGTCTATATGAGGTTACATTGAGAGGGTCAGTAGTTGTATGCCTCTGAATGACATGTGAAAGAGAGGGTCAGTAGTTGTATGCCTCTGAATGACATGTGAAAGAGAGGGTCAATACTTGTATGCTTCTATATGGGGTGTAAATGAAAGGGTGAATGCTTGTATGTCTATGTCATATGAATGAAGGTGAACTCTTGTATGTCTCTATATGACCTGTAAATGAGCGGGTGAATGGAATATGTCTATTTAAGGTTACATTGAAAGGGTCAATAGTTGTATGCTTCTATATAAAGTGTAAATGAAAGGGTGAATGTTTGTTTGAGTCTTTATTGATAGTCAGAGGATGTGAGAGTCATGTGATCACCAGGCGTAGCCGACTCCTAAACAGCCTCGAAAAGTGACAGGGTGTTGTTTCTAAGTCCAGATTAGCGCCGGGGCTTTGCTGCCTTCAGGATCTCAGAGAAGAGCGGGAAGTTGAACGCCCTCCCTCTCCCCCCTGCAGGCCCCTGAAGGGCCCCTGGGGGCCCCGGGGGCCTTGCTTTGAGAAGCCCCTCAGACTTATTGGACTTTAATCAGAGCCGGCGTGTAATTGGTGTCTCTGACGAGATTAGCCGGGTGGAATCCGGCCGTCTCCGCCCCCTTTAAAGGGATTACGGCGGGTTAGCGAGCGCTGAGCTGCCGCCATGCAAATACAATCTGCCGGAGGAAGAAGAAGAAGAGGAGGAAGAGGAGGAGGAGGAGGGGGGTTAAAATAAAAGATGGAGGGGGAGGAGGAGGCGGGCCGGCCGGGAATGCAAACGCTCCATGCTAATGGAAGGAGGGCAAAACATCTCAATGTATTCCTGTCTCGTTACCGTCGGCCTAAGAGCTTCTAAATCCCCGCCATTTACCAAATTAAACTAATTTCAAGTGCTTCCAAAAGGCACATCTGTAGGCTGACGTTCGGGCCCCCCCGATCCTCGGCCCCGAGCATTCAACATCCCATTGATCCTTGAATAGTCATGCCTGTCAGGGAGCCACGTCAACCATTATCATTCTAATTTGACTGCCTTTCTCCGGGGCCTGATCTCATTTGCAACGATGCCGCGGCGCTTCGCCAGGACACTGCACTTTCCCCGGAATCTCAACAAGGGCATTACCGCCCCGCCTCGCCCGCCCCCCCCGCCCGACACCACCCACCGCCGCCCAATTTACATTAATGAAGTGCACATTTAATTAAGGCCCCCGGAGCAGAAGGGGCGGGGGAGGGGAGCTGACAACAAGTCGCAGCGCGAGGTCAGGGGAGGAGGATGTCCGCGAAGGAGATGGAGACGACTCTCCGACTTCACCTGTGTTGAAGGGGATAGCTGTCAGGCTAAGCTAGTCGTCGGTGTCTCCGGCTCGGTCGCCGCTAGCTACCCCGAAGTGAGCGATTGGAATCTCCGGCCAGTTGCATCTCTTGGCTACTTACAAAATGTCTGCGGGCTAGTTGTTAACGGGCTAGTGCTAACATAAAAAATGGTTAGTCACAGAAGTCTTCTGGCCAAAAGCAAGTGTTTCCAGGTGTGCTGCTAGTATTCACAGGCTCGCCACTAGCATCCCCAGGCTAAATGGTGGTATGTAGTTGCTAGTAAGCTCATTAGCACCCCTAGTCTTTTGACTAGACTAGCTCATAGTCACCAGCATCCCGACCACCTAGTCACCTCTTGTATCATGTGGCCAATAACTCCAAACGTTGATGCTAGTGACTAATTCAAGGCTATTAAATAGCATCCCATGGCCTCATAAAATTCCAAGCAAGCACAGGCCAATCACACTCTGCTCAGGCTCATTAGTAGGACATCAGTAGGATGCCAGTAGGACATCTCAACTACCTCCAGACATGCGTAGCATTTGTTATCAGTTCACTATTATACACAGTTTTATTCTAGCTAGTCACTTCTTATGTCACCAGGCTGACACCACTGACACCACTGACACCATAATAGTGTTTTCAAGGCTATTGAGTAGCAAAATTCCCAGAAATCACAGAGTAATCAGCCCAGGCTAGTCAGAAGGACATCTATCACATTTGTTATTTGGTCACAGCTAAATGGGCTAAACGTTAGTATGCTCAGTCTCAGCATTAGTACATCAGGGAAGTCACAAGTATTCCTAGACTAGAGACTGGACTACCATCTTAAGTTCACAACTAGCGCACCCCTAGCTAGTCACTTCTTGTGTCTCTAGGCTATTGAATAGCATCCTATCCCATGGGACAGTTGCTAACGTCAACGTACTAGTCAGTGCGAATGCCTGTAGGATAATCACTAGCATTAGCTAAAAGCTAGGATACAAAGGCTCAGCATCAGTACTTCATGTACATCAAAAGTGTCCCGGATTACTTCCTGGTAACTAGACAGACAGCTTCATGCTAACCACTAGCAGCCCCAAGCTAGTCACTTCTTGTATCACCAAGGTAATAACCAGTGACTAGTTCAAGGCTATTGAATAGCCCGTTATCTCATAGGATAGTTGCTAACATCGGTGTCTTAGTCAGTGCAGATAGACACCAGCATTACCAGGCTACATAAGATAAGATAAGATAAGAAGAACTTTATTAATCCCGAAGGAAATTGTTGCGCCAGAGTTACAGAAAATATAACGGTCATAAATAATAAAAAGAAAAGGCAGAATTAGAAATAAAAATAAACTATAAAGTGTCTCAGTGAAACTATAAAGTGTCTTAGTAACAAGTGAGGTAAGGAGTGCACAATAGTATGATAAAAGGAAAAATTGTAGTGTAGCTGTTATGAAATGCTAGCAGAGCTAACATCGTAAACAAACCCAACTGGGATTTGATGATGAGTTTGTGCGCCAAAGTGCAGCCGCCTTAAATCGTCCGTTTTCTCAATGGAGTTCTGTTTGGACTTCCTGCTCTTTGTCATTGGGTCGCCGCGCTGCGTTCGTGAAAGCAGACAGGAATTGGAAAAACCGTCGTGGGGGAAGTAAAGGAGGGTTTGGGGGCAGTTCCTTTGTGTCTTTCAGATGGGGGGGGGGGATAAAGGGGGGGTATTCAGGACGGGCACCCCCAGAATGACTTGTGGTCTCTGGGGTGGAACCCGGGAGGAGGAGCTGCAGAAGGGAGTTGAAGGTGCAGAAGGGAGGCGGCGGTGGCGCTCCTCCTCCCTCGCTGAAAAGCTAAAGTTATAAATTCATCTATTTGCTCCCCGCTGACCTCCACCCCCCCCCCCCCCTCACAATGCATCAGCCTGTCACAACACACCGCCGGGACGAGGCGGGGAGAAGAATGACGACCAGATGCTTTATTGTCCCCTTGATTTCCACGTAATTAGCCGAGAAGAAAAGCCCCTCCGCCACCCCGCCGCCGCTCCATCACGCCCAATGAACTTGGAGATCCAGAAGCCGCGACCATCGCCTCCCCTTCCTCGGCCCTCGAAAACTTAAAGAGTTTAACAGTGCGTGACTACGGACTGTGAAATTGGTTAACGCGCTCGCGCAGACACACACTGGCGCGCCGGGAGTGTTGATGTAGTTGAACAGATTAAGAGAATCAATCTGTTAACACCGCCCGACATTAAGTTGGGCGGCTGATTTAATGGGGCCACTCAGCTCGTGTCATTAGTTAAGACCGGGCCGGTGGCGCCATCAAACACGCATTACTCCGCCCGCGACGCCTAATTTGCTTTTGATAAGCCACCTGAAAGTCCCCCCCCACCCCCCACCCCCACCCACGGCTAATAACTCGCTAATTACACCGATATTAGCCGGCGATCAAAAGGCCGTTTGCCTCCCGGAGCTACGGCGCTAATTAAAACGGCGGCGGGGGACCGCAAACATGCCCCCCCCTTCCAACCTCCGGTGTCTTGACGGGAACATTGCCTTGTCCATTGAGCGTCTAGAAGAACCTCAGGGGAACTTCCAGGGCATACCCGCAGTTCCCAGATGGATCTGGTGCTAAGAAGGTCACCTGGTACCGTTCCCAGACAGTGGTAGTTTAGATGTACCTGAAGGGAATCTCTCTGTACCTTCACGGTTCCCTGCAGATCTTTGATATGTCCGGAGGAACATCCAGATCTTTGAGAGGATACTCCAAGCTCCCAGATGGACATGAGAATAGCCCTCCTACTGCTAAGGAGGTCATCTTGTGCTGTTCCCAGACTGGTAGCTTAGATGTACCTGAAGGGAACCCGCACCCCTCCACTGTGACATCCCTTTAGGGTCCTTGGAGATCTTGGAGGAACCTCAGGGGAACATTAAGAACTTAATACTCAAAGTCCCCTGATATTTTTCCCAGACTGCAGTAAATTAGATGTACCTGAAGGAAACCTCTGCCTGTCCGGTAGGACATCCCTTCATGGTTCACTGCAGATTTGACTGGAGGAACATCTAGAAGTTTTAGAGAATACTCAAAGTTCCAAGATTGTTCTGGGAATAGCCTTCCAGGTGTCAGAGAGGTCACCTGGTACCATTCCCAGAACATTCCCAGACAGTGGTAGTTTAGATGTACCTTAGATGTACCTGAAGGAAACCTCTGCCTGTCCGGTAGGACATCCCTTCATGGTTCACTGCAGATTTGACTTGAGGAACATCTAGAAGTTCTAGAGAATACTCAAAGTTCCAAGATTATTCTGGGAATAGCCTTCCAGGTGTCAGAGAGGTCACCTGGTACCATTCCCAGAACATTCCCAGACAGTGGTAGTTTAGATGTACCTTAGATGTACCTGAAGGAAACCTCTGCCTGTCCGGTAGGACATCCCTTCATGGTTCACTGCAGATTTGACTGGAGGAACATCTAGAAGTTTTAGAGAATACTCAAAGTTCCAAGATTGTTCTGGGAATAGCCTTCCAGGTGTCAGAGAGGTCACCTGGTACCATTCCCAGAACATTCCCGGACTGGTAGTTTAGATGTACCTGAAGGGGAACTCCTTTCCAACTGTAGGATGTTCCTTCAGGGTTCCCTGCAGATCTGTGGGACATCTGAAGGAACACTCTGAACTTCTAGGGCATACTCAAAGACCCAGTTCCGGCAACAGCAAGAACATAATTTCTGCTCCAAAATGCTTCTGGACAGTCATCTTAAAGACTTTGGATGTTCTGTCATGAGCCTCCAAGGAACATTCAGGACGTTCCATCTTAGCTGTCACTGGTACCCAGTACAAAGAGGACACGTGGAGATATAGTTCCCATCATGTTCCCCATGTAGACCTCTTTGCTTTCAAGTGTCCAAGATGCTTTGAGAAGCTCGGAGAAGCCACCAACAGCAAAGCTCACTGATGGATCTTCTTTGCTGCACGTAGGCCTTCACGCCACTTGGCTCCCTCAGAGGCTACGGAGGCATTAGCTTAGCACCCTGCTCAAGAGCGTCCACTCGTCTGGCTCTTCATGTAATGCCGCCACCACAAGAGTCGCCGGGATGGAAGCCGGCGGATCAGGGTCTCACACACACACACGTCAGAGGGTGAATGGCCACTTTATGGCCACTCGCCATGTGCGGCCAAACAGCAGAGCTAGGCCTTTATTAGCTGCTTCGGGGGGGCTTGTAAAGCCGGAGGGGGGGTTGGGGGCGCATAACAAAACTCAAGCTGGACTGTGGGTGGGCTGCAACCACGCCTTCCCAACCCTCCCTGGCCCCCGACCCGACAGCTTGACGGGCGGCGACGTAAACTCATCACTTAAAAACCCGCCGCTGGTAAAAAGGCCTCGCTCCTGGGGAGTTAAGTGGCGCTACGTGTCCGCACCCCCTCCCCCCCCCCCCTTTGAGGGGGACAGTTAATACACTCTGATTCAAACGCTTGTTAAAGGCTTTCTGTCGCCATCGCTGGGTTATTACCGTGTAATTACACAGTCTTGACGCAACTTGTTATTGCTATGTTTATTAATGCTTTATTACACTGTTATTACAACTCATGTATAGTAATAACAGTGCAATTACTTTTTCTGAGGGGAAACCTAGCCAGTGTCATTTCCTCTGGATGGATAACTCGTCCCTCCAACTTAATCAAGTCATTTCCTCCAAATAAATAACTTGTTCCCACAACTTAATTCAGTAATTTCCTCCTTATGAATAACTTGTTCCCACAACTTATACTAGTTATTCCCTACATTAAATAACTTGTTCCCACAACTTAATACAGAAAATTCTGTGTTATGAAAAACCTGGTCCCACAACTTTAATCAGTGGTTTCCTCTTTATGAATAACTTGTTCCCACAACTTAATCCAGTCATTTCCTCCATCTGAATAACTTGTTCCCACAACTTATACTAGTTATTCCCTACATTAAATAACTTGTTCCCACAACTTAATACAGAAAATTCTGTGTTATGAAAAACCTGGTCCCACAACTTTAATCAGTGGTTTCCTCTTTATGAATAACTTGTTCCCACAACTTAATCCAGTAATTTCCTCCTTATGAATAACTTGTTCCCACAACTTATACTAGTTATTCCCTACATTAAATAACTTGTTCCCACAACTTAATACAGAAAATTCTGTGTTATGAAAAACCTGGTCCCACAACTTTAATCAGTGGTTTCCTCTTTATGAATAACTTGTTCCCACAACTTAATCCAGTCATTTCCTCCATCTGAATAACTTGTTCCCACAACTTAATCCAGTCATTCCCTCCACCTGAATAACTTGTTCCCACAACTTAATCCAGTCATTTCCTCCAGTTAAACAATTGTTGATCATTTCCTCTATCCTTAATCTAGTTGTTTCCTTGATATGAATAACTTGTTCCCACAATTTAATTTCTTATTTTTATTCAAATGACTGACTTGTTCCCAATCAATTGTTCCAACAGCTTAATCTAGTCATTTCCTCCTTCTAAATAACTTGTTACCACAACTTATTCGAGTAATTTCTTTCATATGACTTGTTCACACAAGTTAATTTTGTCATTTCCTTCATAAAAGGCACTTGTTCCCACATTTTAAATAAGTTGTTCCCACAACTTAATATAGTCATTTCCTCCATCTAAAGAACTTGTTGCGACAACTTAATCTCGTCATTTCATTTATTTTAAATAACATGTTCCCACAGTTTTATCCAGTAATTTCCTTCATATGAAGCGCTCGTTTCTGCGATTTTATTCCGCCGTTTCCTCATTGTAAATAACTTGTTCCCACAACTTAGCTCATCCATTTAATCACTATAAATAACTTGTTCCCACACCCTAACCCGGCCAGTTCCTCCAAATGACTTATGGATCCTAATTCATCGGAACAACCGGTGTATTTACGTTTTGCAAGGGAAACCCTGTCGCCATGCCAATGCCGGTGTGTGTGTGTGTGTGTGTGTGTGTGAGGCCCATGAATAAATCAGTGGTTGGTAACAGTATTTGAATGACAGCGGCGGCGGGGGGGGGAGGGGGCGGGGCTTTGGCCCCAGCTGCATTGCTGCACACACAAAGGCCCCGGGGCAGATGGCGCCCCGCCGCTAAAAGGAAGTCGGCGCTTTAGTTAAGCGACTCGCCGCCCGCTGACAGGTGGTCTGACCTCTGACCCCGCCCCCCCCCCCCGTGTACATACAAAGCGCGGAGGCGGGCGGGATCCTCACATCTGCCCGCGGAACAGCCGATTGGACGATTGATAACGCCTTTATTTATTTAATTATGTATCCTCGCCGGCCACATCGGGGAACGCCTTCTGCGAGAAGATTAATGAGTTCACTCATTCATTCATTGTCTAACCAGCTAATCCAGCAGCCTATCACAGCTGTCTTTGGGCAGAAGGTGGGGTTCATCCTGGACTGGGCTATCCCAGGGTTACATATAGCGACATACACTCATCCTTTCATTCACATGTTATCTTAAAGCATACAAGTATTGACCCTCTCGCTCACATGTTATATCAAGCATACAAGTATTGACCCTCTAATTCACATGTTATATAAAGGCATACAACTATCGACCCTCTCATTCACACGTTTTATATAGGCATACAAGTATTGACCCACTCATTCACATGTTATTTAAAGGCATACAAGCATTCACCCTCTCATTCACATGCTATCTTAAAGCATACAACTATTGACCTTCTCACTCACATGTTATATTAAGCATACAAGTATTGACCCTCTCATTCACATGTTTTATATAGGCATACAAGTATTGACCCTCTCAGCCACTTGTTATTTGAAGGCATACAAGCATTCACCCTCTCATTCACATGTTAAATAAAAGCATACAAGTATTGCCCCTCTCATTCACATGACATAAAGTCATATGGAAACGAACAACTATTGACCCTCTCTGCTACCACTACTTCACTCATTCACACACGTCATGTTGTAACTCCGTTATCAATTTTTTCCTTGTTGTTGTCACTCCATTCGCATCCTGTTTATTTCTTAATCCTTGTAGCCATTCTGCTGTCTGTTCCTACCCTTGTTATTGTCCGCATGCTTTTAATTGTCTCTTCCATTTATACTTATATTCATATTTATTGATATTGTTATTGTTGCGCTGCAGTGACAAATGAATGAAGTCTTATCTTGTCTTACTCAATTTTATTTAGAGGCATACAACTATTGACCCTCTTAATCACAAGTCACATGGAAGCATACAAGTATTGATCCTCTCATTTACAAATCATATAGAGACATACTATTTATCCTCTCATTTGAACATCATAGAGATCCAACCATTTATTTTCTCATTCTAATGTCCGGACCCTAGGTTCTCCAGTGAACCTCCTGCATATGTTTGGTGCTCTGGAGGAACCCCATGCAGACACGTGGAGAACATGGAGACTCCACACAGAAAGGCCCTCCTGTGGGAATCCAACTAAGGACCTTCTCGCTGCAAGGAGGTGGGGCCAGCAAATAGCCGTAGCTAAAAAACAGGTAATACCCTCGAGGGGTTTGGCAACATCCGATCTCCTGACGCATGACTCGGCAGAAACGCCTCAACATGCTAACGCTAGAGCTTGCCCCCCCCCACATCTCCAGGGTTTGGAGGACATTAGAGTTAATCACCCCCCCCCCCCGCCCCCACTTCCTTAATATCCTGGAGGCTGATGGTCCTTCTTCATCCTGAAGGTTGAGGACAAACCTTCGTTAGTCGTGAATTATTTTGGAGTGAATTAGCCTGCGCCGCGTGGCGGGACGGCCCGGTGCGGAGCTTTTGTGGAATCTCATTAAAAGCAGCTTTGTGCCCCCCCTTCCCATAATGACATGCAGACCCCACTCCACCCCCCCCCCGGCCCTCATAATGGGTTCTTCCACGGATCTTTGATTGCGGCGCGGGATTGGATTAGAGGATCATCTGAATGGCCCGCGGATGCCGCGATGGTGGCGGGAGGCAAGGGGAGCTCAAAGGCAATGGGGGCGCCAATGGCGAAGCCCCCTCCCCAGCACCTGCAGCCCTGCAAGGGGCGGGGGGGGGACCACGCCCCCGTCATTATTTATTCATTGGTTGATTTTGACCCGCTAACCTGTCATTACAGGGCTAACACTTACAGCTAGCACTACCCTGGCGGGTTATCTTGTTCCCACGACTTGATCCAGTCATTTCCTCTGTCTGTAGAACTTGTTCCCACAAGTTGATATTGTTCTTTCCTCAGCCTGAGGAACTCGGCCCTACGACTTCATTCAGCCATTTCGTCATTGGAAATAACTCGTTCCTACAATGTAATCCAGTCATTTCCTCATATGAATAACTTGTTCGAACAATTTAAGAGTCTCCTCCAGCTATTGTTCCCTGAAGAAAGATGAATATAGATAACTAGTTCCCACAAGGTAATCATTTCATCATTATAAATAACTTATTACCACGACTTAATCTAGTCGGTTTCTCCAGATAAATAGCTTATTAGTCACTTCCTCAATATAAATAACTTGTTCCCACAACTTCCTGTATGACTTGTTCCCACAACACATCATTTCCTCCAAATAAACAACTTGTTCCCACAACTTCCTCAAGTAATTTCCCCCATCTATATAATGTGCCTGCACAATTAATCACATAATTTTCTTCATAAATGGTTTATTCACACATATAAATAAGTTGAACTCAGGGAGGAGTTGAGAAGGGAGAGCTTCCAGATGATTGGACAACAACAGCTAGTGTTATCAGGGAGACAGGTAGAAGAGTACTTGGTGTGTCATCTGGAAGGAAAGTAGATAAGGAGACTTGGTGGTGGAATGAGGAAGTGCAGGAGTGTATACAGAGAAAGCGGTTAGCAAAGAAGAAGTGGGATACTGAGAGGACTGAAGAGAACAGACAGGAGTTCAGGGAGGTGCGGCGAAAGGTAAAGATAGAGGTAGCAAAGGCAAAACAAAAGGCATACGATGACTTGTATGCTCGGTTGGATAGTAAGGAGGGTGAGAATGATCTACACAGGTTGGAGAAGCCGAGAGATAAA
The DNA here is from genome assembly GCF_037954325.1 of Fistularia commersonii. Classification (NCBI taxonomy): domain Eukaryota; kingdom Metazoa; phylum Chordata; class Actinopteri; order Syngnathiformes; family Fistulariidae; genus Fistularia; species Fistularia commersonii. Next base: position 17,587,342 of record NC_141292.1, on the reverse strand, counting down.
GATGGAAAGGATGTACAACAGATCCTGGTGATTGAGGACAGAGAAGGAAATGTATTGACAGATGCTAGAAGAGTGATGGGAAGATGGAAAGAGTACTTTGGAGAGCTGATGAATGTGGAAAATGAAAGAGAGGCAAGGGTAGAAGAGGTGACTATTGTAGACCACAAAGTAGCACAGATTAGTAAAAGTGAAGTGAGGAAGGCATTGAAGAGGATGAAGAGTGGAAAAGCAGTTGGTCCTAATGATATACCTGTGGAGGTGTGGAAGTGTCTAGGAGAGGCAGCGGTAGATTTTCTGACTAGATTGTTCAACAGGATCTTAGAGAGTGAGAAGATGCCAGAAGAATGGAGAATAACGGTGATGTGCCTCTTTTTAAGAATAAAGGGGATGTGCTGTATTGCGGCAACTATAGAGGGGTAAAGTTGATGAGCCATACAATGAAGTTATGGGAAAGAGTAGTGGAAACTAGACTGAGAGCAGGAGTCAGAATTTGTGAACAGCAGTATGGCTTCATGTCTAGGAAGAGTACTACAGATGCAGTATTTGCGTTGAGAATGCTAATAGAAAAGTACAGAGAAGGCCAGAGGGAGTTGCATTGCGTTTTTGTAGACCTAGAAAAGGCATATGACAGGGTGCCAAGAGAGGGGCTCTGGTATTGTATGAGGAAGTCTGGAGGGGCAGAGAAGTATGTTAAACTGGTGCAGGACATGTATGCTCGCTGTGAGACACTGGTACGGTGTGCTGTAGGGGTAACAGAGAGGTTCAAGGTGGAGGTGGGACTCCATCAGGGATCAGCTCTGAACCCCTTCTTGTTCGCAATGGTGATGGACAGGCTGACAGATGAGGTTAGACAGGAATCTCCATGGACCATGATGTTTGCAGATGACATTGTAATCTGTAGTGAGCAGAAAACAGGTGGAGGAAAATCTAGAGAGGTGGAGGTATGCTCTGGAAAGGAGGGGAAATGAAGGTTAGTCGCAGCAAGACAGAATATATGTGTGTGAATGAGAGGAACTCGGGCGGAGTGGAGATCAAGAAGCTGGAGGATTTCAGGTACTTAGGGTCAACAGTTCAGAGCAACAGAGAGTGCGGAAAAGAGGTGAAGAGACGGGTCCAAGCGGGTTGGAATGGGTGGAGAAAAGTGTCAGGGGTACTATGTGATAGAAAAGAAAGAATAAAAGGAAAGGTGTACAAGACAGTGGTGAGACCAGCGATGATGTTTGGACTAGAAACTGTTCCAATGACCAAAAGACAGCAGGCAGAACTAGAGGTTGCAGAGATGAAGATGTTGAGGTTCTCTTTGGGAGTGACCAGGATGGAGAGGATCAGGAATGAGTCTATCAGAGGAACAGCACATGTTAGATGTTTTGGAGAGAAGGTCAGAGAAGCCGGATTGAGATGGTTGGGGATAGAGAATATATTGGTAGACGGATGCTGAAATTGGAGCTGCCAGGCAAGAGGTCTGGAGGAAGACCAAAGAGAAGATTTATGGACGTAGTGAGAGAGGATATGAAGGTAGTTGGTGTGAGAGAGGAGGATCCAGAGAATAGGGTTAGATGGAGAAGGTTGATTCACTGTGGCGACTCCTGAAGGGAAAAGCCGAAAGGTAGAGTCGAAGATCTAAGTAAGTTGTTCCCATCAATTAATCTAGATTTTTTTTTTTCCTAAAATAACTTGTTCCCACAACTTAATCCAGTCCTTTTCTCTACGTGAATAAGGTGTTCCCACAACTAAAATTAGCCATTTCCTCCATATTGGAAATCTATTCCTACAACTTGATAACTTGTTCCCACAATTTAATGTTGTTATTCCCTCCATATTAATAAACTGTTCCCACAACAATTTTCTTTATTCTAAATAACTTGTTCCCACAATTTAATGATGCCATTTCCTTATTATAAATTATTTGTTCCCACACCTTAATCCCTCCCAATGAATAACTTGTTCCCACAACTTAATCTTCAATATTTCCTCCATATAAGAAACGTTCCCATATCTGGATAATTTGTTCCCACAACTAAATCAAGTCATCCCCTCCCAATCGATAACTTGTTCCCACAATTTAATCCAGTCCTTTTCTCTTTGTAAATAAGGCCTTAAATCAGCGTTTCCTCCATGTAAAGAACTTGTTCCCACAACTTAATCTAGTCCGTCTCACTGTACAAAAAGTCTTCCCACACCTTAAATCAGTCATTTCCTTCAAAAAACTTGTTCCCACAACTTGATAACTTGTTCCCACGACTTAATCTCTTCATATAATTCCGTTACCCCGAGTGTTTTTTTTTTTTTTTCTCGAAATAAAAAGTTCGCCTCCGCCTTTCACAAGATCACTACCTCGTTCCCACAAAATAACCCAGGGAAACGGATCCCCCGCCGTGGATGCATCCCTCGTTTCCATGACGACCCCCCCCCCCCAAAAAAAAAACAAAAAAAAAACGCAAACAGGAAGCCGGAGCTGTTTTAAACTTGTTTATTTTAAATATTTTTCACGCTCCGGCGTCCAATTCTGATGAGACCCCGGACGTCTGGGTGTCGTCATGGCAACCGAACGCCTGGCGGACCGGGACGACGCCCACGTCTGAGGGGGCGGGGCTAATAGCGGCGGCGCTCCCAAGGGCGCGGCGAGCCACAGATGGGTCATCACCCGGCTCACCTTCCAATATATTCATTACCCCGACACACACACACACACACACACTTGATTAAAGATCAGGCGTCCATGACTGTCACACACACACACACACACATTCTCATCGAGTGGGTGCGGGGTGTTGGATGCCCGCATGCGCGGCGGCGGCATCACGTGAGCGGCGGTTATTAATGGCCGTGGTCTCCCGGCCACTCGACATGTCGCTCCAGCTGTCAGTCGGACGGCGGCGGCGGCGAGTGTGTGTGCGGCGGCGGCGAGTGTGTGTACGGCGGCGGCGAGCTGACCCATCCGTCACTGTCAGCGCCGCGGCCCGTGATGAATGGAGGGGCGAGGCTGGAGGGGGCGAGCGGGGTGGGACGTCCGCCGCTCGTGCACGAGTGTGTGCACACGTGTGTGTGTGTGTGTGTGTGTGTGGGTGTGTGTGCGTGTGTGTCCTGACTAATGATGAATCGACCGGGATTCCAGATTGCGGGCCGAGTCGTCAGGGGTTAATGTGACATTCAGGTGTTTTCCAAAAAAAAAAAAAAAATCAGCCGTGGATTCAGTTGGAGGAAGTTGCCGCATGCGCACACACACACACACACACACACACACACACACACACTTCCTCCTTGACCTGTCCGCTTTACCTCTGGCGTGGTGTGTGAATGAGCGAATGGCTGTACGTCTCCAGAAGACGTATGAATGAGTGAATGTTTTTTATCCCCATACAATGTAAGGATGAAAGGGTGAATTCATGTCCATAAAACTAATGTGTGAATAATTGTATGGTTTTATATAAAATGTTAATGAGAGGGGCAATACTTGTATGCTTTTATTTAACATGTGAATGAGAGCGACAATGCTTGTATGCTTTTATATAACATGTGAATGAGAGGAGCAATACTTGTATGCTTTTATATAACATGTGAATGAGAGGAGCAATACTTGTATGCTTTTATATAACATGTGAATGAGAGGAGCAATACTTGTATGCTTTTGCATAACATGTGAATCAGAGGTACAATACTTGTATGCTTTTATATAACATGTGAATGAGAGGAGCAATACTTGTATGCTTTTGTATAACATGTGAATCAGAGGAGCAATACTTGTATGCTTTTATTTAACATGTGAATGAGAGCGACAATGCTTGTATGCTTTTATATAACATGTGAATGAGAGGAGCAATACTTGTATGCTTTTATATAACATATGAATGAGATTGAATGCTTGTATGCTTTTATATAGCATGTGAATCAGAGGAGCAATACTTGTATGCTTGTATGTAACATGTGAATGAGAGGAGCAATACTTGTATGCTTTTATATAACATGTTATGACATGAGAGGGTGAATGCTTGTATGTCTATATGTCACAAGTGAATGAATGAATGATTGTATGTTTCTTCACAACCTGTCAATGAGAGGGTGAGCGGCTGTACGTCTCCACATGTGATTGGTCCAGGTTAAACCCCACCTTTTGCCCGATCACAGTTGGGATAGGCTCTGCCCCCTTTGCAGTTTTGAAAGAATGGATGAATGAATGACTAGCAAACAAACACCACCCTCCTCCAGCCTGGTCCTCATCTCCGCCTCCTCCTCGCAAGAGGGCCTGGCCGTAGCAACACCTTTACACACACACACACACACACACACACGCACACACACCCACGCTAATGTAATTGTATCACTAATTATGCGTCTAATCCAGTTAGGAGCAGCTAACAGCCCCGGAGTGGCAGCGAAGAGGCGATTCATCCCCGGGATTGAGAATCTAATTAGGAGCAAATCCTTTCCAGGGATAATCCTGTTTGTTCAACGATGTGTGTGTGTGTGTGTGTGTGTGTGTGTGTGTGTGTGTGTGTGTGTGTGTGTGTGTGTGTCACCTGAACACCTGCAGCTTCTTCCCCCCGGAAAAACATCTGTTCTTGCAACAGGCCGGTGGGAAGCGCGACTGCATCTGTGTGGTGCGTGTGTGTGTGTGTGTGTGTGTGTGTGACTGTGACTGTGACTGTGTGTGTGGATGCACATAAGTGTATGTGGATTAGTGTTTACGTGTGTTTGTGTATGCATTGGTTAGCAGCTTGTGTGTGTGTGTGTATGCGTGTGCATGTGTGTATGCGTTGCTTAGCAGCTTGAGGTTGTAGTGTGCGTGCATTAGCAGCTCGTGTGTGTGTGTGTAGATAAGTGTGCATGTGTGTGTGAGTGTGTGTGTATGTGTGTGTGTGGTTGTGTATGTGTGTGTATGTGAGTTAGCAGCTCGTGTCATGCTAAGGCTCCTCGTTGGGGAATACAGCTTGTGCTGCGCTATGAGTGTTTAAGTGTGTGTGTGTGTGTGTGTGTGTGTGTGTGTGTGTGTGTGTGTGTGTGTGTGTGTGTGAGCATGGGTTGGCAACTCGTGTCATGCTCCTCGCTGGGGGAACACCACTAGATGTCTGTTTCAACACAGCTTCTGATGCAGTGTGTGTGTGTGTGTGGATGGGTGTGTACATGTATATATGTGTGGGTGGCCGTGCACGTGTGTGTGCGTGGGCTAACATCTCGTGTCACGCCACGGTTCCTCTTTGGGGAACACGATCTGTGCGCAAGTGTGTGTGTGTGTGTGTGTGTTTGTGGGTTAGCAGCTTGTAACACGCCGTGGCTCGTCTTGTGGGAACACAGCTTCTGATACGCTCTGTGTGTGTGTGTGTGTGTGTGTGCGTGTGTGTATGGGAGTGCACGTGTGGTGTGTGTGTGTGTGTGTGTGTGGGTTAGCAGCTCATGCCATGCGTGTCTCTTTGTGCAGGAATATCACAAGATGCCTTTTTAAACACAACTTCTGATAACATTGTGTGTGTGTGTGTGTGCGTGCACGTGTGTGTGCACGCGGCCTCCCACACTCAGATGTCCTCAGGAGATGGACTCTTCTTCATGCTGAACTTGTGGACCCACTCTTTGCGAACACCGTGGGGCCTCCTCCTCTTTGGGGCCTCCTGTTGCCTCTTGCTGGTTTTTGGGGCCACCTCTTGAATTTTGGGGTCTCCTTCTTTTTGGGGGTTCCTGTTGCAGTTTGGTGGTGCTCCCTGCCACTTCGAGGCTCTTGCTGCTGTATCGGCCACCTGTTTGGTCCTTGGTGCCTCTTGTTGATGTTCTGGTTTTCTCCCTTCTCTTTGGGGCCTCCAGGAAAGACTTGATGCCCCTTGCTGGTGTTTGGGGGCTCCTTGAATTTTGGGGTCTCCTTCTTTTTGGGGTGTCCTGTTGAGGTTTGGTGGTGCTCACTGCCACTCTGAGGCTTTTGCTGCTGTTTGTGGTCCCTCTTTGGTCCTTGGTCCCCTGTAGATGGTCTGGTTGTCACCCTGCCTCTCAGGATCTCCTTCTGGTGTTCGGGGCCCCTGGATGATGTTTGGGGTCTCCTTCTCCCTGGGGCCTCCTGCTGAGGTTTGATGCCCTTTTGCGGTGTTCTGGGGCCTCTTGCTGGTGTTTGTGGCCTCATCTTGAATTTTGGGGTCTCCTTCTCTTTGGGGCCTCCTGTTGATGTTCAGGGTTTCCTTGTCTTTGGGGGGTTCTCTTGAGGTCTGATGCCTCTTGCTGTGTTCCAGGGCCTGTTGCTGGTGTTTGTGGCCTCATCTTTAATTTTGGGGTCTCCTTCTCTTTGGGGCCTACCGTTGATGTTCAGGGTTTCCTTGTCTTTGGGGGGTTCTCTTGAGGTCTGATGTCTCATGCTGTGTTCCAGGGCCTTTTGCTTGTTTTCGGGGCCTCATCTTGAATTTTGGGGTCTCCTTCTCTTTGGGGCCTCCTGTTGATGTTTGATTCTGCTCCATGCCGCTTTGAGGCTCTTGCTGCTGTATCGGCCCCCTGTTTGGTCCTTGGTGCCTCCTGTAGATGGTCTGGGTGACTTCTTTCCGCTTGGGGTCTCCATCTTTTTGGGGCCTCCCATTGAGCCTTGATGACTCTGGCTGGTGTTTGGGACCTCCCGCTGATATTTGAGGCCTCCTGTTCTGGTTGTCTCCCTGGTCAGCAGAGAGACAACCCCCCTCTCTCTGAGGCCTCCTGTTGATGTTCAGGGCCACCTTCTGGTGTTCGAGGTCTCCTTCTCTTCAGGTCCACCTAATGATGTTTGGGACCTCCTCCTCTTTGGTGCCTTCTCCTCTTCGTGGTGCCTCGTTCTGCTTGTTCTGCTGCTGAGGTCCCCCCTCCTGATGTTCTTGACGTCTCCCCGCCACCTGGGGCCTCCTCCTGGCGCCTGGGGGCCTCCAGCCTCCTGGGGCCCCTCCATCTTTGTCAGCCCCTTTGACTCACTGTGAGTGATGATGCAACTCATTGGCCTCTGATGGCTGGTGATTGATCCAACTATGAGATTTATCAGGAGGAAGAGGAGGAGGATTACTAGACATCTGCGTCGGCCCTCCACGCCACTAGGGGGCGCTGTGGGCGGAGCCTACAGCAGCAGCACCACCGAAGGGGGTGGAGCTTCACCCTCACAGCTTCACGGCACGTCAGATGGAGACGATGGAGGACCTCCAGGAACATCTAGAAGGTCACCAGACAAGTGTGTGTGTGTGTGTGTGTGTGTGTGTGTGTGACCCTCTCAGCCTCCATGTAGCTCATTAGCTCTTAACTACAGAGCCATAATTGGAGTTGCTTTGTTAACCAGGCAGGACGTGACCTTTGACCCCCCGGGGGCGTCCACCTCATCTTCACCTTCATCCTCTCCACCTTCATCCAACCTCTTCTTCCACATCTTCATCTCCATCTCCATCTTCATCGGCGTGGACAGGAAGTAAACGTCCGGGCTGTCGTCACGGCGATGCGGGAGGCCCTTTGTTCCTGCGCCATCTGTCCGCTGCTTCCCGTGTGTGTGTGTGTGTGTGTGTGTGTGTGCGTGCGCTGCAGCTGTGTCTCCTATAAAACCCTCCTCATATTTAATAGCTGCACATTTCGGGGAATATTATGGTCTGTCGAAGCCGGTTTCGTGTTTTTTGTTTTCCCGTTTTTCCGTCTCGCAGGCTTCCCAGAAAACGCGCCACTATGCCCTGCTTTGTGTCTTGCAGGTTCGACTGAAGTCACACGGGACATTTACGACCAGTGTTTGTTCCCGCAGGTTCCCCGATGACAGGGGGTGTCATTTTTTTTTTTCCCTCCCTGAGTTACGACTTGCAGGTTCACTGGATGGCATAAGGGATAATGGGACCCAGTGTGCTGTCTGAAAGGATCGCCCGAGCAAATAATTCATAAGGGTGCTGTCTTGCAGATCTGCTGTTGTTTTTTTTTTTAACCCACTTATAATTTATTCCCGGTGTCAGGTCTTGCGGGGTCACTGGGACTCCCTGGAGGACAGGTGTGGGATTTCTCTCTCCCCTGAGTTATGTCTTACAGGCTAATGATTCCCTTGAATGTCATTTATTCCTAATTCTGGTACTTGCAGGTTCACTGGACGCCATACGGGACGAGCGGACCCAATGTGCTGCCTGACAGGGTCACCATAAAACTCAATCAAGAGAAATGTTACCCGGAATTGTGTCTTGCAGGTTCACCAGGATTCCCAATTTTGGTACTTGCAGGTTCACTGGACTTCCCGGGGGATAAGTGGACCCAGAGTGCTGTCTCACAGGAGCACCAGAACGATGCCTTTTCCCAGTATCGTGTCTTGCAGGCTCCCCAACTTCAATTAAGAGGAATTTAACCCAGCATTGCGTCTTGCAGGTTCACCAGGACTCCCTGGAGGCGTGTGTCATCTTTTCTCCCCGAGTCGTGTCTTACAGGCAGACCGGCCTCGTGAATAACATAATTTCCCCTGGGTTGTGTCTTGCAGGTTCACCAGGATTCCCAATTTTGGTACTTGCAGGTTCGCTGGACCTCAAATGGAACAAGCGCACCCAGCGTGCCGTCTCGCAGGATCGCTATAAATCATCAGGATTCCTTTTCCCAGCATCTTGTCTTGCAGGCTCGCCGGGCGTCCAGAGATAAACGCCGTCGTATTCCCCGCTCTGTGCCTTGCAGGCAAACCCCAGGCCTTCCCCGGGACGAGATCTCCCCCCCCCCCCCCCCTTTTCCGCCCAGTGTCGTGTCTTGCAGGCTGACAGGAAGCGAAAAGGTCAGCGGGGAGAAGTTTGTCACAGATTAATCTGGGAATCATTATCCGGCGTCTGTGTGTGAATAATTCCGAGGCGGGGAAACATTTGCGGCGGGATGGTTCCGGGGGGCGTGCGGCGGCGCTCCAGACGGAGCGGCGGCAGATTAGAATATATATTACCTCCTTTAGTGTCGGCTAAATTATTCATGTCATCCAGCGCCGCATCCGTTTCCCTCTAATAAAGAGGCGCCATGCGGCGCGGCGCCGGGACGCGATGCCTCCGCCCTCGGCGGTGGCGGCGGGCCGAGCGCGGCGATGTCAGGCGGCGCCGACAGGAAATCTGTCATCGTCGGGCGTGGGGGCGGGGGAGGGGCGATGAATGACGCGCCAATGCGTTTAGCGGGCGACGCGGAGAAACCAAACATCAACAGAAAGTCGCGAGATCTGTAACTGGGGACATCTGGTCAGCTGGAGGCTAGCAGGTTAGCTTGAGGCTAGAAGGCTAGCTTAAGAGGGCTTTCAGGTTAATTGGAAATAGCTAGCTGGGTAGCTTGAGACAGCGAGATGGTCATCTCAAGACAGCTAGCACTTTAGCTTGTGACAGTTAACAGGTTAGCTTGATATAGTATCAGGTTAGCTCCATGCAGTTGGCAGGTTACCTTGAAACAGCTAGCAGGTTAGCTTATGGCTAGAAGGCTTTCAGGTTCACTTCAGGTTAATTGGAAAGAGCTAGCTGGGTAGCTTGAGACAGCGAGATGGTCATCTCAAGACAGCTAGCACTTTAGCTTGTGACAGCTGGCAGTTTAGCTTGAGACAGTTAACAGGTTAGCTTGATATAGCTATCAGATTAGCTCAATACAGTTGGCAGGTTACCTTGAAACAGCTAGCAGATTAGCTTAAGGCTAGAAGGCCAGCTTAAGAAGGCTTTCAGGTTCACTTCGGGTTAATTGGAAAGAGCTAGCTGGGTAGCTTGAGACAGCTAGATGGTCATCTCAAGACAGCTAGCATTTTAGCTTGCAACAGCTGGTAGGTTAGCTTGAGATAGCTATCAGGTAGGCACCACACTGCTGGTAGGATAGCTTGAGACAGCTAGCTGGTTAGCTTGAGGCAGGTAAAAGGTAGCTCCACCCAGCTGGCAGGTTAATGTGAGATAGCTTGTAGGTTAGCCTGAGAGAGTTAGCAGGTTAGATTGAGACGGTCAGTAGGTTAGTTTGAGAAAGCTATCAGGTTAGCTCCACACAACTGGCAGGTCAGCTCAACACTAGAAGGCTAGCTTCAGAAGGTTTTCAGGTTCGCTTCAGGTTAATTGGAAAGAGCTAGCTGGGTAGCTTGAGACAGCTAGATGGTCATCTCAAGACAGCTAGCACTTTAGCTTGTGACAGCTGGCAGTTTAGCTTGAGATGGTTAACAGGTTAGCTTGATATAGCTATCAGGTTAGCTCGCAGGTTAGCTTATGGCTAGAAGGCTTTGGGGTTCGCTTCACCTAAAAGGTTAACTGGAAAAACTTAGCTGGGTAGATTGAGACAGCTAGAAGTTCACCTTTAGACAGCTAGCATTTTAGCCTGTGACAGCTGGTAGGTTAGATTGAGCTAGCTATCAGGTAGGAGCCACACTGCTGGTAGGATAGCTTGAGACAGCTAGCTGGTTAGCTTGAGGCAGGTAAAAGGTTGCTCCACCCAGCTAGCAGATTAATGTGAGATAGCTTGTAGGTTAGCCTGAGAGAGTTAGCAGGTTAGGTTAAGACAGCCGCTAGTTTAGCTTGAGGCAGCTAGGTTAGCTTGAGATAGCTATCAGATTAGGTCAGCACAGCTGGCAGCTTAGCTTGAGACTATTAGTGGGTTAGCTCTAGATAGCCAGAGGGTTAGCTACAGCTAGCAAATCAGATTGAGAGGCGGAGCTGACAGGAAATCTGTCATCCTCAGCTGGGGTTGGAGGGGTGAACATATGATCTGGATCCTCGGGCTAACAGAGGTTAGCTTGAGGCTAGCGGGCTAGCTTAAGGCTAAAAGGCTATCTTAAGAAGGCTGTCAGGTTCTCTTCGGGTAGCTAACAGATTAACTGGAAAGACCCAGCTGGGTAGCTTGCGCCAGCTAGCAGTTTTTCTCAAGACACCTCACAGTTTAGCTTGCAACAGTTGGCAGGTTATCCTGAGACAGGTAACATATTAGCTCCAGGCAGCTTGAGGGTTAGTTCAAGGGAGCTACCAGTTTAGCTTAAGACATCTGGTAATTTAGCTTGAGACAGTGAGAGGGTTGGCCTGAGATAGCTGTAAGGTTAGCTCCACACAGTTGGCAGGTTAGCTTAAGGCAAGACAGCTAGCTTAAGAAGGCTTTTAGGTTGACTTCAGGCAGCTAACAGGTGAAATTGTAAAAAGCTAGCTGGTTAGCTTGAGACAGCTAGAAGGTCATCTCAAGACAGGTAGCAGTTTGACTTGTGACAGCTGGTAGTTTAGCTTGAGACAAGTAGCAGGTTAGCTTGAGACGGATGAAAGGTTAGCACCACACAGCTGGCAGGGTAATGTGAGATAGCTTGTAGGTTAGCTTGAGAGAATTAGCAGGTTAGATTAAGACGGTCAGAAGGTGAGTTTGAGAAAGCTATCAGGTTAGCTCCACACAACTGGCAGGTCAGCTTAAGGCTAGCAGGCAAGTTTAAGAAGGTTTTCAGGTTCGCTTCAGGCGGCTAACAGGTTAATTGGAAAGAGCTAGCTGGGTAGCTTGAGACAGCTAGAAGGTCATCTCAAGACAGGTAGCAGTTTGACTTGTGACAGCTGGTAGTTTAGCTTGAGACAAGTAGCAGGTTAGCTTGAGACGGATGAAAGGTTAGCACCACACAACTGGCAGGTCAGCTGAAGGCTAGCAGGCTAGCTTAAGAAGATTTTCAGGTTCGCTTCAGGCGGCTAAAAGGTTAACTTGAGTCAGCTACCTGGGTAGCTTGAGACACCGAGAAGGTTATCTCAAGAAAGCTAGAAGGTAAGTGTCCAACATCTGCCTCCTCCACCACCTCCAGGAAACCTTTAGCGCTTCCCCTGCACCTCCATCTCTTCTAAGACAATCCTTTTTTTTAATTCCTCCTCCTCCCCTGAGAAGCATCAGGCCTTTTCAGCCCCTCCTCCTCCTCCACCACCGTAGCCCACTGCCCTTTTCCCAAAAGCTCCACCTCCTCCTCCACCACCTCCACGCCGATGAATGTGCAATTATTGATGTCTTCATATACGCAGTGAACTTCTCCAATGGCGGCGGCGGGTAATTGTAAAGGAAGTCATATGCATAAAATTAATTATACGGCGCAATAAGGCCCATAAATCAGCTCGCTATCAATCGGGCGGAGGACGTTTCAGCGGCCGGGCGGAGGTGGAGGCGGATGAGGAAAGTAATCTGTCAGGGCGGACAAAGACGCGTCGCACACAAAGCTCCGGATGTTCGCCCCTCCATGCGTCCCTGCCTCACTGTCCAGAGGAGACTCCCGCCATTAGGGGGGTGCGCGGGGCTCATGGGACCCGGGGTGGAGGTTAGGCGGCGACCAGGTGGTGGCGGCCATGTTTGGAGACAGAGCGGAGTCCTCACCGCGGAGCTTCGGTGGCCAAAGAGGCTCAGAGGCCACTTGTCGAGTGACCGTCAGCAAGCTGTAGATAGACCGGCATCCTGGCCAGAGAGTTAGCTGCCACCTGTAGACAGTGGTAGCCTTTAGATAGAACAGCAGCTAGGGTATGGAGCAGTGACCTGTAGGGAGCTGTCAACCAGTTAGCATCAGTTGCCACCTTCGGATAGAGCGGTATCCTAACTGGAGCATGTCTGTGGAGGTTCTCGGTCATACAAGTCATGGGGAATTCTTGTCGAAGTCTTCTTGTCTATGGGGAGTTTCCAGTTGCCAAAGCGAGAAAATTTCAACAAGCATCATATCTGGAGAGCTTCTGTGGCCCCTTGCTGATAGAGCGACAGCCTTTACACTGAGAAGGTGGTGTAGATGGAGCAGGGATGGAGAAGGGACTTGTAGAGAGAGCAATGTCCTTCCCACAGAGCATCAGTGGTCACTTGTCAAAGTAGACCGGCATCCTGGCCAGGGAGTGTTGGTGTCCACCTGTTGATGCAGCAGCAGCAGGCTTTAGATACAGCAGCATTCTGGGAAGATGTTTGGTTTTAGAAACAACAAGGACGGAGCAGAGACCTGTGGAGAACTGTAGAAAGACCAGCATCCAGACTGCAGATGGTCTGTGGCAACATGTCGAAGGACGATCAACAGGCTAGAGATAAAGACACCTGGACCACAGAGCATACGTGGCCACTTAGGGATAGAGCAGCATCCTATCTGGAGAGCATTGGTGGCCATCTGTGGATGGAGTGGCATCCTTTTGGGAGAGCAACATTCTGGGAAGATGGTGGGAACCAACAGGTGTGGAGCCCCTGACTTGTAGACTTGTGCTTTGTAGAGAGAGCAGTATCCAGAGTGTCTGTGACAACTTGTCAAGAGAGAGACACCTTGACCATATCGCGTTGGTTGAGCAGCATCCTTTAGATGCAGTAGCATTCTTAGGAGGTGGTGTGTGGAGCCCCTGACATGTAGCCTGGTGACTTATAAAGAACATCACCCTGACAGTACAGTGTCAGTTGCCACCTGTGGCTAGAGCAACATCCTATCTAGAGAGCTTCTGTTTCTTCTTGTTGAAAGAGCAACAGCCTGAGAAGGTGGTGGGTAGTAAAGCCAACAGGGGTGGAGCAGTGACCTATAGAAAGAGCAGCACCCTAACCTTAGAGCATTGGTGACAATTTGACTCGAGTGCCAAGATGGCCACCTTTTGAAGGTAAATAGAGCATCTGTCGCAAAGTTGGTGGACGATAGAGAGCAGTGACCTGTAGATGGAGCTGCAACCTGAGCATACAGTAGCTCGTTGGAATGCAGCTACCTGTCGAGGGAACGTTGGCCTCTTGTCAAGAGAGCGTCACTGTGACCCCAGAGCTTCGGCCGCCACCTGTTGAGAGGCAGCACCGTGACCAGAGAGCGTCCATGACCCCTTGTCAAGAGAGCGACACCCTGACCATGGAATGTCGGTGGCCACCTGTGGATAGAGCGGGTTGCGGCATTGCGGGGTGAGGGAAGTTGCCTGAAGAGAGTAGCAACCTGTCGACGGATCAAGCTAGCTCTTTAGCAAGAGCAGCGGTGCTCGGAGGTGACACGTTGTAGCGGTGGTAGCCATCGGGAGAGAGGGAGCGGCGTGGAGTGGTGCGGCGCATCTCCGAGAGTGACGGGGAGACTAATGTGAGGGAACAATGACATCCGGTCCATTTAGCTGCCATCCCATAATGAGCGGAGGTGTTGGTGCTAATGATGAGTCTCTTCATCTGCCGCTCCAATTAGCAGCCGCTAATCAGCCAGATGGAAAGAGCTAAACGAGCTAACGGGTTCCCAGGGAGGAGCGGGAGGAGCGGGCGGAGCTCCGGGAGCGCGGTCAGGTGACCCATCAGGTCAGCAGTCAGGGGTCAGGGGTCAGGGGGCGGAGCCTGTCACAGCCAAGAGGGGCGGGGCTTAACCTGATGTCGATCATCTGACTGTTTACGCCCCCCCCCCCCCCCCCGTAAACTCTCCCAACAGTTGTGCAGTAAAGGTGCGGGCGGTCGTCACCGTAAACCCCCCCCACCCCTCCCGTTGCCGCGGCAACATCGTCTCCAATAAAAAAGCGGCAGTTTGGCTCCACGCTGTCCCCGTCAGCGTTTATGCGTGGGCGTGGGCCGAGCTGTCGACCCGCGGACGGGGCCTTTACGGGCCGGCAGTAACTCAACGCCGCGGCAGCTGCGGCGCCGTTTAGCAACGCCGCCCAGCTGGAGGGACGCCGGGAAACAGATAGAGGATAAACGGCGAATTAGCGAATATAAAAAAAAAAAAAAAAAAAAAAAAAAACACCTTAAAAAAAAAAAAAAAAAACTGAAAATACGGAAAATAAGGGAGAGAATTTCCTGCGAAGGAGGCAGCTGGGATTCCCGGACCAACACGGTTGTTAACATGGCGAGCGTCAAATATGGCGGAGATGACAGCAGGCGCACGTTCATGCCGCTGCAAATATTTACATCGGCGCATTCACACACACACACACACACACACACAGTGAGAACAGTCTGAGGAACAGTACTTTGTTGCAGGAGACTAATTTGAAATGCAGGAAAAGTATTAGCTGTCAATCATCTGAAGTCCCGCCCACTACCTGGTCACTTCCTGTTTACTTCCCGGGTTCCAAATAAGGTCAGAGCGTGGGAAAAAGTACGGGGCTTTTGGGCTAAAACTCAAAAATGGGTTAAAGATATATTTCCATCGTCACTAGTTTCCTTTTCAAGAGATGATATAACATTTGGTTTACTTTTAAGCAACAAAAGAGAGGAACTCTGTCAATGTTATTTTAGGCCTGGAAGTTCTTCATTCACAAATACAGAATGCAAAAATGTTCCCCCAATTTTACGTTTTATATATAAACAATTCTGAATAATATAAAAAAATCCTTAAAACTTATGCAAAAATCCAAAAACCAAAAAATATACAGTTTGACGTCTGAATGAATGCAGATGGTTGTATATGTGCGTGTGTGTGTGAGTGTGTTTGCGTTAGAGGTTGAGTTGAGTGTGTGTGGTGTCTATGTGGGTGTGAGTGTGTGTGGGGGGTTAAGGTTGAGTGTGTGTGTGTGTGCGTGCATGCATGCATGTATGTGTGTGTGTCATTGATGTGGGTGGGTAGGTAAGCATGAGTTTATGTGTGTGTGTGTATGAATGTGTGTGTTTACTTCTGTGAAAGTAGATGGGTGTGTGTGTGTTTGTGTGTGTGTGTGTGTGTGTGTGTGTGTGCGTGCGTGGCAGTTGACCAGCCACAGATTGATTTTACCTGTCATTGTTGGCTTTGCTGTGTCGTGGTTGTAAACCATAAACAGGAAGTGACCAGAAAAGTCAGGAAGTAAACAGGAAGTTACCAGGAAGTGGGCGGGCCTTCAGATGATTGACAGGTAAACAAAACAACGCTCACTCTGACCCTCTTTTTTTTTTTTTATTGAACATAAATAGTATAAATAGATATACATATGTACAAATAAACATGGTAAGGTAGAAAACAAATGAATAAACAAATAAATAAATAGATAAATAAAAATATAACAAAATAAATAAAAAGAAAAACAAACTTGCAAGGGGAATATCATAGTATGCACGCACAGACACACACTACACTTGCACACACATACACATTCATACAAACACACATGTAAACACAAACACCCATGAAACCACACCCTCATCAACACACACACACGCGCACAATCTTGCATACAAACACACACTCTCAAACTCTAACCCCCCCACACACACACAAAGACTTACATACATAGCATACACACATACAATCTCTTGCACACACACACACATTCTTGGACACAAACAGACACACTCAACCTGTACCCCCCACACACACACACACACCTAGACACCACACACACAAGCATTTGCAAATGCACTCATGCATACAGCCCCTCACACACACACACACACACACACACACACACACCTGGGGATCAATAGCGTCATTAGCTAAATGATGGCAGTCCTGAATGTCAGCGTGACCAAGATGTGTGTTTTCATCCCCGACCCGCTGCAATCGCTTTAACCCATTGATCGGCCGCCGGGGATCAATCGATCGGCCGCCCGATCGGGTAATCAGATCAGTCCTTTCAAAATAAGAGACCTTCCCTAGCGGCCAATTTCCTTCCATGTTGTTCGCACGAGATGATCGAGGCAGGTGGTATCTGGTGGGAACAAGATACTGTAAGTTGTTCCCTCAAGTTAATTGTGACTTGATGTAAGGTGTGGGAACACAACAGTAACTTGTTCCCACAAGATAAGGCTCACTTGTTTGCCCTTGGGAACTAAGTTGTTCGCAGAAGATGACTGAGAGATGTAGTATCTGGTGGGAACAAGATAATAAGTTGTTCCCATGAGTTAACTGGATGATGTGTCAAGTAAGAAAATGATGTGGAAATAAAACAGTAACTTGTTCCCACAAGATAAGGCTCACTTGTTTTCCCTCAAGAACAATGTTGTTTGCACAAAATGACTGAGAGAGGTAGTATCTGGTGGGAACAAGATAGCAAGTTGTTCCTACGAGTTAAATGTAGCTTGATGTAGCATGTAGATACAAAACAATAACTCGTTCCCACAAGATGAAGGTCACTTGTTTACCCAAGGTAACTATGTTGCTAGCATGAAATGATCGGAAGAGGTGGTATCTGGTGGGAACAAGATAAGTCGTTCCCACAAATTAATTGTAACTTGATGTGGAAACGTAATAGTAACTTGTTCCCACAAGATAATGCTCACTTATTGGCCTTAAAATCTATTTTGCTCGCACAAGATGACGAGTTGTTCCCGCAAGCTAACTTCAGCTGGGTATGTCCCCTGTGAACAAAACAAGAACTTGTTCCCTCAAGATAATGTTAACTTTTTTACCCACAATAACTATCATATCGGCGTAAGATGATCAAGAGAGGAAGTATCTGGTGGGAACAAGATAACGAGGAGTTGTTCCTACCTCCCTCTCCTCCGCTACATGGTCCAGCTTCTCTTGGGGGACTCCAAGAAGTTCCCTGGGTCCTGGGTCTTCCCTGTGGTCTCCTCCCAGATGGACATGTCTGCATACCTCCCTCTGGAGATGTCCAGGAGGCATCCTTACCAGATGCCCGAGCCACCTCATCTGAGTCCTCTCTGTGCAAAAGAGCAACGGCTCGACTCCGAGCTCCTCCTGGATGACTGAACTTTTTGCCGTATCTCTAAGGAGAGTCCAGCCACCCTGCGGAGTAAACTCATTTCGGCCTCTTGTATCCGCGATATCGTTCTTTCGGTCACTACCCAGGGTTGGAGGGTTGGAAAGTACATGGACTGGTAAATTAAAGCTTTGCCTTTTGGCTCAGAGTCCACATTGCTGCAGACGCTGCACTGATCCACCCATCAATCTCCCACCATTAAGCTCCATCCTTCCCTCACTTGTGAACAAGACCAAGATACTTGAACTCCCTGACCTGGGGCAGGACCTCTTCCCCAACCTGGAGTGGGCGTCCCACTCTTTCCCGGTCGGGCACGGTGGTCTTGGATTTGGAAATGCCGATCCTCATCCCGATCTTGCTCCCTTACCCGGGACATGTATGCCTTGGGTGACCCCTCCAGAGGCTGTCGCCCCCGACAGCAAGATCACTGGGACATGCAAACCCCTCCACCACGGTGAGGGGGCAGCTCCCGGAGGGGGGAAACTATAACTTGTGCCCACAAAATAATGCTCACTTATTTAACATAACTATGTTGATCGTATTAGATGATCGGTACAGGTAGTATCTGGTGGGAACAAGATTGCAAATTGTTCCGACAAATTAATTTTAACTTGATGTTGCAATCAGAACAAAAAAGTAACTTGTTCCCACAAGATAGTGGTTACTTGTCTGCCCAAAATTAACTATGTTGTTCGCACATCATAATGGGGAGAGGTAGTATCTTGTGGGAACAAAGTAAATTGTTCCCACAAGATAATGCTGAACTGTATGTCTAAGATAGTGATGCTGTTCGAACGACATAAACTTGATCGACTGAACGACGGATTCATCGTTTCCATTGGCTCCGAATCCTGTGACGGCGCCGCCCCCCCCCCCGCCACTTCCTCCCGCCTGTGTGCGTTACCATGGCAACGGCCTCCCACTCCCATGTGAGCGCAGGTCACGGGACGCGGCGAGACCATCGATTGCCTCGCCGGCGACCCTGAGAAAAAAAAAAACGACGACGCCCTCCGTCGCCCCCTGCAGGCAACCCGCCGCCGACCTCGGTAACCCCCGGCAACCCCGCGTCCCCCCCCCGCCACCCCTCCTCACGTGGGAAAATGGCCGCCGGAGTCGCGCCGCCCGCTCTCAAAACATACGACCCCCTCCTCTTCCCCCTTCGGCGGCGCTTTGAAGCCGGCGGCTTCTGGGAAAACATGTCAGGGCTAATGGCCGCCCGACGGCGGCGTGGAACGTCCCGGGTCGCCGCCGCGTCCCGGCCCTTTGATGATCCCCGCCGGGGTCACGGGTAATATTTTCCCCTCGCCGCCGCCGCCGCCGCCGCCGCCACCTGCAAGCTGAGTAAACCGCGTAGCAGTGCGTTTATTTGCCTGCGCCTATGTCGTCGCCGCCGCCGCCGCCGCCGCTCGCCAGTTCACACTTCGGCAACCCCCTCGCTGACGACCACGTGGATCTCACACACACACACACACACACACACACACATGGCAAGTAATGGTGGGAAAAGGATGCCGTGACCTTTCAAAATAAAAGTTTATTTCCCCAGCAGGGTGACACTCGTGGCCGGGAGAAGGGGGAAAGGAGGGGAAGGGGAGGGGTCATGTTTGATGTGGGAGGTCCCGCCCCCCGCCGCCGCCGCCGCCGCCGCCGCCGCCACCGCCGCCGCCGCCGCCCGCCGCGCCGCTCCCCGAGACCGCTCATTAAGCGTGTCATCAAAGACCCTCACGCCGACCAATCATAACATTGACTTTGCCCGGTGGACCGGCGAGGCCAGGGCCCCCCCACGGGGAAGAAAACACACTCCCACACACACACACACACACACACACACACACACACACACACAAGTCCCACGTTCACAGAGACCACAGAAGAAGAAGAAAGTTTTGGGGGAAGAAAAACATCTCCGACGCCCCGTTAATAAGCCATTAATTGCACATTTGGAGGCACCGGAGAAGAGGTGTGTGTGTGTGTGTGTGTGTGTGTGTGTGTGTGAGAGAATTACGACTGTGTGTGTGTTTGTGCACGTGGGCATGGATGTGTAGCAGCTTGTGCGTATGTTTGTGTATGTATGTATGTGAATGTGCCTTTATGAGAGAATTACTATTGTGTTTGTTTGTGCAAGTGTTAAGTGCGTGCGTGCGTGCACGATGGTGTGCACGTTGGCGTGCACGTGTCGTGGCCTGTGTGTGTGTGTACATGTGTAAACGTGCATGCATGAGAGAAATAGAACTTTGTGAGTTTGTGCAAGTGTTATGTGCACATAGGCGTCGATGTGTCGCAGTGGTGTGTGTGTGTGTGTGTGTGTGTGTGTGTGTGTGTGTGTGTGTGTGGTTGTGTGTGCACATGCGTTAATGTGCATGTATGAGAGAATAAGTGTGTTTGTGCAAGTGGGTGTGTATGCGTGTGCACTTGGGTATGAATGTGTCACAGCGTGTGTGTGTGTGTGTGTGTGTGTGTATGTGTTTGTGTATGTGTACATGTGTGAATGTGCATGTATGAGAGAATTAGGACTGTGTGTTTGTGCAAGTGTTACGTGCATGTGTGCACATGGGCGCACATGTGTCAAGGCCTGTGTGTGTGTGTGTGTGCACATGCTTAAATGTGCATGTATGAGAGAATTAGTGTGTTTAATGTGCGTGTGCGTGGATGTGTAGCACCGTGTGTGTTTATGCAGGTTCTTGCTGTGTGTGTGTGTGTGCGTGTGCACGTGTGAATGTGCATATATTAGAGAATTAAGTGAATTTGTGTGTGCGTGCGCATGTGTGTCCTGTGTCTTTGGTGAACGTTGTGTGTCGACGTGTTTAAGCATTTGTGTGCATGTGGGTGTAAACGTGTGTGTGTTAGTTCATTTGTGAACGTGTGTGTTGGTGTTTGCACGTTTGCGAATGCATATGTTTGTGTACATCTTTATGTATGTGCATTGTCGTTTGTGTGTGTGTAGGTGCATGAATGTGCGTGTGTTTGTGTGTGTGTGTGTGGTTGGGTGTGTGTGTGTGAAAGAGAATTAGTGTGTGTTGTTTGACTCAGAGAGAATTTGTGTGTGTGTGAAAAATAGCGAGCATCTGTGTGTGTGCATGTGTGTGTGTGTGTAAACGTGCATTAATGTGCATGTATGTAGGAATCAGTTGTGTGTACTTGTGTGTGTGTGTGTGTGTGTGTGTGAAAGAGAATTAGTGTGTGTTTGTCTCAGAGAGAGAATTTGTGTGTGTGTGTGTGTATGAAAAATAGAGAGAAACTGTGTGTGTGTGTGTGTGTGTGTGTGTGTGTGTGTGTGTGTGTGTGTGTGTGTGAGAAAAATAGAGAGAATCTGTGTGTGTGTGTGTGAGTGTGTGCATGTGTGTGTGTGTGTGAAAGAGAATTAGTGTGTTTGTGTGTCTCATAGAGAGAATGTGTGTGTGTGTGTGTGTGTGTATATGTGTGTGTGTGTGTTTGTGTTTGTGTTTGTAAACCTGTTTACAAACATGTCTGTTGGACTCAGTGTGTGTATACACGTTTGTCTATGTGAGAATTAGTGTGTTTTCTTGTGTGTGTCTGAGAGAATACCTGCATTTGTGTATGTGTGTGTGTGTTAATGTGTGTGTGACAATCAGTGTGTGTGTCCTTGACCACGGCATCAATGTCACATGACCCCCTCAACGTGTCTCAAGCAGCCATTTTGCCTTTAAGCCCCGCCCCCTCCTCCTCCTCCAATGGGGATCCACAGCAGCTCCTGACAGGAAGTCAAAGACATTAGCAGGAGCTAGCTTGCAGCGCCAACAGGGGTGTGTGTGTGTGTGTGTGTGTGTGTACGTGTGTGTGTTTGTAAACATGTGTGAGGGACTCGGTGTGTGTGTACATGTGTGTCTATGTGAGAATCAGTGTGTTTCTTAGATGATCCAGATGATTCCAGAGGTCGAGGTCTTCTTCACTTCCTGTTTCCAGCTTTGGCGTTTTTATTTTGAAGGCCACTTCCTGTCCAGTCCTCCTCCACTTCCTGTCCATCTCACATCTCCTCCGATGGACCCAAAAGGACCATCTGGGTCGTCTTCATCTCCAGCTCCATCCTCCTCCTCCCGGTATCTCCACCGGCTTTCGCTTTCTCAGATTCGATGGACGCCCCGGCGGCCCGTTTCCACGGCGACGGCGGTCTCCGGGCTCCATCAACGTATCGTGCGGCGAGTGATTGAGTTTAGGAGGCGAGGGATCGCCGTGGCGACCGCCGCTGCCGCCACCCCTCATCCGGTAAAAAGGTTCTTCGCTTCTCCGGGATCGTCTCGGTGATCTCCTTAATGGCTGGTGCAGAGGCTCCGCCCCCAAAGCTCCGCCCCTTCTTGGACCGTCTCACTGTTCTCTCACGACGCTTTCGCAATATTTACGACATTTTCTTGGCACCCTTCCGACATTTGACGCTATGTCGACGTTTTCGCGATGTTTTCACATTTGTGTCGCATTTTCACAACGTTTTCACCAAATTGTCACAATACTCTTTTCACGATCTTTTAACAACTTTTTCACAACGCTCCTACGACGTTTTTACGACGTTTTCACGATGCTCCTCCGACATTTCTACGACGTTTTCTTGAGACTTTTCCGACATTTTTACAACATTTTCATGACACTCTGATGTCATTTTCACGACGTTTTCACATCCCCCCTCTGACAATTTTACGAAATTTTTCTGATATTTTCACGTTTCAACGTTTTCACAACATTTGTGTCCCATTTTCACAATGTTTTCACAATACTCTTGACATTTTCACGATCTTTTTACGACATAGCCATGGCACTCTTATGACATTTTCACAAAATTTTCACAACACTTTTCCGACATTTTCACGACGTTTTCACAACATTTGCGTCGCATTTTCACAATGTTTTCATCCAATTTTTCACAATAATCGTGACATTTTCACGATCTTTTAATGACATTTTCACGTTTTCACGACACTCTTACGTCATTTTTACGACGTTTTCACAATGCTCCTCCAACATTATTACGATGTTTTCTTGAGACTCTTATGACATTTTTACAACACTTTTCCGACATTTTCACAACATTTTCACGACACTCTGATGTCATCTTCACGACGTTTTCACAACCCCCCTCTGACAATTTTACGATATTTTCACGTTTCAACGTTTTCACAACATTTGCGTCCCATTTTCACAATGTTTTCACAACACATTTTCACGATCTTTTTACGACTCTTTCACGACACTCTTATGACATTTTCACAACATTTTCACGAGACTCTTACGACATTTTCACAACGTTTTCACAACGCTTTTCTGACATTTTCACGATGTTTTCACAACACTTTTCCAACATTTTCACGACGTTTTCACAATGCTCCTCCAACATTTTTGCAACATTTTCATGACGCTATATCGACATTTTCACGATGTTTTCACAACATTTGTGTCGCATTTTCACAATGTTTTCACAAAATTTTCACACTTTCACGATCTTTTAACGACATTTTAACGACGTTTTCACAACACTCTTACAACATTTTCACGACGTTTTCACAATGCTCCACAAACATGTTTACGACGTTTTCATGAGACTCTAACGACACAGCACTTTTCCGACATTTTTATGACATTTTCATTACACTATTACGACATTTTCACGACGTTTTCACAACCCCCCTCTGACAATTTTTACGATATTTTTAAGATATTTTCATCTTTCAATGTTTTCACAACATTTGGGTCCCATTTTCACAATGTTTTCACCACATTTTCACAATACCCGTGACACTTTTAACGACATTTTCACGTTTTCACAACACTCTTATGACATTTTCACGACGTTTTCACAATGCCTCTCCAACATTTTTACGATGTTTTCTTGAGACTCTTACGACATTTTCACAACACTCTTCCGATAGTTTTTTGACATTTTCATTACACTCTTACGACATTTTCACGAC
This sequence comes from Fistularia commersonii, assembly GCF_037954325.1. NCBI lineage: Eukaryota > Metazoa > Chordata > Actinopteri > Syngnathiformes > Fistulariidae > Fistularia > Fistularia commersonii. The sequence continues at coordinate 17,563,956 of NC_141292.1, read as the reverse complement.
ATTTTCACAACACTCTTACATTTTCACGACATTTTCACAACACTCTTACGACATTTTCACGACGTTTTCACAATGCCCCTCCAACATTTTTACGATGTTTTCTTGAGACTCTTACGACATTTTCACAACCTTTTCACAACCCCCCTCTGACATTGTTATATTTTTACGATATTTTCACGATATTTTCACGGTTCAACATTTCCACAACATTTGTGTCCCATTTTCACAATGTTTTCACCACATTTTTACAATCTTTTTACAACATTTCCATGACATTTTCACGAGACTCTTACAATATTTATACATTTTCACGAGACTCTTACGATATTTTCACGACGTTTTCACAATGGTCCTCCGACATTTTTATGATGTTTTGTTGAAACGCTTACGACATTTTTACGACATTTTCTTGACACTCTTACGACATTGTTGCAATGTTTTCACAATGCTCCGCTGACATTTTTACGACGTTTTCATGAGACTCTTCCGACATTTTCACAATGTTTTCACAACATTTGTGTTGCATTTTCACAATGTTTTCACCATATTTTCACAATGCTTGTGACACTTTCACGATCTTTTTACGACATTTTCATGGCACTCTTATAACATTTAACGACATTTTCACGACGTTTTCACGACACTCTTCCGACATTTTCACAATGCTTTCACAACAATCCTACAACATTTTCACAACAGTCGTGCAACATTTTCATGACACTCTTGGAACATTTGACGACACTTTTACGACATTTCTCCCATTTTCACAACATTTGTGCATTTTCACAACAGTCCTTTGACATTTTCACGATGTTTTCACTATGTTTTCGCGGTTTACATTTTCATGACACTCTTATGACATTTTTACTACATTCTTACCGAATTATCACAAATTTTTCACAATGTTTTCACAACATTTCCAAATAACTTATACTGCATTTTTACGACATTTTCATACATTTATCAAACTTTTTGGAGAAATTCTCAAGGTGTTTTTACGATGTTTTCATGACATTTTTACGACACCGTCACAACATTTTCGTAATACTTCCTGTATTTTTGTGACGTTTTCGCAATTTCACATTTTACGACATTTTCTCATCACTGTCACAACGTTTTCACAGACTTCGTACGACACTTTCACGACATTCCTGTCGCATTTTCACGATGCTTTTCCGACGTTTTCATGACACAGTTACGACATTTTCACAGCGCTCGTGACATTTTCACGATGTTTTCGCGGTTTACATTTTCATGACACTCTTAAGACATTTTTACTTCATTCTTACCGTATTATCACAAAATTTTCACGATGTTTTCACAACATTTCCGCATAACTTATACTGCATTTTTACGACATTTTCATACATTCATCAAAATTTTTGGAGAAATTCTCAAGGTGTTTTTACGATGTTTTCATGACATTTTTACGTCATTTTCGCAATACTTCCTGTATTTTCGTGACGTTTTCGCGACATTCTTGTGACATTTTACGACTTTTTCTCATCACTGTCACAACGTTTTCACAGACTTCGTACGACACTTTCACGACATTCCTGTGACATTTTCACGATGCTTTTCCGACGTTTTCATGACTCAGTTACGACATTTTCACAGCGCTCGTGACATTTTCACAATGTTTTCACAACATTTTTACGACATTTTCGTCATACTTCCTGTATTTAGTGACGTTTTCGCAATTTCACATTTTACGACATTTTCTCATCACTGTCACAACGTTTTCACAGACTTCGTACGACACCTTCACGACATTCCTGTCGCATTTTCACGATGCTTTTCCGATGTTTTCATGACACAGTTACGACATTTTCACAGCGCTCGTGACATTTTCACAATGTTTTCACCACATTTCCGAATAACTTATACTGCATTTTTACGACATTTTCATACAGTCATCAAAATTTTTGGAGAAATTCTCAAGGTGTTTTTACGATGTTTTCACAACATTTTTACGACATTTTCGTAATACTTCCTGTATTTTCGTGACGTTTTCGCAATTTCACATTTTACGACATTTTCTCATCACTGTCACAACGTTTTCACAGACTTCGTACGACACTTTCACGACATTCCTGTCGCATTTTCACGATGCTTTTCCGACGTTTTCATGACACAGTTACGACATTTTCACAGCGCTCGTGACATTTTAACGATGTTTTCACCACATTTTCACGACGTTGTTGCTGGACGATCCCTCCTCTTCCTCCCTGAGCCTCTCATTCCTCCTGCATTTCCTCCGTGTCCTCCAGCTGACATGTTGTCCAGACGTATTGACCCGTTAATCCTGGTCCACTAACATGGGGTTCCGTCCCGCTGACCTTTGACCCCTGGCCGCCTCCGCCGCCAGCTTCATTAACCGCACCGATCGATCCTCCCCTGCCATTGGTCAGTCGGCGCACGTCGGCCCGGACGGATGACGTCGTCCTCGCCGCGGGACAAGCCCCGCCCCCTGCGGCGCGGGGAAGCTTCTCGAGGGGTTGGCTCCGCCCCCTCCGACATCTCATTTGTCACCAGGGGACAGGAGGCGGGGCTTATGGAGAGAGGATGGCACGGGACGCAAACAAAAATGGCGGCATCCATCACTTCCTGTGAGACGCAAACACACACACACACTACACACATATATACACAATATAGAATACAAATACACACACACAATACACACATATATACACAATATAGAATACAAATACACACACACACAATACACACATACATACACGATATAGAATACAAATACACACACACGCACACTACACACATACATACACAATATAGAATACAAATACACACACACACAATACACACATACATACACAATATAGAATACAAACACACACACAATACACACATACATACACAATATAGAATACAAATACACACACACACAATACACACATACATACACAATATAGAATACAAACACACACACACACACTACACACATAAATACACAATATAGAATACAAATACACACACACGCACAATACACACATACATACACAATATAGAATACAAATACACACACACAATACACACATATATACACAATATAGAATACAAATACACACACACACACTACACACATACATACACGATATAGAATACAAATACACACACACGCACAATACACAAATACATACACAATATAGAATACAAATACACACACACACAATACACACATACATACACAATATAGAATACAAACACACACACAATACACACATACATACACAATATAGAATACAAACACACACACACAATACACACATACATACACAATATGGAATACAAATACACACACACACACAATACACACATATATACACAATATAGAATACAAACATGCAGATATAGAATACACACAATAAGACATACATGCACACACACCTACACAATACTTACATACATACACAATGTAGATTACACACACACACACACACATATTCCATATGTACACTACACATCAAAAGACACACACACATATCAAAACGCAACATACAATACACACATACAGGTTCTGTCCCAGAAAATTAGAATATTGTGATAAAGGTTTTTATCTTCTGTAATGCAATTATAAAAACAAAAATGTCAGACATTTTGGATTCATTAAAAAAATCTACTGAAATATCGCAAGCCTTTTATTATTTTCAATATTAAGCTTACAGCTTACATCTTAAAAAAACTCAAAAATCTTATCTCAAAATAGTACAATATCATGAAAAAGTAATTTTTGTTTTTTTAATTGCATTACAGAAGATAAAGAACTTTAAGAATAAGAACAACTTTATTTATCCCGGAGAAAATTGTTGTGCCAGAGTTTCAAATGAAACAATAATAAATAATAGTAGAATAAATAATATTCTAATTTTCTGAGACAGTTATGTACACAAGACACACACACACACACACACACACACACAATATACAGTAATCACAAATAGGCACACACACAGTTACACACTCACATACACAATACACTAATAATACATATACAATAATACACACACATGTACACACACACAATACACAAATACGCACAAACTCACACACGTCAACAAAACACACACACACACACACACACACACCGTGAAGTGAATCTAAATCGCTATGATTGTGTGATGATGAAACCCGTGATGGGTTTCGTCTGTGTGCGTGTGTGTGTGTGTGTGTGTGTGTGTGTGTGTGTCGGGCCCAGCAGTCAGCAGGTCAGAGGTCGGCCATCTTTATTATTTTAATGTAACCTGATGAATGGTTAAGCAGGAGCGGCGGCGCCATCGACCCGATAGCCGCTCATTTCTTCATCATTCTTCGCTCCATCGACCGGCCGGCTTCATCAAGCGTCTTCATCACGCCGCCTCCTCCTCCTCATCATCTCCGCCTCCGCCCGAACCCTCGCCGTCCTGCTGCGTCAGCGCGGCGGGGACGTCCTTCAGCTTCATTGACTTCCCCCCCGTGATCAAACGAGCCGCCATCGATCCGCCGGTTTCAACACACACACGCACACAGGTCTACGCTAACACACACACACACGAGCACGCGACTTTATCGACGAGGCGCTCCGGGAAAACGACGACGGTGGCGAAATAGCGCGACTCCGTCCAAACCTCCCGAAGGAAAACAAATCGACTCCCGAAGGAAAAGAAAAAAATCAAATCTGAGAGGGAAATTTTCCAAAAAGTTTCTGGAATATAAATATAAATTTAAATATGAATATAAATATAAATAAATGTAGATATTGGAGATGGAGGGAGATGGAGAAGGTTGATTGGCTGTGGCAAACCCATGAAGGGAAAAGCTGAAAAATACAGAGAATATTTATATTTATATTTATATTTATATTTATATTTATATTTATATTTATATTGACACAGCGTTCTGGGGAAATAACGACGATGGCGTAAAATTACGACACCCCAGAAATTAAAAAAAAAATCTGAGAGGGAAATTTTTCCAAAAAGTTTCTGTAATATAAATATAAATATAAATATATGTAAATATTGGAGATGGAGGGAGATGGAGAAGGTTGATTCGTTGTGGCTACCCATGAAGGGAAAAGCCGTAAAATACAGAGAATATTTATATTTATATTTATATTTATATTTATATTTATATTTATATTGACGCAGCGTTCTGGGGAAATAACGACGATGGCGTAAAATTACGACACCCCAGAAATTAAAAAAAAATCTGAGAGGGAAATTTTCCAAAAAGTTTCTGTGATATAAATATAAATATAAATATAAATATAAATATAAATATATGTAAATATTGGAGATGGAGGGAGATGGAGAAGGTTGATTCGTTGTGGCAACCCATGAAGGGAAAAGCTGAAAAATACAGAGAATATTTATATTTATATTTATATTTATATTGACGCAGCGTTCTGGGAAAAAAACAACGATGGCGTAAAATTACGACACCCCAGAAATTAAAAAAAAATCTGAGAGGGAAATTTTCCAAAAAGTTTCTGTAATATAAATATAAATATAAATATAAATATATGTAAATATTGGAGATGGAGGGAGATGGAGAAGATTGATTCACTGTGGCAACCCATGAAGGGAAAAGCTGAAAAATACAGAGAATATTCATATTTATATTTATATTTATATTTATATTTATATTTATATTTATATTTATATTTATATTTATATTCATATTGACGCAGCGATCTGGTAAAATAACAACGATGGCGTAAAATTACGACACCCCAGAAATTAAAAAAAAATCTGAGAGGGAAATTTTTCCAAAAAGTTTCTGTAATATAAATATAAATATAAATATAAATATATGTAAATATCGGAGATGGAGGGAGATGGAGAAGGTTGATTCGTTGTGGCAACCCATGAAGGGAAAAGCTGAAAAATACAGAGAATATTCATATTTATATTTATATTTATATTTATATTTATATTTATATTTATATTTATATTCATATTGACGCAGCGATCTGGTAAAATAACAACGATGGCGTAAAATTACGACACCCCAGAAATTAAAAAAAAATCTGAGAGGGAAATTTTTCCAAAAAGTTTCTGTAATATAAATATAAATATAAATATAAATATATGTAAATATTGGAGATGGAGGGAGATGGAGAAGGTTGATTCGTTGTGGCAACCCATGAAGGGAAAAGCTGAAAAATACAGAGAATATTTATATTTATATTTATATTTATATTTATATTTATATTTATATTTATATTGACACAGCGTTCTGGGGAAATAACGACGATGGCGTAAAATTACGACACCCCAGAAATTAAAAAAAAAATCTGAGAGGGAAATTTTTCCAAAAAGTTTCTGTAATATAAATATAAATATAAATATATGTAAATATTGGAGATGGAGGGAGATGGAGAAGGTTGATTCGTTGTGGCTACCCATGAAGGGAAAAGCCGTAAAATACAGAGAATATTTATATTTATATTTATATTTATATTTATATTTATATTTATATTGACGCAGCGTTCTGGGGAAATAACGACGATGGCGTAAAATTACGACACCCCAGAAATTAAAAAAAAATCTGAGAGGGAAATTTTCCAAAAAGTTTCTGTGATATAAATATAAATATAAATATAAATATAAATATAAATATATGTAAATATTGGAGATGGAGGGAGATGGAGAAGGTTGATTCGTTGTGGCAACCCATGAAGGGAAAAGCTGAAAAATACAGAGAATATTTATATTTATATTTATATTTATATTGACGCAGCGTTCTGGGAAAAAAACAACGATGGCGTAAAATTACGACACCCCAGAAATTAAAAAAAAATCTGAGAGGGAAATTTTCCAAAAAGTTTCTGTAATATAAATATAAATATAAATATAAATATATGTAAATATTGGAGATGGAGGGAGATGGAGAAGATTGATTCACTGTGGCAACCCATGAAGGGAAAAGCTGAAAAATACAGAGAATATTCATATTTATATTTATATTTATATTTATATTTATATTTATATTTATATTTATATTTATATTTATATTCATATTGACGCAGCGATCTGGTAAAATAACAACGATGGCGTAAAATTACGACACCCCAGAAATTAAAAAAAAATCTGAGAGGGAAATTTTTCCAAAAAGTTTCTGTAATATAAATATAAATATAAATATAAATATATGTAAATATCGGAGATGGAGGGAGATGGAGAAGGTTGATTCGTTGTGGCAACCCATGAAGGGAAAAGCTGAAAAATACAGAGAATATTCATATTTATATTTATATTTATATTTATATTTATATTTATATTTATATTTATATTCATATTGACGCAGCGATCTGGTAAAATAACAACGATGGCGTAAAATTACGACACCCCAGAAATTAAAAAAAAATCTGAGAGGGAAATTTTTCCAAAAAGTTTCTGTAATATAAATATAAATATAAATATAAATATATGTAAATATTGGAGATGGAGGGAGATGGAGAAGATTGATTCACTGTGGCAACCCATGAAGGGAAAAGCTGAAAAATACAGAGAATATTCATATTTATATTTATATTTATATTTATATTTATATTTATATTTATATTTATATTTATATTTATATTCATATTGACGCAGCGATCTGGTAAAATAACAACGATGGCGTAAAATTACGACACCCCAGAAATTAAAAAAAAATCTGAGAGGGAAATTTTTCCAAAAAGTTTCTGTAATATAAATATAAATATAAATATAAATATATGTAAATATCGGAGATGGAGGGAGATGGAGAAGGTTGATTCGTTGTGGCAACCCATGAAGGGAAAAGCTGAAAAATACAGAGAATATTTATATTTATATTTATATTTATATTTATATTTATATTTATATTTATATTGACGCAGCGTTCTGGGGAAATAACGACGATGGCGTAAAATCACGACACCCCAGAAATTAAAAAAAAAATCTGAGAGGGAAATTTTCCAAAAGGTTTCTGTAATATAAATATAAATATAAATATAAATATAAATATAAATATAAATATATGTAAATATTGGAGATGGAGGGAGATGGAGAAGGTTGATTCGTTGTGGCAACCCATGAAGGGAAAAGCTGAAAAATACAGAGAATATTTATATTTATATTTATATTTATATTTATATTTATATTTATATTTATATTGACGCAGCGATCTGGTAAAATAACAACGATGGCGTAAAATTACGACACCCCAGAAATTAAAAAAAAAATCTGAGAGGGAAATTTTCCAAAAAGTTTCTGGAATATAAATATAAATATAAATGTAAATATGAAGATAAATATATGTAAATGTTGGAGATGGAGGGCGATGGAGAAGGTTGATTCGTTGTGGCAACCCATGAAGGGAAAAGCCGTAAAATACAGAGAATATTCATATTTATATTTATATTTATGTTAGTATTTATATTTATATTTATATTTATATTTATATTGACGCAGCGTTCTGGGGAAATAACGACGATGGCGTAAAATCACGACACCCCAGAAATTAAAAAAAAAAATCTGAGAGGGAATTTTTCCAAAAAGTTTCTGTAATATAAATATAAATATAAATATAAATATAAATATAAATATAAATATAAATATAAATATAAATATATGTAAATATTGGAGATGGAGGGAGATGGAGAAGGTTGATTCGTTGTGGCAACCCATGAAGGGAAAAGCTGAAAAATACAGAGAATATTTATATTTATATTTATATTTATATTTATATTTATATTTATATTTATATTTATATTTATATTTATATTGACGCAGCGATCTGGTAAAATAACAACGATGGCGTAAAATCACGACACCCCAGAAATTAAAAAAAAAATCTGAGAGGGAAATTTTCCAAAAAGTTTCTGTAATATAAATATAAATATAAATATAAATATAAATATATGTAAATATTGGAGATGGAGGGAGATGGAGAAGGTTGATTCGCTGTGGCAACCCATGAAGGGAAAAGCTGAAAAATACAGAGAATATTTATATTTATATTTATATTTATATTTATATTTATATTTATATTCATATTGACGCAGCGATCTGGGAAAATAACGACGATGGCGTAAAATTACGACACCCCAGAAATTAAAAAAAAATCTGAGAGGGAAATTTTCCAAAAAGTTTCTGTGATATAAATATAAATATAAATATAAATATAAATATAAATATAAATATATGTAAATATTGGAGATGGAGGGAGATGGAGAAGGTTGATTCGTTGTGGCAACCCATGAAGGGAAAAGCTGAAAAATACAGAGAATATTTATATTTATATTTATATTTATATTTATATTTATATTTATATTGATGCAGCGATCTGGTAAAATAACAACGATGGCGTAAAATTACGACACCCCAGAAATTAAAAAAAAAATCTGAGAGGGAAATTTTTCAAAAAAGTTTCTGTAATATAAATATAAATATAAATATAAACATAAATATATGTAAATATTGGAGATGGAGGGAGATGGAGAAGGTTGATTCGTTGTGGCAACCCATGAAGGGAAAAGCCGAAAAATACAGAGAATATTCATATTTATATTCATATTTATATTTATATTTATATTTATATTTATATTGACGCAGCGTTCTGGGGAAATAACGACGATGGCGTAAAATTATGACACCCCAGAAATTTAAAAAAAAATCTGAGAGGGAAATTTTTCCAAAAAGTTTCTGTAATATAAATATAAATATAAATATAAATATAAATATAAATATAAATATATGTAAATATTGGAGATGGAGGGAGATGGAGAAGGTTGATTCTTTGTGGCAACCCATGAAGGGAAAAGCCGAAAAATACAGAGAATATTCATATTTATATTCATATTTATGTTAGTATTTATATTTATATTTATATTTATATTTATATTGACGCAGCGTTCTGGGGAAATAACGACGATGGCGTAAAATCACGACACCCCAGAAATTAAAAAAAAAAATCTGAGAGGGAAATTTTCCAAAAAGTTTCTGTAATATAAATATAAATATAAATATAACTATAACTATAAATATAAATATAAATATAAATATATGTATATATTGGAGATGGAGGGAGATGGAGAAGGTTGATTCGCTGTGGCAACCCATGAAGGGAAAAGCTGAAAAATACAGAGAATATTTATATTTATATTTATATTTATATTTATATTGACGCAGCGCTCTTGGAAAATAACGACGATGTTGTAAAATCACGACACTGTTGTCCCCTCCCCATGAACAAAAACAAATCCACTCCCCTCGGAAATTAAAAAAGAAAATTTTCGTGGGAAATTTCCAGGAAATGTTCTGGAATTGTTATTTTCATTTGTTTATGTATTTATATTTATTTATGTATGTATTGATTGATGTATTTCTTTATTTTATTCTTTATTAATTTTTATTTATGTTTTTATTAATTTATTTGATACTTAAATAATTTATTTACTTCTCTCTATTTATTCATTTATTTATTTGTGTATCCATTCAATTTTATTCCGCCATTCATTTATTCATATTGTTTATTTAATTTGTATTCATTCATTTATCGACTTATTTATATTTATATTTATTTATGTAAGTTGGTCCCCATCGGTTGCCGTGACGACCAGTGATTGTCAGGTCACTGTATGGGGGGGATGTCGTCACCCCCGGCAACCACCAATGAAGTCAGACAAGTCCTTTCTGTGGCGGGAGGACGGCGTCCCCAAAGGGGGGGGGGGGGGATGACAGCAGGTGTGTGTGTGTGTGTGTGTGTGTGTGTGTGTGTGTGTGTGTGTGACAGCGAGGGGGGGGTGACACGGTCAGGAGGGTGAGAGGGTGAGAGGGTGTCGGCGACGAAGACGCCTCCTGACACGGCGCATGTCCTGAATGAAAACGTTTGACCTCCAGGGGAACGTCCGACGGTCGCCGTGACAACCGCCACCCCCCCCCCCTCCAGAATACACAGGAGTACTACCTGGAAAAGGAGAAATACTATGTGTGTGTGTGTTGAGGGGGGGGTTGGATACTTTAACCCGGGAAAGGTGAAGTATTGCATTATCTGGGAAATGCAAAGTACTATTTAGAAAGTATAAAATACTACCTGGGAATTGCAAATACTGTCTGAATAGTACAAAATACTACCTAGAAAATACGAAATATTAACTGGTACATGCAACTACTACTAATACTATTTGGTAAAAAATGAAATTCTGTATTATTAGTGCATTCTCATTTCAAAATTACCTGCAAAAAAAAAAAAACTACCCGAAAAGTACAAAATACTACCTGGGAATTGCAAATACTGTCTGAATAGTACAAAATATTACCTAGAAAATACAAAATATTACGTGGGACATGCAACTACTACTAATACTATTTGGTAAAAAATGAAATTCTGTATTATCAGTGCATTCTCATTTCAAAATTACCTGCAAAAGAAAAAAATACTACCTGAAAAGTACAAAATACTACCTGGGAATTGCAAATACTGTCTGAAAAGTACAAAATACTACCTAGAAAATACAAAATATTACCTGGGACATGCAACTACTGTGATTAGTATTTGGGAAATAAGAAATTCTGTATTATCAGCGCATTTGCATTTCGAAACTACCTGCAAAAGATAAAAATACTACCTGAAAAGTACAAAATACTTCCTGGGTAATGCAAATACTGTCTGAAAATTATATAATACTTCCTGGAAAATATAAGCTTCTACTTGGAAAATATTAATATTATTTGGAAAATTAATATTAATATTATATGGAAAATTCAACATGGAAACTATGAGGGAGTCATTTCAAAACTACACAGAAAATACCAAATACTATCAGGAAAATACAAAATACTACATGGGAAAATTCAACATGGAAAATTTGAGGTACAGCTACTGCTTTAGTACATGTCGCCCTGTAGTTCTTCAGTACCTGGTACTTGCGACATCTTTTAGCACCTTGTAGCTGGTACTTCTGGGGAATTTCAAAGCAATACCGGAAAAAGCATTCAAAGCAGTACCTTGAAAATATGAAATACTACCTGGACAAAAAAAAATACTCCCTGAGCATTTCCATCAAAGATAGTACCTGCTAACTGCTACTTCTTTGGTACCAAATACTGTACATACACGGTACTTTTTCAGTACCTTGTACCCACTATGTCTTCAGTACCCAGCTCCTGGTACTTCTTCAATGCCAGGGTACCAGATGCTATTCTTCACCAATATTCTCCAGTATCTGGTACCCACTACTTCTTTTAGCACCTTGTACCCAGTACTTCTTCAGTACCTGGTCCCTACTACTTCTTTAGTACCTGGCACCCACTACGTCTTTGGTATCGGATACCCTGTACTTCTTCAGTACCTGATACCCGGTACTTCTTTCATTCCAGGGTACCAGATGCTATTCTTCACCACTATTCTCCAATATCTGGTACCCGGTACTTCTTTTTAGCACCTTGTACCTGGTACTTCTTCAGTACCCGGTCCCTACTACTTCTTTAGTACCTGGCACCCACTACGTCTTTGGTATCGGATACCCTGTACTTCTTCAGTACCTGACACCCGGTACTTCTTTCATTCCAGGGTACCAGAGGAAGGGTACTTCTTCAATACCAGGGTACCAGATGCTATTCTTCACCACTATTCTCCAATATCTGGTACCCGGTACTTCTTTTTAGCACCTTGTACCTGGTACTTCTTCAGTACCCGGTCCCCACTACTTCTTTAGTACCAGGCACCCACTACGGTATTGGATACCCTGTAGTTCTTCAGTACCTGATACCCGGTACTTCTTCAGCACCAGGGTACCAGGTATTATTCTTTGCCGCTATTCTTCAGTATCTGGTGCCCGCTACTTCTTTTAGCACCTTGTACCCGGTATTTCTTCAATGCCTGTCGCTCAGTACTTCTTTTGTACCTGTTACCCAGTACTTCTCTAGTACCTATTAGATCAGTGGTCCCCAACCTCTGGGCCGCGGACCAGTACTAGTGATAAAAAGGTTGGGACCACTGTATTAGATGGTGCTTCTTCAGTACCTCCTAGTACCCTCCATTTCCATCAAACATGGTGGTAGCTACTTATTTAGTAGATGGTACCAGCTATTTCTTTTGTACCTGGTAGCTGCTGCTTCTTTTTGCACCTTGTACCCAGTTTCCTAGCAGTACCTGGTACTTCTTTAGTACATGGTACCCACTACATCTTTAGTACCTGGTACCCTGTACTTCTGTGGTACCTTGTAGCCTGGCCTTCTTCAATGTCTGGTACCCTCCACTCCTTGTAGCCTGTAGTACCCGGGACTTTGTGTGGCTATTTCTTTTGTACCTGGTAGCTGCTGCTTCTTTTTGCACCTCGTACCCAGTTTCCTAGCAGTACCTGGTACTTCTTTAGTACATGGTACCCACTACATCTTTAGTACCTGGTACCCTGTACTTCTTTGGTACCTTGTAGCCTGGCCTTCTTCAGTGTCTGGTACCCTCCACTCCTTGTAGCCTGTAGTACCCGGGACTTTGTGTGGCTATTTCTTTTGTACCTGGTAGCTGCTGCTTCTTTTTGCACCTCGTACCCAGTTTCCTAGCAGTACCTGGTACTTCTTTAGTACATGGTACCCACTACATCTTTAGTACCTGGTACCCTGTACTTCTTTGGTACCTTGTAGCCTGGCCTTCTTCAGTGTCTGGTACCCTCCACTCCTTGTAGCCTGTAGTACCCGGGACTTTGTGTGGCTATTTCTTTTGTACCTGGTAGCTGCTGCTTCTTTTTGCACCTCGTACCCAGTTTCCTAGCAGTACCTGGTACTTCTTTAGTACATGGTACCCACTACATCTTTAGTACCTGGTACCCTGTACTTCTTTGGTACCTTGTAGCCTGGCCTTCTTCAGTGTCTGGTACCCTCCACTCCTTGTAGCCTGTAGTACCCGGGACTTTGTGTGGCTATTTCTTTTGTACCTGGTAGCTGCTGCTTCTTTTTGCACCTCGTACCCAGTTTCCTAGCAGTACCTGGTACTTCTTTAGTACATGGTACCCACTACATCTTTAGTACCTGGTACCCTGTACTTCTTTGGTACCTTGTAGCCTGGCCTTCTTCAGTGTCTGGTACCCTCCACTCCTTGTAGCCTGTAGTACCCGGGACTTTGTGTGGCCATCAGCCGGCCACACAAGAACCAAACCCGCCACTTTTTGCAAGATGCTAACACAACTGCTAGCGTGTAGCCTTCTGTGGCTCTTCTTCTGATGGAGCAGCAGGTCAACCATGGTGGAGCTTCACCTCCTCCATCGTCCAAGTGGGTTTGGTGAAGAAAAGCACTTCCTCATCAGTCACGGACCTCTTCTTCATCATCTTCCTCAGCATCATCATCCTCTCAAGTCCTCTTCCTCCTCATCGTCCTCATCTTCATCATCGTCCTGATCACCTTCATCCTCTTCCTCATCATCATCTAATCGTCATCATTATCCTCGCCATCCTGATTTTTATCTTCATCATCTTCATCATCCTCATCCTCATCTTCATCATCTTCATCATCTTCATCATCTTCATCCTCATCTTCATCATCTTCATCTTCATCTTCATCTTCATCATCTTCATCCTCATCTTCATCATCTTCATCTTCATCATCATCTTCATCATCTTCATCTTCATCTTCATCTTCATCATCCTCATCTTCATCTTCATCATCCTCATCTTCATCTTCATCATCTTCATCATCTTCATCATCTTCATCTTCATCCTCATCCTCATCTTCATTTTCATCTTCATCTTCATCTTCATCATCTTCATCATCTTCATCTTCATCTTCATCCTCATATCCTCATCTTCATCTTCCTCATCGTCCTCATCTTCATCTTCATCTTCATCTTCATCTTCATCTTCATCTTCAACATCTTCATCCTCATCATCATCTTCATCTTCATCATCGTCTTCATCTTCATCTTCATCATCTTCATCCTCATCTTCATCATCTTCATCATCTTCATCCTCATCTTCATCTTCATCTTCATCTTCATCTTCATCATCCTCATCCTCATCTTCTTCATCTTCTTCATCTTCTTCATCTTCTTCATCTTCTTCATCTTCATCCTCATCATCATCTTCATCTTCATCATCTTCATCATCTTCATCATCTTCATCTTCTTCATCTTCTTCATCTTCATCTTCATCCTCATCATCATCTTCATCTTCATCATCTTCATCTTCATCTTCATCATCCTCATCCTCATCATCCTCATCCTCATCCTCATCATCCTCATCCTCATCTTCTTCATCTTCATCTTCATCTTCATCTTCATCATCTTCATCCTCATCATCATCTTCATCTTCATCATCTTCATCATCTTCATCTTCATCATGATCCTCATCCCCCCCTCAGCTTCCTCCTCAGGATGAGCAGAGTCACCATCTTCTCCGTCGCTCTTCCTCACCCCGCCATCGTCCCCTCCTCTTCCTCCCCGTCACATCTGGACCTCCTCCTGCTCCTCCTCCAGACATGTACTCCTCAGGGTTGTGGATTTATGTGGCTGCTCCTCCATCTGCTCCTCTTCCTCGCTCCTCCTGGCCGCCGCAGGTGGTTAATGTGGCCTCGGGACAATAAAGCCTCCGCCGCGCTCGGCAGCTGCCGACGCCGCTCCCATAAACCGCCGACCGGTTGCCCCTGGAGACGCAGGCCCCGCCCCCCTCGCCGTTTTACTGGAGGCGGCTCCGCTCCGGCGCAGGAGGCGATGAAGAGGATGGACGGTCCAGCTGCTGGGCTCCGAAGGTCCCGTCAGGAACCTGAAGGTCCCTTAAACTCCGGGTCCATCAGCCGTCAGTGGTCCTGGTCCTGAAGCACCCTGGACTCCTCTTGGACCTGGTAGTCCTTTAGTTGAGGCCTTTGTTCTTTGTCCTTTGTGATTCATACTGGTTCTGTACCTGAAGACCCTGAACTGGTCTGAGTCCTAGTGGTCCTGGTGGTCCTGGAGACCTTGTTCATCCCCCTTTGAAGACTCTGGACTCATCCTGGTGCTGGTGATCGTGAATTTGAAGCCCTTGCCTTTGCCTCTTGATGACTCTTGACTTATTCTGGTGGTCCTGTACTTGAAGCCCTTGTCCTTGTCCCGTTGAGACACTGGACTCATCCTGGTCCTGGTGGTCCTGGTCTTGGAGCTCCTTCGCCTTGAAGACTCTGGCCTCATCCTGGTCCTGGTGGTCCTGTATTTTAAGCCCTTGTCCTTGTCCCGTTGAGACACTGGACTCATCCTGGTCCTGGTGGTCGCAAATTTGAAGCCCTTGCCCTTGCCCCTTAATGACTCTTGACTTATTCTGGTGGTCCTGTACTTGAAGCCCTTGTCCTTGTCCTGTTGAGACACTGGACTCATCCTGGTCCTGGTGGTCCTGGTCCTGGAGCTCCTGCGCCTTGAAGACTCTGGCCTCATCCTGGTCCTGGTGGTCCTGTACTTTAAGCCCTTGTCCTTGTCCCGTTGAGACACTGGACTCATCCTGGTGCTGGTGATCGCGAATTTGAAGCCCTTGCCCTTGCCCCTTAATGACTCTTGACTTATTCTGGTGGTTCTGTACCTGAAGACCCTGAACTGGTCCGAGTCCTAGTGGTCCTGGTGGTCCTGGAGACCTTGTTCATCCCCCTTTGAAGACTCTGGACTCATTCTGGTGCTGGTGGTTGCGAATTTGAAGCCCTTGCCCCTTGATGACTCTTGACTTATTCTGGTGGTCCTGGTCCTGGAGCTCCTGTGCCTTGAAGACTGGCCTCATCCTGGTCCTCGTGGTCCTGTGCTTGAATTCCTTGTCCTTGTCCCTTGAAGACTCTGAACTTTTCCTGGTCCTGGTGGTCTTGCTCTTGATGCCTTTGTCCTTGTCCTTTGCAGACCCAGGATTCATACTGGCCCTGATTGTCCCGCAGTTGAAGCCCTCGTCTTTGTGGTTCAAAGACCCTGGACTTATCCTGGTCTTGTGATGGAAGCCCTTCTCCTTGCTCCTTGAAGACTCTGGATTGGTCTTGTCCCAAAGGTTTCTGGATCCCTTGTCCTCACCCCTTGAAAACCCTTGACTCAAAGGGTCCTGGTATTTTACCTGGATTCCCTGTGCTTAACCCATGAAGACCCTGGAATTGTCCCGGTCCTGGATTCCATATCTTTGTCCCTTGAAAACGTTGGACTTGTCCTGATGCTTGTCCTGTGCCTAGATCACTTGTCCCTGTCTCTTGAAGACACTGAACTCGCCCTGGTTCTTTTGGTCCCAGACCTGGAGCCCTTGTTCTTCTCCTTCAAATACCCTGGACTCATCCTGATCCTGATGGTCTTGTACCTGGATCCCTTGTCCTTGTCCCTTGAAGACCCTGAACTCGTCCCAGTGCTGGTGGTCCCCCCCCCCCCTTGTGTTGATGGATCTTCGCCTGGAAAGGATGAAGCTCTGGTATGCTCTCTTTTCGATGAGCTGGTCCAATATGAGTCAGACTCTGGAAACAAAAACAGTGTGTGAGTGTGTGTGTGTGTGTGTGCCCCGTTGTGCAGCCTGTTTTCTCTTCACACTCTGCGGCTCAACTGGCTCTGGTTCTTGCCGCTCTGACGTCACTCCACATCAGAGCCTTGTTTGTGCTGCGTTGTAGGCGGCGGCTTAGGGGCCAACCGGAGGCCGGGGTGTTAACCCGAGACTAAGCTGTCCAACCCGAGACCTGAGGGCCAATTGGAGTCCCTGAAGACAAACCCGAGGTCCTGAAGGCCAATCTATGAACATGAAGGTAAACCAGAATCCTGAGGACCAAACTGAGACCTGAGGACCAGTCTGAGCTCCCTGGGGGCCATCCTGAGATCTAGAGGTCAAACTTCTGACCTTGAAGACTAAACTGAGGCCCAGGTACCAACCAAAGGCCCTTGAGGGGCATCCTGACACCCAGACCAAAAACCTGAGACCCTAAAGCTGAGAAAAGAGGACCTCACTGAGGCCCTGATGATCAACCGGAGACCCAGATAACAAATCTGAGACGACTAACCTGAAGCTTGAGGACCAACTTGAGGCATGGCAACTGACCCAAGGCCCGCAGGGGGCAACTTAAGACTCATCCTGAGGCCTGGGGACATACCTGAGAACAGAGGACATACCTGAAGCCCTGAATCCCAATCGGAGGCCGAGGTAACATATCCGAGACCCTGCAGACCGACCTGAGGCCCCCAAGACCAGTCTGAGACTCAAAGGCCAGCCTGGGGCCTGGAGATCAACCAGGAGCCTACATGCTTACCTTAGACTCTGAGAACAAACCTGAGGCCCTGAAGGCCAACCTCATTCCTGGGGGCCAACCTGAGAATTGAGGACCTACCAGAGACCCTGAAGGCCAACCAAATGTCCAGTGGACAAATCTGAGAACCTGAAGGCCAACCTGAGGCCCCCAAGACCAGTCTGAGACTCAAAGGCCAGCCTGGGGCCTGGAGGGAAACCTATGGCCCTGGAGATCAACCAGGAGCCTACATGCTTACCTTAGACTCTGAGAACAAACCTGAGGCCCTGAAGGCCAACCTCATTCCCGGGGACCAACCTGAGAA
This sequence comes from Fistularia commersonii, assembly GCF_037954325.1. NCBI lineage: Eukaryota > Metazoa > Chordata > Actinopteri > Syngnathiformes > Fistulariidae > Fistularia > Fistularia commersonii. Next base: position 17,545,472 of record NC_141292.1, on the reverse strand, counting down.
TAGAGGACCTACCAGAGACCCTGAAGGCCAACCAAATGTCCAGTGGACAAATCTGAGAACCTGAAGGCCAACCAGAGGCCTAGGGACCAACTGTCGACTCAGAGGACATACCCGAGGCCCAGAAGACATACCAGGGGCCTGAGGACCACCCTGAGACTCAGGGGACTAACCTGACGCCACAAATCAACCTGAGGTCCCTTGGACTCAACATGAGGCACCAAGACCAACTTGAGGCCCCCTGGGGGCCAACTTGACCCTAAGAGGACTTACCTGAGGCCCAGAGGAGCAGCCTGAGGCTCCGGGGCCAACAAGAGGCCCCAGTCAGGTGAGCTAATCGGTTCATATTTTCTGTTTTCTGTACTTTTGAGACCAGAAAAAAAAAAAATTCAAACAAACATTCATTTCCTGGTTGGGGAAGTCCAGTGGGCGGGGCTTAAAGAAGCACGGTTACCATTGGTCGGTTATGAACCCAAACATTTTGATGACAAGGACAGTTGATTACAGGAAATCCCCAATAATCAATAGAGACAATAGACATATGCATGGATTATTCATAAATAAAAGATATAGATAATTTATGTATAGTACAGGTGTAGATTATTTATAAATTTATAGAATAATAGATATATTACTCACAAATTGAATATTTATCAATATTAGATTTATAAACAGATTATTCATAGATGTATTACTAATCTGTTTAATCTATATTATTTATGGATGTTAGATTTAAAGATAAATTATTCATAAATATTACATCTAATTTCCATATTGTATCTATAGATGTATCTATATCTATAGATATATTTGTAGAAAATAGATTTATGGACAACAGAATTATAGATGATTTAGAAAAATTGATTGAGTATTTATAGACATTTTATTTATAGAAAATAGGTTTATGGTCAATAGATTTATGGATTATTTATAGATCATAGATTTATATACTTATAGATGATAGATTTATACATTATTTATAGAAAATAAATTTCTTTATAGAGTATTTATAAATTATTTGTAGATGATAAACGTATTTATAGATGATAGATTTATAGATTTTTCTGGACAGTAGGTTTGTTGATAGACTATAGATTTATAGATTATTGATAAATCATAGATTTGAAAATAGAGTATTTATAATTGATAGATTTATAGATTTTTGATAGATAAATAGCCCCAAACGCCATCACAGCAACATCACGGCGTGGTGGCGCCCCTCCCTCCCCTCCTGGCGGCGAGCGCCTTTGAGTTCCCCTTGTCGCCGGCGGCGACGGCGGCGGCGGGGGTCAAAGGTCGCGGGCTGATTACGGGGGAGTTTCTCCTGCCGCAGCAGTTCTCCGCCGGCCTGATGGCAAATCTTTAATATTTAATACATCGATTAGCGTTAAGAAGTGCGGCGGGAGTGTTTCAACAACCCTCACACACACTCGCACGGACACACACACACACACACGGCGGCGGCGGCGGCGGCAGGGGCGGCGCCCGGCCGTATTTCAACCTTGAAGGGCCGGGCGCCGTGCCAGTAATGAAGACGTATGAAAGCTTAATGCAGCTTAATGTAGCAGGATGTGACACGCGCGGCGTCCCCCGCCATCATTTCCATGGAAACTACCTTAAAAGCCACTAAATCTCCCGCCCGTTGCGTCCGGACGCCATTTTCTTCCGATTAATCAATAGAAAAATTGTTAACACACCTTAACTGGGATCCATTAGAGGCCCACGCTAATTAATGGCCCCCGCAGGGGCCCCGGAGGGCCCGCCGCTGCATGCACTCCGCTTAATGGGAAACTCACTGCAAGGACAGGGCACACACACACACACACACACACACACACACACACACACACACACACTGATGGATACACACTCGTGGACACACACACACACACACACTGATGGATACACACTCATGGACACACACACACTGGTGGATACACACTCGACGACACACACACACACTGATGGATACACACTCGTGGACACACACACACACGCTGATGGATACACACTTGTGGACACACACACACACACACACTGATGGATACACACTTGTGGACACACACACACGCACGCACTGATGGATACACACTGGTGGACACACACACACACACACACTGATGGATACACACTCATGGACACACACACACACTGATGGATACACACTCGTGGACACACACACACACACACACTGATGGATACACACTTGTGGACACACACACACACACACACTGATGGATACACACTTGTGGACACACACACACGCACGCACTGATGGATACACACTGGTGGACACACACACACACACACACTGATGGATACACACTCATGGACACACACACACACTGATGGATACGCACTCGACGACACACACACACTGATGGATACACACTCGTGGACACACACACACACACTGATGGATACACACTTGTGGACACACACACACACACACACTGATGGATACACACTTGTGGACACACACACACGCACGCACTGATGGATACACACTGGTGGACACACACACACACACACACACACTGATGGATACACACTCATGGACACACACACACACTGATGGATACACACTCGTGGACACACACACACACTGATAGATACACACTTGTGGACACACACACACGCACGCACTGATGGATACACAGTCGTGGACACACACACACGCACGCACTGATAGATACACACTCGTGGACACACACACACGCACGCAGTAATGGATACACACTCATGGACACACACAGACACTGATGGATACACACTCGTGGACACACACACACACACACACACTGATGGATACACATTCGTGGATACACACATACGCACGCACTGATGGATACACACTCCTGGACACACACACACGCACTGATTGATACACACTCACACACACACAAACACACACACATACTGATGGATAAACACTCATGGACACACAAACACACAGACTCGTGGACACACACACATGCACGCATTGATGGATACACACTCATGGACACACACACACTGATGGATGCACACTCACACACACACACACTCACACACTGATGGATACATACTCATGGACACACACACACACACACTGATGGATACACACTCATGGGGACACGCACACACACCCACGCACTGATGGATACACACTCATGGACACACACACACACACTGATGGATACACACTCATGGACACATGCACGCACTGATGGATACACACACTCATGGACACACTCACACACACACGCACGCAGTGATGGATACACACTCATGGACACACACATTGATGGATACACAGTTATGGACACACACACACTCTTGGACACACACACGCACTGATGGATACACACTAATGGGGACACATGCACTGATTGATACACACACTTAGACAAGCACACATACTGATGGGTACACACTCATGGACACACACACACATACAGGCACAGTAATAGATACACACACACACAGAGGGATACACACTCATGGAAACACTACAATGGATAAACATAATTAGACACACACACACTGATTGATACACACACTTAGAAACACAAGCATGCTGATGGGTACACACTCATGGACATACACGCACACATACACACACTGATAGATACGCACACACAGATGGATACACACACTTAGACACAAACACACACACTAAGACGCACACTGATGGATACACATACACACATATATAGACGGGGGACACAAACACATTTATTGACACACACTGATGGCTACACACTCGTGACACAAACACACACTGATGGATACACACTCATGGAGATACACACTTAGACGCACACTTAGACACACACACACACACAAACAAAGAGAGACACTAACACTAATAGACATACACTGATGGATTCACACACACACACACACACACACACACACACTCACACACACTGATGGATACACACTCATGGACACACAAACACGCAGACTCGTGGACACACACACACGCACACATTGATGGATACACACTCGTACCACACACACACATACTGATGGATACACACTCATGGAGACACACACTTAGACACACACACACACACTGATGGATGCACACAGACACACACTGATGGTTAGAGACGCACACATAGATAGACACACAGACACATTAATAGACACACACTGATGGATACACACATTTAGACACACACACTTTGACACACATAGTGATGGATACACACACACAAACACACTGATAGATCGAGACACACATACACACAACCATAAACACAGATACAGAGGCACACACACACTGATAGACACACACACTCATTGACACACTACAATGGATACGACACACAAACACACACACACACAGATGGTACCACACACTCAGACGCACACACACTTGGACAACCAATCAGAGAACAGGCAGGCAGGCAGGCAGACCCAATCAGAAGCGACGTAGCGACTAGCGACAGGATATTAGCCATATGACACCGAGAATTAGCAACATTAGTGAGACGTTTACGGAAAAAGCGTGCGTAAAAAAAATACAAAAAGTGGCAATAAACTTGTAGAAAATAAGAATGGACACCCCGGGAGCGGAAGGGGGTGTCGACTCCCCCCGCGGAAGGGGAGAGGCGGGATCGCGGGGGGTGATTTATGTCCCCCACCCCGCCGCTCCTCCACCGCAGATGTAGCATCGATAGCGTAGCTACTCATCACTGTCGCGGTGATGTATGACGGCGCCCCCTGCACCCCGCGGAGGAAATTGCAACAAACTTTATCTGGAGCAACGGGGGGAGCAACGGGGGAAGCACCTGCTGCTGCCGGCTGTGATAAGGTTTATGGCCTTTTTTCTTTTTAGGGGGAGGGGGCGCAAACGCATTCTGTCCACTGTCTTTCTATTCCTTTTGTTGTTAGCTTCAGTTGTATCCTAGTCCGCGGGGTCCTGCTGTTTCCTTTAGCTTCATGTAGCTAGTTTAGCTTGTATAGTTAGTCCCTTTAGCTCTTTTGTTGTCATAGGTTTTTCTTTTAGGTTCTTTTAGCGTCTTTTACCTTGTGGTTTTTATTTAACTTGGACTTGTTGTCTCTCATCGCTCCCTGAGGTCCTAGTTTAACCTGAATCCTAGTGTCCAGGGTCCTGTTGTTTACTTTAGCTTCATGTAGCTAGTAGCATGTAGATGTTCCTTATAGCCTCAAGTGTTTTCCTCGGGTCATATTTCAGCTACTTTCAGCATCTTTGGCTTGTACTTTTTCTCTAGCTCGGACATGTATGCTCCATTATGTCCTAGCTCTAAGCTCTGGATTTCACAGCTCGCTTTAGCTGTATCCGAGTGTCCAGTCTTGCTCTTTACCTTAGCTTTAGCTCTTAACTTAGCTTGTTCTATTTAGATGTTCCCAATGGCTTCAAGTGTTTTCATTAGCTTAAAGTTAAACTACTTTTAGCATCTTCTAACTTCTACTTTTTATTTTGCCTGGACTTGTAGGCTCTTGTTGTTTGTTTAGATCCTAGCCTGTTGCAATCAGTGTCATGATTGTGTCAGATTCAAAATTTTAACTTGGAGGTTTTGCTATTAACTTCTGCTTTTGATTCTAGCTCTTAAGCCTGAATTTCACAGTTAGTTTTAGCCGTCCCGTTGTTTCCTTTTGCAAAAAGAAGCTAGTTATTTCTCTGTTACACTTAAGCATTTAGTTGTTCTTTTTAGCTTCTAGTATCTTCATTAGCTTATATTTTTGCTACTTACTCTAGTATTTTCATTAGCATTTCTATGTTTGAGCTACATTTTAGCTTTGACCCTCTATGTTTGAAGCTTTTGTACTTATAGTGGCTAAATGTATCTTGTTTTCATTCATTAATGCTTTAGCTTCTTTGTGTGTTTGAACTACGTTTTAGCTTCTACCCATTGTGTTTAAAGCATTGCACTTCTTTTAGCTTCTCTCTATGTTTGAGCTATATATTAGTTACAATGTTTGCGCTAATATCGGCTAAATGTATCTTACCACCAACTAGTGTTCTCGTGTTTTCTTTAGTTAATATTTTAGCGTCTTTCTATGTTTGAGCTAAGTATCAGCTTAGGCCCACTGTGTTTAAAGCTTTTGGGCTAATATCGGCAAAATTTATTTTAGCACCTTCTTCTTCTTCTTCTTCTCCTTCTTTCGGCTTTTCCCGTCAGGGGTTGCCACAGCGAGTCAACTTTCTCCATCTAACCCTATTCTCTGTATCTTCCTCTCTCACCCCAACTACCTTCATATCCTCTCTCACTACGTCCATAAATCTTCTCTTTGGTCTTCCTCGAGACCTCTTGCCTGGCAGCTCCAGTTCCAGCATCCGTCTACCAATATATTCACTATCTCTTCTCTGTCCATGACCGAACCATCTCAGTCTGGCTTCTCTGACCTTCTCTCCAAAACATCGAACATGTGCCGTCCCTCTGATAGACTCATTCCTGATCCTCTCCATCCTGGTCACTCCCAAAGAGAACCTCAACATCTTCATCTCTGCAACCTCCAGTTCTGCCTGCTGTCTTTTGGTCATTGGAACAGTTTCTAGTCCAAACATCATCGCTGGTCTCACCACTGTCTTGTACGCCTTTCCTTTTATTCTGGCTGATGTTCTTCTATCTCTTCGTACCCCTGACATTTTTCTCCACCCGTTCCAACCTGCTTGGACTCGTCTCTTCACCTCTTTTCCGCACTCTCCGTTGCTCTGGACTGTTGACCCCAAGTACCTGAAATCCTCCAGCTTCTTGATCTCCACTCCCTGTAGCCTCACCGCTCCACCTGAGTTCCTCTCATTCACACACATATATTCTGTCTTGCTGCGACTAACTTTCATTCCTCTCCTTTCCAGAGCATACCTCCACCTCTCTAGATTTTTCTCTACCTGTTTTCTGCTCTCACTACAGATCACAATGTCATCTGCAAACATCATGGTCCATGGGGATTCCCGTCTAACCTCATCTGTCAGCCTGTCCATCACCATTGCGAACAAGAAGGGGCTCAGAGCTGATCCCTGATGGAGTCCCACCTCCACCTTGAACTTCTCTGTTACCCCTACAGCACACCGTACCAGTGTCTCACAGCTAGCATACATGTCCTGCACCAGTCTAACATACTTCTCTGCCACTCCAGACTTCCTCATACAATACCAGAGCTCCTCTCTTGGCACCCTGTCATATGCTTTTTCTAGGTCTACAAAAACGCAATGCAACTCCCTCTGACCTTCTCTGTACTTTTCTATTAGCATTCTCAACGCAAATACTGCATCTGTAGTACTCTTTCTAGGCATGAAGCCATACTGCTGTTCACAAATGCTGACTTCTGCTCTCAGTCTAGTTTCCACTACTCTTTCCCATTTTATTTTAGCACCAATGAGTGTTTTAGTGTTTTCATTAGTTAGTGTTTTAGCTTCTTTTAGCTTTTTTCTATGTTTGAGCTACCTATTAGCTTGGACCCGTTGTGGTAACATCTTCTGGACTAATATCAGCTAAATGTTTCTTGGTGGCGACTAGCATTATAGTGTTTTCATTCACTCATACTTTAGCTACTTTTGATCTTGGAGCTATATATTAGCTTTGACCTATTGTGTTTACACATTTTGTGTTCACATTGGCTAAATGTATCTTGGTGCCAACTAGCATTCTAGCGTTTTCATGTTTGAATATTTTCGCTACTTTCCATTGTTTAGCTACATATTAGCTTAGATTCATTGTGTTTAAAGCTTTTGCGCTTCTTTAAGCTTCTTTCAATGTTTTGGCTATATATTAACTTCAACCTATTGAGTTTACAGCTTCTCTGCTAACATCAGCTAAATGTATCTTAGTGCCAGCTAGGGCTCCAGTGCTTTCTTTTAGCTTCTTTTAGCTTCCATCTATGTGTAAGCCACATATGAGATGAGAGATGAGATGAGATGAGAACAACTTTATTTATCCCGAAGGAAATTGTTGTGCCAGAGTTTCAAGTGAAAACATAACAGTAATAGATAATAGTAGAAAGGAGGAAGAATAAGAAATACAAGGAAATATAAATTGTCTTAACTGTTAACTGTAACTACAAAGATTTGAAGATTCCCTGCGGCTGAGGAAGAGGAATTAAAAAGTCTGATATTAGCTTCAACCCATTGTGTTTACAGCTTTTGCGCTAACATCAGCTAAATGTAAGTGCGCACCAACTAGTGTTTAGTGATATACATCAATTTATATTTTAGCGTCTTTCTGTGTTTTACCTATACATTAGTTTAGGCCCACTGTGTTTAAAGCTTTTGTGCTAATATCGGCTAATGAGTGTTCTAATGTTTTCATTAATTAGTGTTTTAGCTTCTTTTAGCTTCTTTCTATCACTGAGCCACCTATTAGCTTGCACCCATTGCATTTCCAGTTTCTGCGCTAACATTGGCTAAATGTATCTCGGTGCCAACTAGCATTGTAGCGTTTTCATTAGTTAATATGTTAGCTTCTTTCCATCTCAAAGCTACACATTAGCTCGGACCCATTATGCTTTTGTGCTAATATCGGTTAGCCGTCCGGCTCCTGGGGACCCGGCCCTGGCGCTAATCGCATCCTGTCCAGATTGCGGCGGAGCCCGTGCTCTTTTGTCCCCGCCATTACCATTATTGCGATGAGTCAGCGGCGATGCATCACGGCGTAAAAGGCCCCCGAGAGCGCCGATGCGCTGCCGCCGCCACCGCCGCGCTCCACTCTCAGCTGTCGGAGAATTAGATCAGCGGGAAAGTGCATGTGACAAGAGCTAATTAAGTCCCGCGGCGGGGCCGGAGCTGGCAGGGGGGGAGCGCGAGGGGGCGGCGGCGGCGTGTGGGGGGAGGGGGGGGGGGTCCACCGCTACCGCCGCCGCCGCCGCTAATTGCATTTACTTCATCTTGTAATGTGCGCCATCATAACCGCTAATTCAATTGTACAATCATTCTGCCAACTCCTGGCCATTAAGCGCACATTTAATTGCTTCCATAAAGCTTTTAATATGCAGCGCACACAGCAGCAGTGCGCGTGTGTGTGTGTGTGTGTGTGTGTGTGTGTGTGTTAGCCAACAGCCAACATGCAGATGTCCCTCCGTCACCACGGAGACGCCCCAATACATCATTATTAGATGAGTGTTTAGGGCCCATTTCAGGGCCGTAACTCAAAGGCTGGATGGATGGCTACACACACACACACACACACACACGCGCGCGCGCACACACACACGTCTTATCTTGTACGACAAGACTGGTTTATCTGCCCCCCCCCCCTGGTTTTCAACAGGCGGGTCAAAGTGCCCCGTTGAGACACGGGAAGACGGCGAGGCCGATAAAGCGCCGCGGCGCCGTAACTCAGCCCGCCGATCAGATGGCCGACGCAAACACACAATATGAGGGCGTTTATTAAACTCGGGGACACAAAGACCCCCCACCACCACCACCGCTGACGCCCTCCCACCCCTCCGGGGGCCACCAGGGGCCGAGGCTAATTATTTCAACAAGCCCCGTCCTCCCTCCCTTTTCCCGCCGGAGCTCCCGTTCCCTTCCGATAGCGTAAAAAAAAAAAAAAAAAAAAAAAAAAAAACATTAAAAAATGGCAGCCTTTTTTTTTTCTTTCTTTTTTTCTTCCCTTTTATTATGAAAAATAAATTACAGGAAAATTAGCGGATAATCAGCAGGAATTGACAGGTGAGTTTGATGGGAAATTAGAGGAAAATTGATATGATATGATAACCCGGGAATTGATACATAATTATTAGAAAATCAATGAAAAAAATGAGAGGAAATACAAAAGTAATTACCAGAAAATCTACTGATAATTATCGGAAAATCAATTGGAAAATAACAAATAATTCAAAAGTAATTATCAGAAAATTGGTAGATAATTATCAGAAAATCCTTAGATGCTTTTCAGAAACTCAGTGGAAAATTACAAGATATACAAAAATAATTATCAGAAAATTGGCAGATAATTATCAGAAAATCCACAGATATATTTATTGATAATTACCAGAAAATAACAAAAGAAAATCAACAGCAAATAATCAGAAAATTCACAGAAAACTGCAAGAAAATGCTAAAGTAATGACTGGAAATTCAACAGATAATTATTAGGAAATCAATAGAAAACTACGAGGAAATACAAAAGTAATTACTGGAATCAGAGGATAATTGCCAGAAGAAGTAATACCCATAAAATTGACCAATAATAACAAATTAATCAATAGACAATAATCTAGAACATAGGAAAAAAAACACTGGAAAGTTGACATAAAATTACAAAGAAATAATTGGAAAATTATGAGGAAATACAAAATTAATTCCCGGAAAGTTGACAGATAATTAAAAGAAAATCAATGGAAAATTCTAAGAAGTAGTAAAATAATAACCAGCTGAAATATTTCCAGAAAATAAAAATTTACGGAAAATTGATTTGAAATTTCTCAAAAAGGAAATCCAAAAGTAATTCCAGAAAATTGACAGAAAATTATCAGAAAATGCAAAAGCAATTCATGGAAAATTGTCTCGTAATTCTCAGACAATCAGTGGGAAATTGGGAGAATATACATAGACAGAAAATAAAAAACTAATCACCAGAAAATCAATGAAAAATGACCAAAAATTCCAAAATAATTACCAAAAAATTGCTGGATAATTGTGAAAAAAATACAAATACAATTCCTAGAAATATTTACAGAGAATTTCGGAAAATTACCGGAAACTACAAAACTATTTTCCTGAAAATCAATGAAAATGACCAGAAATTACAAAAGTAATTTACCAGAAAACTGACTGGTAATTGTGAAGAAATACAAAAATAATTCCTGGAAAATTGACAGATATTTACCAGAAATTGATCCATATAATAGCACTAATTAACCCTTTAAAAAATAAAAATTAAAAAAATGGAAAAAATGATTCCCACTCACAAAAAAAAAAAAAAAAATAGAATTATAATTCTACTTAGAATAAAATACAAAAATGAAAAATAAATAATCAGAACAATAATTAAGATTAGAATAAAATAAAAAACGATTTAAAAAAAGCCACGCTTGTTTTGAACGGTGCTGTTGGCGGGCCGGCGTTTCCGCTGGCGATAACAGATAGCATCCTGCCAGGAGCACACACACACACACACACACACACACACACACTTACACACACTTGTAAGGGGAACAAAAGCCCCCCCCTGCCACTCGCATGTTCACCGCCGGCCAACAAAGCGCCGTGTCAATAGCCTCAAATTAAAAGCTTGTATCAAACGCCGTCCGGTGGCAGCCGCCATTTAGCCCGCCGCCGCCGCCGCCGCCTCCTCCTCGCCGCCGCCGCCTCCCGTCCAATGAAAAGCAATAACCGCTTTATTCGGCGTATCTACCGCCGCCAGCTGCCGGGTGGAGGGGTCTTAATGGCCGCTGTCCATCACTGTCAGCGCCGCCGCCGCCCAACAAGGGCCCGCCGTAATAAACAGCGGGGCCAGATAACGCCGCCGCCCGCCGCCGCCGCTTGTTAACTTCCTGCTCAACCAGCCGTTTGTCATCGCACTTTGTAAGTCGTCCCGCCGGGTCCTCGTAAATAACCCTCGCCATAATCATAGCGACAATTGTTAATATCGCGCGCCATGCATCAGGTGACCCCCCCCCTCCCCTGACACCCGCTGATAAACAGGAAATGAAGAGGCCACGCCGCCGCCGCCGCCAGAGAGCGCATGGCGGGAAAATGGTGGGAAGTGAGCGGGAAATTGTGGGGAGTTAAATTGAAGGTGGGTGGGAAGAATCTGCAGAAAAATAATTTAAAAAAATCCATGACAAAATAGCAGTAAATGATCAGAAAATCCATTGAAAATTAGAAAACATTAACAAAAGAAATCTATGAAAAATAACAGAAAATGACCCGGAAATCATTGTTAAATTAGCTGAAAATGAACAAAAATCGAAGGTCAGCGGGAGAATTAGCGGGAGGATTCCTGCAGAAATCATGGGAAAATAACAGAAAATCAACAATAAAATTCATTAAAAAAATTGTAGAAAATTACATTTAAATGTCATTTCAAAATAGCAAAAAATGACAAGGAAATCATTGTTAAATTGGCAGAAAATTCACAAAAATCATAGAAAGTCAGCAGGCTATTGGCAGAGTTAAATAGTAGGTTGGCGGGTGAATCATGGGAAATTGAGCAGAAAAAAAAATGTAAAAATCCAATAAAAAATAGCAGCAAATGATCAAAAAATTCATTGAAAATTAGAAAACATCAACAAAATAATCAATGAAAAATAACAGAAAATGACACGAAAATCATTGTTAAATTAGCTGAAAATGAACAAAAATCGAAGGCCAGCGGGAGAATTAGCGGGAGGATTCCTGCAGAAATCATGGGAAAATAACAGAAAATCAACAATAAAATTCATTAAAAAAATTGTAGAAAATTACATTTAAATGTAATTTCAAAATAGCAAAAAATGACAAGGAAATCATTGTTAAATTGGCAGAAAATGACAAGGAAATCATTGTTAAATTGGCAGAAAATTCACAAAAATCATAGAAAGTCAGCAGGAAATTGGCAGGGAGTTAAATAGAAGGTCGGTGGGTGAATCATTGGAAAATAAGCAGAAAAAAATGTAAAAATCCAAGAAAAAATAGCAGTAAATGATCAAAAAATTCATTGAAAATTAGAAAACATCAACAAAAAAAATCTATGAAAAATAACTTAAAAAGACCTGGAAATAATTGTTAAATTAGCAGAAAATGAACAAAAATCGTGGAAAGTGAGCAGGAAATTGGTGGGGAGTTAATTAGAAGGTCGGCGGGAGAATCATGGGAAAATGAGCAGAAAAAAAAAAAATTAAATCCATGAAAAACTAGCAGAAAATTATCAGAAAATCAATTGAAAATTAGAAAACATCAACAAAAAAATCTATGAAAAATGACAGAAAATAACCAGGAACTCATGGTTAATTTAGCAGAAAATTAACACACAAAAAATAAAAAAAACAATGATAAAATAGCTGAAAATTCACATGAAATTATTGTTAAATTAGCTGAAAATAACCAGGAAATCCATGGACAATTTGCAGAAAATTAACAGTTAATTCATGTAAAATTGGCAGCTCATATACAATGAATAAATGGCAAAAAATGACCAGGAAATAAAATGGAAAAATAACAGAAAATAACCAGAATATTGTTGTTAAATTAGCTGAAAATAAACAAAAATGGTGGGTAGTGAGCTGGAAATTGGCGGGGAGTTAAATGGAAGGTCGGCGGGAGGATTAGTGGAAGGATATCTGCAGAAATGACCAGGAAATCAAGGGAAAATAACAGCAAACTGACAAGAAATTATTGTTAATTATTGTTAACAGTTTTTACAAATAATCCAGGGAAAACTAGTAGAAAATTCACAGGAAGTCGTTGCTAATAAGCAGAAAATTTAAAGGCAATTCATGGAAAATTAGCAGACAAATAAGAGGAAAACATTGTTAAATGTAGCAGAACATAACTAAGAAATCGCCGTAAAATTAGCAGAAAATTGACAAAAAAAAAAACATGAGAAGATGGCAGAAAGTGTTCGAAAAATTATTATCAATTAGCATAAAAAAAATTAAAAAAAAACATTGTTAAATTAGAAAAATCTGGGGAAAAAAATCCAGGTTAAATAAGCAGAACATTTTCAGGAAATCATTGGTAAATTATTTGGAAAAATAACAGTAAATTCATATAAAATTGGCAAAAATTAACCAAGAAATCATCATTAAATTAGCAGAAAATTAAAAAAAAGAACATAAATGGTAATTGGCAGAAAATCATTGTTAAATTGGCCGAAAAAAAATACAAAAAAAGCATGAAAAATAGTAAATCCATAAAAGATTTGTAGAAATTTACCAGAAAATCATTGATAAATTAGCCAAAAAATTAACACAAAAAGAAAATTCCCAGTAAAAAAATTACAAAAAAATTGAGAAAAAAAATCCAGGAAATCCTTGTTAGATTAGTAGAAAACTACCAGTTAATCAATGAAAAATTTGTAGAAAAATAACAGGAAAACATTGTTAAATTAGCCGAAAATAACCAAAAAAATCATCATTAAATTAGCAGAAAATTAACAAAAAAATCCATGAAAAATTGCAGAAAGAAAATGAATCATTGATAAATTAGCGGCGTTGCATGCACACTCGCTAATCCCACCTGTGACCTGCGCCCGGACGCTGTAAATTAATCTCGGGATTACTAGAAACTGGTTGACCTTCCGTGGCGGCGGCGAGGGCGATGAAGCCCCGCCCCCTAGGATGGGGAAGCCCAACCCTCCTCCTATTCCCGATCACTCCCAATCTCCTAATCTGTTTGCGGGTAATCTCCCCACCTCTTTAATTGGAGGACGGCAGCGGGCAATAACCCGCCGCCATTTTTTTTAATCTGGCTAAAACGGCGTCCCAGCGGAGGCAGATTAAACGCTCGGCCACATTAGTAACGTCAGCGCCAAATGATTATCTCCGCTGAATAATTTATTCCCAGGCCCGCCGTCATTTTCTTATCTCCCTTTCCCTCCCAAACCCCCCCCCCGCCGCTGTTGCCGCGGAGACGGTAAATGGCGGCCGGCCTCCATCAATCAATTAAAAAACACTTAGCTCGCACTCAACATGATTTATATCGCGTTCATGGGATTGTCTCACTATTTCCCCCCATTATTAGGAGCTGATTCCATTAGGAAGAGGAGGAGGAGGAAGAAGAGGAAGAAGAGAAGGAGGATCATCTACATTCTCATTATTTTATCCTCCCCATTCTTCATCTTCATCCTCCCTGAGGTTCCTCTGGTTCCTCCGGGTTCTCCATCCTCGCAGGTGAATGATTGACAGCTTTCCGGTTTAAGCCCCGCCTCCTGGGATAAGCCCCGCCCCTTGCCCCTGTGGGCAGGAGATGATGTTGACATAATGAAAGTACTGAAAACCATCTGTCCGAGTCACACAGGTCATATTGTTGATTATTAGAGTGTGTGTGTGTGTGTGTGTGTGTCAGGTGTGTGTGACGCACACACCTGACACACACACCAGCCGTCTTTAAATATTCATCCGTCCACCCGTCGCCCCTCGGGGGCCGGGTTAAAAACTACCGCCGTGCGTCGGCGAATCATCAATCACACGCAATGGCGCTCATCTGTTCCACGCTGCTCGCATGCCATTTCAATGTATTAGGGCGTGTGTGCGTGTGTGTGTGTGTGTGTGTGTGTGTTCGTGTGTGTGTGTGTGTGTGTGTGTGTGTGTGTATGGGATCTGTCAGCCTGAGACCCCCTAACAGGTGGGGCGTTGCAGGACGCTAGCAGCTGATTGAATGAAAAATGTAGCCGCACTTGCATTAGCTTTACCCACGCTGGTGTTAGCATAAGCATACCAGCACTAGCTTTAGCCAAACTAGCGATGGCTCTGTCCATGGAAGTATTGTTTTTATACACACTGGCATCAGCTCTAGCCACTCTTGCATTAGTTTTAGTCATGGTGCTGTTAGCTTTATCAACACAAGCATCAGCTTTAGCCGCACTAGCATTAACATCAAGGGTTAGCTTTATCCAAACTATCCGTAGCTTGATTCACCCCTGCATTAGCTTTCCTACACACTACCATTTGCTATATTTATCCCTGCATTAGCTTCATACACATTAGCATTAGATTTACCCACACTAGCATTAGCTTTGCTAGCCATGCTAGACTTAGCTTTGCCCCCACTAGCAATTCCTTTTGCAACAATTTCTTTTTGCTATGCTATCAGCTGTATCCAAGCAAGCATTGGCTTTAACCATACCAGCATTAGCTTTCGCTGCATTAGCATTAGCATTAGCTTTATCCACGCTCGCATTATTTTTAGCCACCCCTGCATCACCTTTATCTGGCATTAGCTTTAGCCATCCTGGCATTAGCTTAAGCCTACCAACATTCATGCTAGCTGCTGCACTTCCAATAGCATAATCCATTTAGCATTTGCTTTATCTATGTGAGCATTAGCTATAGTCACCCCTGCATTAGCTTTATCCAAACTAGCATAAGCTCAATCTATTCCAGCATCTATTCCTGTTAGCTTCCGCTTTTGCTACACTATCATTACCTCTATCCAAACAAACATTCGTTTATCCACAACAGTATTAGCTCAAGCCAAACTAGCTATAGCTCAAGCCACACTGGCTCTAGCTTTTGCCACAGTAGCATTAGTTTTATCCAGCCCTGTATTTACTTCATCTAGCTAACTTTATCCTTAGCAGGGCTATCATTAGCTTAATTCAGATCTGCATGAAATTCATCACACTAGCATTAGCTTTAGCACCATTAGCATTAACTTTATGTTCGTGTGTGTGTGGGGTCAGCCTGCAGTCCTCTGCCAAAGACAATGTGCTAACTGGAAGTAGCTGCTGCGTTAAAAACAAAAGAAACTTTTAAAAAAAAAGGAAAATTTGCAAAAATAATTTATTGTTAGGCAACAAAAAAAAAACACCTGGACCTTTAAAATAAAATCTTTAAATGTATATACTTATTTATCTGAAAACACAGATTTTATGGATTATGTCTTTTCTGGATTTAATCTGGATTTTGAGATCCCATTTTAAAACCATTTCTCTCAGGTGTGCGTGTGTGTGGTGTGTGTGTGTGTGTGTGTGTGTGTGTGTGAAGACGGTAATGAATAGTCGTTTGTCAAAGGACGAAGGTTCTGCTATTGATCCCTGAACGAGTCCCAGCGGACCAATCAGGATCTGATCAAACGGGCGCCAGAATGACAGTGACGAGGTCACTTGGTCACATGGTTCCGAGCTAATATGGTCACATGCTAACAAGATCGTCAGGTCACATGGTAATGTGGTCAAGTGGTCACAACTGCTGGCATGGCCAAATGGTAACATGGTAATTGCTAGCACCGTCATATGCTAGCATGGTCATATGGTAACGTGGTAAATTATAGCATCGTCATATGCTAGCATGGTCACATGGTGACATGATCAAATGGTTGCATATTAAGGGCTAGCATTGTCACATGGTAACATGATCAAGCAGTGGGTTCGACTTTGGCTCTCCCACTAGCGATAGCTTTATCCACACCTGCATTATCTTATCCCAGATAGCATTACCCTTTTCCTCGCCTACTCGAGTTTTAAGCAATACTAGCTAGATTCAGCCATATTAGCATGAGTTTGTGGCATTTTGCTGTTTATTTTAGCTTCAAATTCAACTTTTGGTGGCTTATCTTTTGGCAAACATTTTGTCACAGCAGTCGTGTCCTTTAGCAGGTTACAGGTTAGCCTGTCTGTCCGCACCCTAACTTCCTCCATAAACTTCTAGTTGGATTCTTCCATTAATTGTTTTTTCTAGCTAATGCCACCGTATTCATCTCAGATACACATTCACTTCTCCTATGATATTTGATCCCGAGGTCAGTGCTATTTTTTCTTTAATTCCCTGTTTTTTAGTTGCTAGCCCTTCATCCCAGGGACAAAATAGCTGTTCTTAAGTCCTGGCTAGCTGTCATGTTTCCTCCACGGCCATTTCCATTGCATTTCCACTGGTTAGCTGCAACGTTAGCCATTGCTATTTGTCTTGGTGCGGAGAAAGTTTGCCTGTTTTGTAGGAGCCAGCGCCTCAGGGCAGGAAAAAAAGCCATCTGAGGATGAGGAGAGTCTAAACCACCTTCCTCAAGTCCTAGCTAACTGTCACAATCCCCTCCATGAACAATACCAGTGTACTTCTGCCTGTTACCCGCAACATTAGCCACCGCTAACTTCTTTTTTCTTCATAAATTCCCTGTTTTTAGTAGCTCGCTCCTCAAGGCAGTAACAAAAGAGCCATGCTAACGTTCTGGCGAGCTGTCATCTTCCGTCTAAGAGCACCCTCCTAAAGGTGTAGCTATCGTGTAGACTTGCATTTCCCCAAAGCCTGTATTTTAGTTGCTAGCACCTCGGGGTGGGAACAAAAGAGGATGAGGGAGGTCTTAGCTGCTGTCCTCCAGGAACAAGTACAATGCACTTCCACCTGTTAGCCATGACATTAGCCACCACTAATTTTTCCTTTGTAAATTCTCTGTTCTTTAGCAGCTAGTGCCACGAGGCAGGAACAAAAACATTGTTCTAGGATGAGGAAGATCTAAGCTCCCTTCCTCAAGTCCTGACTAGCCATCACATTTCCAGTGCATTACCTCTGGTTAACCATGCCGTTAGCCACTGCTAATTAAAAAAAAAAGAATTCCCTGTTTTTAAGTAGATAGCGCCTCAAGGAGCATAGGAACCACTGCCCTGAGGTTCTAGCTAACTGTCATGTTTCCCTCCAGAAGCAATTCCAATGCATTTCCACCAGTTAGCTGCGACATTAGCCACTGCTTTTCTTATTTTTCTTCATAAACTCCCTGTTCTTTAGCAGCTAGCGGGAACAAAAGCGCCATCCGAGGATGAGGAAGATCTGAGCTACTGTCCTCAAGTCCTAGCTAGCGTCACGTTTCTCCAAAGCCCTTTCCAGTGCATTCCCACTGGTTAGCCATGCTGTTAGCCGCTGCTAATTTTATTTTTCTTCATAAACTCCCTGTTCTTTAGCAACTAGCTGGAACAAAAGCACCATCTGAGGAAGATCTGAGGTGACATCCTCACGTCCTAGCTAGCGTCATGTTTCTCCAAAGCCGTTTCCAGTGCATTCCCACTGGTTAGCCATGCCGTTAGCCGCTGCTAATTTAAAAAAAAATGGTAATAATTTTAATTCCCTGTTCTCGAGTAGCTAACGCCTCAAGGAGGATTGGAACCACCGTCCCGAGAGGTTCTAGCTAACCGTCACATTTCCCTCCAAGAACAATTCCAATGCACTTTTGCACGTTAGCCGCAACATTAGCCACAGCTAATTTTATTTTTCTCCTTAAACTCCCTGTTCTGTAACAGTTAGCAGGAACAAAAGCGTCGTCCAGGATGAGGAGGGTCTGAGCGGGTTAAATTGGGGAGCATGTTTGCTGAGCCGCAGGTTGGGGATGGGGGGGGTCGCGGTGGATGTACCTCCCCCCCTCGCCGCCACCTGTCTTTCCATCTGAGCGCGGCGGCGATGATGGGATGACCTGGACTTGATCTTGGAGGGCAACATGTCTGATGGCTCCTCAGATTGATAAATTGATTCTAAACTATTACGGCGCCCCCCCTGGCAATAAGGTCATAAAAATTGCATCGCTCCGGCCGCAGAGTAAATCCGCGGCGGTGGCGGGCGGCGGGTGGCGGGCGGCGGCGGTCCGGGCCGGCGGCGGCGTCGAGTGTGAGCTGGAATGAGAGAGCCTGAAATGACTTTGAAGAGCTCATCATCTCCAATCTATTTTTCCCGCCGCGGCTTCATGCCGCCGCATAGAGGCACTTCATTACAGGTTGTGTGTGTGTGTGTGTGTGTGTGTGTTGGGGGGTGTTGGCCCCTGTACCCCCTCACCCCCACCCTCCCTTGGGGGCCCCCAGGGGCCTCAGCTGCTTAATACCTCATCACTGGCTTCATTGAACGCTCTAATCTGCGCTGCTGTGATCAATAGCTGCAGCGTGTAATCAAGCTGTGTTTGGTGGACACACACACACACACACACACACACACACCTCTGCTGTTTCCTGTTTCATCCGTTCATCCGCCTGTTTGTCCGTTCGTTTGCTATCTGCGCTGCTAATCCTGTACGCAGGGTCAAAAGGGGGCGGAGCCTATCAGCAAGGCTGGTTGGCCCCGACCAATCACAGGGCCCGATATAGAGACGTCCAAGCATTCATCCGTTCATCCGGACGAGCAGCCGGCAAGTCACTTCCTGTTTTTATTTGGAGTTACATTCAATGCAGATGTAAGTTGTTTTCAGCTGATTATTCCCTTCTTTCTCCTCTTCCGTCGTCTTCTTCACCTTCTCCTCTTCTTCTTCTTCCTCTTCTTCTTCTTCAACCCCGAGACCTTCTCCGCGTCCTCCTCCCCCTCCGGGCCCGCTGTCCGGCCGGGATGTAGCGGGGGAGGAGGAGGAGGAGGTCCTGCTGGGAAATGGGGAGGAAGAGAATAGGTCGGTGTGGAGGCTGCCACACACACACACACACACACACACACACACACACACACGCCGGAGCGAAAATGAAATTTTCCAGGCCGCTCCTCTTGCAGCAAATTCAATTACCGGAGCCACTTGTACGGAGAGTGGCGAGCCGCCGGCCCCCGATTGGACGAGGCTGACGGCGGCGGGCGGCCGGTAACAGGACATGGCGGCCCGGCGACCGTCGCTAAGACAATAAGGCTGATTTGGACAGGTGAGAGGGCGAGGGAGCGCCGCGATAAAAGGTTAGCGGCCCTCCGGGAAAGTTCCATCACATTATCTCCCCCGTGAAGTGAAAGGCGGGGTGTGGGGGTTTACAAATGGCCGCCGTCAATATGGCGGAGTCATCCTCCATCACCGCCGACGGCAGGATATTAACCTCTGCCGCCGACGGCCGTGTGCCGAGTCCATCGCCGTGGGTGTCACCGCTTCTGTTTAACCTCCCGGCGGCGACGAAATTAAATACGGCGGTGGAATGATATGAGTAAATATGTAGGAAGGGCACGTCTCGGCGGCGCCGGCAGGGTCACGCTTCTTGTGTGCTCGGACAGGAAGTAGGCGAGGCAGGCAGCCCGCTGTCTCTCTTAGTTTGTTTGGTTTCTTAGCGGCTAGTTTTTTTTTTTTTTTTAGCTTTTATCTCAGTCTAGCTGTCCCCAAATGGAGACAAAAGTTGGTGTTTTCATTTGTTTTTAGCTTGTAGTTTTTTATTTGTCTCTTGCCGCTTTGTTTTTTTAGCGTATATATTACCTTGTCATTCATTTTGTAGTAGTCACCGTTAGCCAAAATGTTAGCATTTGAGGTTTTTTTCTAGCTTGTAGTACTGTTTTGTTTTTAGCAGCTAGGTTTTTTTGTAGCTTTTATCTCAGTCTAAATGTCACTAAATGAAGACAAAAGTTAGTGTTGTCGTTTGTTTTTAGCTTGTATTTTTTTATTTGTCTCTTGCAGCTTTGTTTTTTTTAGCGTATATATTACCTTGTCATTTATTTTGTTGTCATCACCTTTAGCCAAAATGTTAGCATTCAATGGTTTTTCAGGCTTGTTTTATTGTTTTGTTTAGACGCTAGTTTTAATTAGCTTTTGTCTTCATCAAGCTGATATTGAATGAAAACAAAAGTTAGCATTTCCATATGTTTTTAGCTTATAGTTTTTTGTCTTTGGACGCTATGATTTTTAGTGTATATATTGCCTTGTCTTTTATTTTGTAGTCAATACCGTTAGCCAAAATGTTAGCATTTAACGTTTTTCTGGCTTGTAGTATTGTCTTGTTTTAAGCGGCTAGTTGTTTTTAGCTTTTATCTTAGTCTAAAAGTTAGTGTTTTTGTTTGTTTTTAGCTTGTAGTTTTTATTTGTCTCTTGCCGCTTTGCTTTTTTAGCGTATATATTACCTTGTCATTTATTTTGTTGTCATCACCTTTAGCCGAAATGTTAGCATTTAATGTTTTTTCTAGCTTATAGTATTGTTTTGTTTCTAGCGGCTAGTTGTTTTTAGCTGTTATTTCAGTCTAGCTGTCACCAAATGAAGACAAAAGTTAGCATTTCCATTTGTTTTTAGCTTACAGTTTTTTGTCTTTAGCTGCTTTGTTTTTTAGTGTATATATAATCTTGCAATTTATTTTGTTGACATCACCTTTAGCCAAAATGTTAACATTTAACTTTTTTTTCTGGCTTGTCGTATTTTTTGGTTTTTAACCTCTAGCTTTAATTAGCTTTTGTCTTTTTTTTGCTTTGGTTTTTAGCGTATATATCAGCCTGTAATTTATTCTCTAATCAACTTTAGCCAAAATGTTAGCATTCAATGGTTTTTCTGGCTTGTCGTATTGTTTTGTTTCTAGCCGTTAGCTTTTTATTAGTTTTTATCAAAGTCTCGCTGTCACCAAATATAGATGAAATGTTACCAGGTCCACTGTTCTATAGCTTGTAAGTTGTTTTTTTTTGTCTTTAGCTGCAAGGCTTTTTTCAGTGTATTTATTATGTTAGCCTGCAATTTTTCTTCTGGCTGTCACATTTAGCCAACATATTAGCATTTCGTGTTTTTTTTTGTGAATATTGTTTTTTTAAGCCTCTAGTTTTTATTAGCTTTTATCTCCGCCTAGTTGTCTCCAAATGTATACAAAATGTTAGCCTTTTGTGAGCTTGTAGTAATGTTTTGTTGTTAGCTACTAGTTTGTATTAGCATTAATCCTCATCTAGTTGTCACCAAATGTAGACAAAATGCCAGCATTTTCATTGTTTTTGTAGTTTGCGTTGTCTTGAATATTAGTCTGCATCTTATTTTCTAGTTGGCTTATATTTTAGTCTAGCCATCACTTTTAGCCAAAATGTTAGTATTTCTTTTTTAGTTTTTCTAGCTTTCTGTTTTTTGTTAGTTTTTAAAAGCTTTTATCGTATTCTAGTTGTCTCTTTTGGCCCAATGGTTAGCAATTCATTGTTTATCAGTTTGTAGTTTATTCTGTTTTTCGCTGCTGTCTTTTTTTTAAGGTCATAGCTTAGCTTCTTTTTTATATTCTAGTCATAACATTTAGGCGAACAATTAGCTTTTAATGTTGGTAACTAGCTTGTAGTTTTTTCAGCCCTAGGTTGTTTTAGCTTATATCTTAACATGTATTTTATTTTGTAGTCGGCACCTTGAGCAGAAATGTTAGCATTTAATGTTTTTGTGGCTTGTAGACAAAATGGAACAATTTCCATTCTTTCTTCGTCTGTGTTTTTTGTTTTCAGCCTCTATGTTTTTTCAGCTCAAGTATAAGCCTGTAATTTGTTTTAGTTGTCTCATTTAGCTGAAATGTTAACAATTAATGGTCTTTCTAGCTTGTACTTTCGTTTTCTTTTTAGCCATAAAGTGGTTTTAGCTTGCATCACAGTCCATATTTTATTTTGTCACTGCCACTTTGAGCAACCATGTTAGCACTTGATTGCTTTTTTTCTTGCTCGTAGTTCAGTTTTTTTTTTTTTCAAACTGCTAGATCGTATCATGTTTTCGGCTACAATTCACTTTAAAAAAATCCTCTCTTTTTTTCTGCATACTGAATATTAGCCTTTCTTTTTTTTAGGTTGTGTTTTTTTTTCTTGTTTTTTTTTCTCTTGCTTTTAGGCCCTGGTTTTCTCCTTTAGCTTCGTTGTTTCATTTCCTGTTCAATTTTTCCGTGTTCCACCCCTGCTAGTTTTTTTTTTTTCATTTAGCTTAAATGTCACGTTTTAGCATCTCTGTGTCACTTTTAGCCTGCGGTTCATTTTAGCCTCATGGGGCTATGTGGCGCGATATCAGTGCTGCTTCCTCTTCTCTGCGCAAAATGAGGAGGCCTTTGTGGGAAGGGGAGTGGGGTGGCGGTTGCCGGGGCGCCGCTGTGATTGACAGGAAGTAGAATATCTGGGCTAAATCTGTGTAAACGTGTCCTCCAGCGCTGTGCCTGTCTGTGTTTCACCTCATCGATCTCACTCTGGCTTGTCTATTCACCCCCCCCCCACTCACCCACCCCAACGTGGAATGTGTGTGTGTGTGTGTGTGTGTGTGTGTGTGTGTGTGTGTGTGTGTGTGTGTGTGTGTGCGTGCACGGGTCGGCCATGCCTCCTCATCCCGCTGATCCTCCCCGCCTCGCTCTCATTGTGTGCTTTCGCTTTAATTTCTGCCCCCCGGGCGCCGCAAAGCCGCCGGCTTTACCTGCGAGGACACTGGGATCCACAGTCTTTGATTCCAATTCCGGGCGAGCTCCGATGGAGGAGAGGGTGGGGGGGGGGGACTTCATCGCCACGGCAACCCCTCCGGCTGCACGCCGGCGGCGAGAGAAAAAGCTATTAAAGTTGTATCTTAAAAGGTCAATAACATCGGCTGTAATGACTCCGACTGTTTAATGTGTGTGTGTCCGTGTGTGTGTGTGTGTGTGAGATACCGATAGACCCGAGAGCCGAGTGAAGGATGCTTCATGTCAAAACAAGCGACCGAGGTGAAGGGCAACGCCGCCGCCATTCCAACGCCACTTGTCGTTTGTGTGTGTTTGTTTGTTACCAGCGAAACGTGCTAACGTTATCAACTCGTTTTGCTAAAAACTATAGCAAATGGGCTAATAACATGAGCAAATGTGTGTATTTGTGTGTTGTATATTCTTATTGTCTGTCAATGTGTGTATGCATGGTGTGTGTTAATGTTGTGTGTGTATGCATGTTGTATGTTTATTTTGTCAGCACATTTGCTAAAAACATTAGCAAACGTTAATGCAAGTATGTTTATGTTGTCGCAGTGTGTATGTGTGTGTGTGTGTGTGTGTGTGCATGTTGTGTTTATGTATGTGTTTACCCGCATTATGAGCAAGACATGCTGATGAAATTAGCACATTTGCTTAAAACAATAGCAGCCGTGCTAATAAAATGTGCAAATGTGTGGTGTTGAATGTTCTTATTTTGTGTCTATGTGTTTAGTGTGTATTTTGTGTGTGTATGTATGTATGCATATTGTGTGTTGTTATTTGTGTGTGTGTGTGCATATTGAATTTTGTCAATTTTCATGTATGTTTACCCGCATTATTAGCCAAACATGCTAATAACGTGAGCAAACAAGATGGTAAAAGATGCATTGACGATACTAAGCACTTTGCATGCGTGTTAACAAACACATTAGCAGTGTTAGCAAACACGCTAGTAGGAATAACAAACAAACGCCTGTACTTATAGATGCTAACCGAGGGCCTCGCCGCTACAGCAAGCACCTCATTGGCTGGTTCGAGCCGACCAGGAAGTCGTCCAGATCCTACTTGCGATTGGTGAGAACTTTTTCGTGTGTGTGTTTCTTGGTTGTATGGTTTTGTAAGTGTGTGTTGTATATTTGTTTAGTGTGTGCACACATGTTTCGATGTATGTTGTATGATTTTGCTGTGTGTGTGTTTTATATTTCTTTGTGTATGTGTGTGTGTGTGTGTCCAAGCACTATGGTTCTGTCTGAGTTTGTGTGTGTATGTGTCCATGTTCTATTTTTGTGTTGTGTGTGTGTGTGTGTGTGTCCATATGTGCATGTTCTGTTTCTGAAGTGTGTGTGCGCATGTGCGTGTGTTTGCATGTGTGTGTCCATGCACGAGGTTTCTGATGTGTTTGCGTGCTTGTGTCCGTGTGCATACTCTGTTTCCCAATGTGAGTTGTGTGTGTGTGTGTGTGTGTGTGTGTGTGTGTGTGTGTGTGTGTGTGTGTGTGCATGTGTAAATGTCCTATTTTTTGTGGTATGTGTGTGTGTGTCTCCATTTGTGTGTGTCAATATGTGCATGTTCTATGTTTCTGATGTATTTGTTTGTGAGTGAGTATGTGTGCGCAAATGTGCATGTTCTATGTTTCCAATGTGTGTGTGTGTGTGTGTGTGTGTGCGCACACGCTGGCATGTGTGTGTGTCTAAGCACTGTTTCCGATGTGTTTACATATGTGTGTATGTGCTTGTATGTGTGTGTGCATGTGTCCTTGTTCTGTTTTTCCTGGTGTGTGTGTCCATGTGTGCATGTTCTATGTTTCTGATGTGTGTGTGTGTGTGTTTGTCCATCAGCAGGTGCTCACCGGATGGTGTCGCTGCGGCAACAGGCTCCACGGTGGCGACGGGTGCTTCTCAGGTGCAGTCACCGTGGCAACCGGGGGTCACGTGACCTCCGGCCAACACATCGGTCACATCAAACTTCCATATTGTGTTTTTTTTTTTTTTTTTTTAACGAACGAGATCTTATTATTGGAGTTCGTTGCCATGACAACGGAAAGCAGAACCCCCCCCCCCCCCCCCGGTTAATGAGGGGACGGGGAGATTTATGGCGGCGCTAACGAGGCCACATATTGCCGCCGGTAAAGAAACGACTTATCAGCCGTCGGCGGCGAAGACAAACGACGGCGCGCTGAAGAACCGCCGCCGCCGCTTTATGTCCACCGCACGTTTTATCTCCGCCAGGATATTAATACGGGATTATTCCGCCCAATTATTAACGACATGCCCCTTTACATCCTCGCATGTTTATCACACGCCATTATGGCTCCCCGCGGGGGCGTCCATCTTGTTTTGTAGTTTCCACTTGTCTTTTTTTTTTAAACTTTTTTTTCATCACTGCTCATTAAAAGCCACTCCATCGTTGTTTCGACAATAAATTCACGTATTTATATATGCATTAATTAACATGTATACGTTTAATACATGTAAAAATACACTGGTGTAATTTTTTTTAAATTGTTTTTCCCTTTTCATTAAAAGCCACACTATTGTTGACGCTTCAATAATTTATATATCTTTCATATATCTACATAACTTTATTTACTACACTTTTTTGTCATTTTCACATATTTTTACACCTTTTTAAGTCATAATTTACTGTCATATACATCACATTTGTATCAAATATATTGATAATCTTCATATTTTTACGCTTCCTATCAAGTCAGTCCACTTTATCAATTATTATCATTATGAATATTCAATTATTTATATTGAATATTTTTTATATATATTTGGTGTATAACACCTTTTATATATTTATTTTAGTAATTCAAATATCTTTAACTGTTTCTGGCACTGCTTATTCCATGACTGTAATTTATATACATAAATTATCTACTTTTCAGACTTTTCTGATCATTTAGATTTCTAATTTATCCAGACATATATAATGATATAAAACATATAATGCAATTATCATTTTTAATATTTTTTCACACTGGCAATTAAGTCATTTAATTTTTAATGTTTTTAATAAATATTTGTACTTTTTCATGTATGAATATATACGTGTATGTATAGATCTATATATCCTGTTAATCTTCTGTTCATCATCAGTTTCCATGGTAACAACCCCCTCATGGCCGCCAGATCGTATAAAAATCTTATTTTCTCTTCCGTTTGTTTGCTTCTCGAACGTTTCCTCCCATTGGCGAGGGTTTTGACCAATCAAGCAGCAGAATTCCTTCTTTAAAAAAAAAGAAATTGTGGGTCATCAATTGGAATATCGATTGAACTGATACCCTATCGATAATCAATAATGGCAAAAAAAAAAATTGACAAAATTTTATTGATCGTATTTCATTTTTTTATTTATTATCTTTATTAAATTTGTCATTTTCAACAGACCAAAAAAGTTCTTACCAGTGTAATGCTTTCATTTACGGAAACTTGTTTATTACACATTTATTACATGTTTATTACATATGAGAAAGATCATCGCAAACAATTGATTTCATCGCTTTTCATCTGAAACCCTTTGATCTGTTTGACGTCCTATAGGCGTTGCTATCCGTCTCTCAGGTGTCACTTTGATCTCTCGCCCTTTAATCCACGTGACCCCTTTTCATCTCACCTTTGTAGTTCCCTATCCGTCGGACCGGCGGGCAGATTTATTCTCGGGAGCAGCCGGGGGCGGGGCCTCCTTCGCCGCCGCCACGACCCCATACATCACACACACACACACACCGCCATTAAAAGTAAATAATCCGGGGAGAATGAGGCCATTCGTTCCGCCGTGACACCACCATGTTTGTCCGGCGGCGGCGGCAGAAAAGGGAGGGTGGTTATAAGCTGAGATGAAAAATGTATTTGTGGATATTAAAACAAAACAACAACAACAAAAAAAAAAGACGGCGGCAGGTTCATTAAAGACGGCGTGTTAATGAGCGGGGAGGGGGCGGCTAACGCTAATGAAGTGGCGTCGTCACGTGAGGATCAATTTAGACGCGTATTTATGGCGGCGGGCGGAGGCACGTGGCGCCGTTGATGAAGTGCCGCCTTTGTTTCGCTGCCGCCTCACGCACTCCTGTTCGATGTGCGAGGCGCCGGCGGCCCACCCGGATTATTTATGGCCACTTCCTGCCGCCGCGCCGTCAGGATATTGATGATGCAATCGGGCCGCCGCCATGTCCGTAAATATATTTCATGTTTTATTTTGTAATTCGTTCTCGTGTCTTTCGATGTTCCGTCCGACTGGGTTCTTGTTACACAGTTATTACAATGTAATAAATGTCTATTACACATTTATTGTTTTTTTTTTTTTTTTTTGCAATCCAGGAAAAAAAAAATAATTCTAATAACAAATATTCTGTTTACAACTTTATTTTAACACTATTATTTTAAATTTTAATCAATATAGTTTTTTTTTTTAAATATCTTATCATAAATTTGCAGGCATTTTTTTGACTTTTTATTTTTTCTTTAGTCCAATTAAATTTCACATTTATTTATTAATTAATGCATGTAATTTATTTTTAATTTAATTTTATGTCTAATTATCTTCTTTGTCCTGACAAAATTAATTAATTTTACTCCTTGTTGTTTTTCATTTTAATTAAATTTGTCACTCTTTTTCAAAAATTTTCCCCATTAAGTTTTACATTTTATCCATTTTTCAGTTTCAGTGAAAAAAAAAAATTCAAATGATTTTTTATAGTTTGAGACATCAAGTTTTTCTTTTTTATTTTATACTTGAATCACTTCCTGTTTCCCTCCTTGCTTTATTTTGAAATTTTTTCCTGCCTTTATCATTTGAAACACTAGCAAACACTTATTTTATTTTATTTTGGAACACTTCCTGCCTCCATAAGCTTTTATTTTTATCACTTCCTGTCTACCCTGCCTTCACCTCTGTTAGCTTTACTATCCACCTTCATTTAAAGTTTTACACATATACATATCAATCTGTGATTATTGATTAAATGCTGATTAACTGGTCTTTTATTTTCCAGCACGTCCTCTTATCCTCTTCTCTGCTTTTGAAACACTTCCTCTTTTCCAAGTTCTTTTATTTTAAAGCACTCTTTTTTTTCACTTTATTTCAAACTACTTCTGGTTTTCCACATGCTTTTATTTTGAAGCACTTCCTGTTTTTCCTGCCTTCACCTCTGTCAGCTTTACTTCCGCCCTTCATTTAAAGTCTGACGCGTATACAAGGGTGGGCAATTATTTTGGCTGGCGGGCCACGTTTCTTATTTAATTTTTATACACGGGCCAACAAGGCGAACAAAATGAAAATTGCAATTTAAATATCTCATTTTTTTTTTTTGCATTTTATTTCAATTTTAAAATCATTAATAATATACTGCTCAAAAAAATAAAGGGAACACTTGAACAACACAATGTAACTGCAAGTCAATCACACTTGTGTGAAATCATAGTGTCCACTCAGGAAGCAACACAGATTTATTTGGACTTGTTTTAAGGACATTACATCAAAGTTGGATCAGCCTGGAGTTTGTTTTTACACTTTAATTTGGAGTGTGATTCCTAATCCAGACCTCCATGGGTTGATACAATTGATTTCCATTGATCATTTTTGTGTGATTTTGTTGTCAGCACATTCAACTGTGTAAAGAGCAAAGTATTTCATAAGAATATTTCATTCATTTAGATCTAGGATGTGTTTTTTAAGTGTTCCCTTTATTTTTTTCAGCGGCGTATTATGGTACCAGCCGACATTATTTGGAGAAAAAAAAATGAAAGGAAAAAATAATTCAATATTAAGAGAAAATACCTGTTCTGATATTCAAAGAAAATAGTTTGGCGGGCCGGAAAAAAAAAGCATGTGATTAACTTTCGATTAACTATCGATTAAATTAGCAGTTTTATCCACGGGTTGCTGGGTGAGGTGGGGGGGGGGGGGGCACGCCGCCATCGCCGCCGCCGCCGGGTGTCAGGAACTTTTAAGGAGCAAAGTGCTTCCTGAAAGTGTGGGCCGTGTCGAGCGGCGCCCCCTGACCCGCCGCCGCGCCGCCGACATGATTGCTTTTGTTCTGCGGGGGGGGGGAACCATGTAAATGGCGGCGGCGCCATCCACCCCCCCCCCAACTCCGGCGCCGCGGGTTAACAAAGCCCCGCCCGCCGCTGGTAATAGCCGGGGTCGCGCCGGGTCACTTCCAATTTCCACCCGCCGGCGAGGAAAATGAAAACAACTCATTTGCACAAATCTGAATAATTCAGTCGGGGGAGGGCGAGGAGGCGGGATGGCGGCGGCGGCGGCGGCGGCGGCGGCTAATGACGAGGATCCGGGTCCAGATGTGAGAATAAAGCGGCGCCACCCGGGACCTTTTAAACATCCCATAAACGTATTAAGATGCAGACAATTAATCTTCTGCAAATCTTGGGGGCGAGGAATTGGTTTCTGCGCAGCGGCATCTGCTCCTCGCCCTCCTCGCCGCCGCCGCCGTCATGCAAAGGCCGCCATCATTGGCAATGAAGTAAAAATTTATAGTTTTCCCTGTTCAGTAAAATAACATTCAGCCGCATTAAAACATCATCCATCAACAGGGTGGGATGGCGGCGGCGGCGGCGGCCTAAGAGGGGGGTGGGGGGGGGGGATGGCGTCCCAGCCTCAGAAATTAAAAAGTATTCATTCCGCTCGCCGCGTCGCTCCGCTGAGCCGGCAGAGGATCCGGATGAGATTGGAGGCGCCGGTTCTGCTTCTGCCCCCCCCACTCCCACTCCCACTCCCACTCCCACTCCCGCCCCCCCGATGAGACGGCGTGATGGATGGCGTCCAACACAAACGGGCCAAATATGGAGTTGGAATGAGAAATTAGGAGGCGGAGATTTGGGGAAAAAAAAGGGGGGGATTTTAAAAAAGAAATGACGACCTCAAGCAGCAAGTTGATTATAATTATAATAACAATAATATTAATTATAGTTTTTTTTTTCTATTTGTCTTTTAAAAAAAGAAAAAAAAAACAGGTCAACTATGGAGTTGGGAAATTAGGAGGCGAAGATTTGGGAAAAAAAAGGGGGGGGATTTTTAAAAAAAATGACGACCAGAAGCAGCAAGTTGATTGTAATAATAATTATAATAAAAATAATATTAATTATAGTTGGTTTTTTCTATTTGTCTTAAAAAAAAACAACAAAAAAAACAGGTGAACTATGGAGTTGGGAAATTAGGAGGCGGAGATTTGGAAAAAAAGGGGGGGATTTTAAAACAAATGACGACCAGAAGCAGCAAGTTTATTGTAATAATAATTATAATAAAAATAATATTAATTATAGTTTTCTTCTTTTTTTTGTTCTATTTGTCTTTTAAAAAAAACAAAAAAAAAACAGGTGAACCATGGAGTTGGGAAATTAAGAGGCGAAGATTTGGAAAGAGGGTGACGATTAAAAACTAAATTATGAAAAAAAAGGGGGAAACATGGAGGACCAGAATATTATCATTATTATTATTATTATTATTATTATTAAATATGGGGTTATTATGCGAAATTAGCAATTTAATTTTTGTTTTATTTTTTCAGAGAATAAGAGGTGCCAAGTTGTTAACAATCATAATATTAATTTTGTTTTCTTCTATTTGTTTTTATTTTTGGAAAGGCTCCCGTTTTGTCTCACTTTATTTGAATTTTATTTTAATTTCACCTGCATTTTTTTTTTTTTTTTTGGCATTTTTAATTTTTATTCTTATTATCTTACAAATGGGCTCAAATATGGAGTTGAAATGAGAACTTAAAAGGGCAAAGATTTTGGAATGTGTGGATCAAAAACTAAATAATGAAAAATAGGGGGAAACATAGAGGACCAGAATATTATTATCATTATGATTATTGTTGTTATTATTAAAATATGGAATTATAATGGGAAATTAGCAATTAAATTTTTGACTTTTTTTTTTGCACAGAGAATAAGAGGTGGCAAGTTGTTAACAATCATAATATTAATTTTGGTTTCTTCTATTTGTATCCAATTTTTTTGTTTCACTTTATTTGAATTTCACTTTGATTTTAATTGTAATTTTAATTTCACCCGCAATTCTTTTTCTTTTTTTTTTTTTTTGCAATTTTAGTTTTAATTCTTATGATTTTACAAACAGGCTCAAATATGGAGTTGAAATGAGAATTTAAAAGGGCGAAGATTTTGGAAGGAGCTGAGGATCAAAAAAGAATTAAAATCTGAAAAGAAAAAGTTTAAAAAGTGCATGAAACTCAAAACAACAATAATAATAATAATTTTGAATCAATCTACTTGTTTCCTTTTAGTAAAACACTTTTTGTTTTGCTGTCCCTTATAATTAAGCGCATTTTCAAATGTCACTTTCACTTAAATTGTAATTGTAATTTCACCTGTAACTTAAGTGATGTTATTAATTCTGATTTTGATTTAATTATAATAAAGATTCCAATTCTAATTACAATTTTAACCCGTTATTTTCAAAATCATTTTTAACTTAATTCCTGTTTTATTAATTTAAGAAGGAACATTTATTTGAATTCTCATTCTAATTTTATTTTCATTTTTTTTTATTCTAATTTCAACTTTAAATTTATATTTTAACTCATTCTCATTTTCATATTCCTCATTGTGAATTAACATTGATTATAATTATAATTTCAATTGTAATTATAGCTTCGACAAGCTCAAATTTTTATTTTTTCATCGTAACTCGAATCTTTTAATTTCATACTAACTTTATTTGAAGTCAAATGTGTATGACATTATAATTATTAATTCTCTCTTAATTGTTAATTTAATTCTTACAAAAACATATAATTTTAATTGTAATTTAGAACATTCTAATTTTTATTTTCATTGTCATTTTGGGCTTAAGTTCTTTTCTCATGCTAATTTGATTGAAATTCTGATTCCAATTCTCATTTTAATTTGAATTTTTAAATTAATCCATTTTTTTTTATTTTAAGTCTAATTTTAACTCTAATTCGACAGTTGATCTGATTTCGATTCTAATTCTAACCAATCCTAGTCCTAATATTTCGTTTTTTTTTATTTATTTCATTTTCATTATCGTCTGTTGTCTTAATTTTCATTCTAATTCTAATCTGAGCTCAAATTTTGATCCAATTGCATTTTAATTGTAACTCTTGGTTTCAAGCTTCAAATTATAATTTTAATTATAATTTAATTTTACCTTTCAACCATCCAAAAAAAAGAAGAGTTTATTTTTACGTTTTTCACTAAAATATTAAGAGTTTAATTCGGATTTGAAATTCATTTAAATGGATTACAGATTTAGTGTCATTTATTTAAAACTTTGAATTAATCTCTTGCCTTTTGTATAAATTTCGCTTCTCCCCTCTAAAAAAGTCATTACCCAAGTATGAGTTCCACAATCCATGAAAATAAAAGGCAAAATAAAATCAAAGAAACACAAATTTATGATAAAATAAGATGAAATAACATAAATGAATGGAATTATCTGAAATAAGATTAAATATGATAAAATCAAATGAAAGAAAATAAATGAAAATAAATAAATAAATTATTTGAAATGAAAATAAAATGAAATCAATTAAATTACTTGTAATGATAAAACAAAATAAATGAAAACAAAGTAAGATAAAATAAGTGATTTGAAATGAAATATAAAATAAACTAAAATAATTAACATGAAATCAATTACATTACTTTACAAATGAAATAAATGAAAATAAAGTGAAATGAAATGAAATAAAATAAAATTTGAAATGTAATATAAAATACGTGAAACTAAAATATAATGAAATCAATTACTTGCAATTAAAAATAAAGTCTAATGATATAAAATAAAGTGAATTAAATTACTTATAATATAAAAAGTGAAAATATAAGTCAATGGATCAAATAAATTATTTAAAATGAAATAAAATCACAAAATAAAAATGAAAAATAAAATTCAGCTGAAATCAAATAAAAAAATAACAAACTAAACGTGACAAAAAATATAAAAAATGAAAATATAAGTCAATGGATCAAATAAATTATTTAAAATGAAATAAAATCACAAAATAAAAATGAAAAATAAAATTCAGCTGAAATCAAATAAAAAAATAACAAACTAAATGTAACAAAAAATATAAGTCAATGGATCAAATAAATTATTTAAAATGAAATAAAATCACAAAATAAAAATGAAAAATAAAATTCAGCTGAAATCAAATAAAAAAATAACAAACTAAATGTAACAAAAACGACACAATAAAATAACACACATTTGTAATCCATATTCATTTTTCCTTGATTCATTTCTTTGAAAAAAAAAAAAACAACATACATTTATTTATTTTGAAAAGGAATAAAAAAAAAAAGTGAAATCCACTGAATCGGTCCCCTATTTAAATTTCCCGCGCAAACAGGAAGTGCTATGTCATCCTTGTTGTTGTGGTCGCCAGCGGGCCCGTCCCGCTCCTCCCGCCTCGCCGCCGCCGCCGCCGCTTGTTCGCCGGGCGAAAGACAAAGCCTCGGGTTTCCGGCGTCTCTTTTGTGTCGCGATCCTCCCGCCGCCCCGCCGCGACACGCTCAATTTATCACGGCGGCGAGGCGCCAACGGCTGAGTACACTTCCAATTTAGTCCCGCCGCCTCCGCCATTCATCACGCCGCCGCTCGTCATCCATCATTTCCCGCCGGGCGTCGCCGGCGAAAAAACACTCTCATAAGTTAAAGGCAATTAATCTCCGCCGCCGGATAATTTCATATTAATGAACCGTGACATTTACATGATTATTCATTTGATGGAGTCCGGACGGGGAGGGGGCGGAGCCGGCGCTGTGACCTCTGACCCCTGGCGACTAGCAATATTAGCGTTGAAGCTAATATCGCTAGTATCACTTTTATTAGCATGTTGCTGCCATGCTACTGGAATAACACTGTAAATAAATTACTGCTAATACACACTTAATATTACTGCTTATTTGTTATCACTACGATGGTACTACTTAACTACTTTACGTTTTTTTTCTTTTTGCCTTTATGCTATATATAAACAAAATTAAACATTTTGAATGCCGAACTTAGTTGCACACTAGTTTTGCAATTTTAGGAACAAGTAACTACTACTTTGTTGCTAAGAGAAAATACTGTTTGTACAGCTTTTTGTACAATGTTGGTACTAAATTACTGCTATTACATGGTTATTACTATTATAGTGCCGCAAAAAATGATGCAACTTTTTAAGGCGATGAAAATGTTACTTATCATGAGTACTAGTTGTGTAGCATCACTGAAATGTTACCGCCAGGTGACTTATACTTTGTGTCAAAAGGTAAATACTTGTAATCTATTTTTATCCCTGTTGTTGTTGTTTTCCTTCTGTTACTTCATTTTTTTTTTATTTATTCGTTATCATTTATTTTTTTTTCCTTGTTGTTGTCATTCTGTTATATATTTCTATCCTTGTTGTTGTTATTCTGTTATTTATTTAATTTCAATTTTTTTTTCAATTTTTTTCATTTCTTGTTATTTTTTTCATTTTATTTTTTTTTTCAATTTTTAATTGATTGCTTTTTTTTCTTGTCCTTCCATTGCCATCCTGTTTAATTCAATCCTCGTCGTTGTCATTCTGTTATTTATTTTATTTTTATGAAGTTATTTTATTTTATTTAGTTACTTTCTGTTGTCATTGTGTTCATTTTTATATATTTCTTTATTCTTTTTTTTTCCTTGTATTTATATTTGATATTGTTATTGTAGTACAACTACTACTATGAAGTGCTATTTTACTGCTATTATATAGTTATTACTACAACACTCCTGCAAATTATGTCACTTTTGTGGTATTACTCTTTGTTACTAGTTATGTACTATAACTGCAATTTTATCACCAAGTTACTTCTACTTTGTGCAATGTTGCTACTTTTTTCTTGCTTATTACGTGGTTATTACTACTTTATATACTATGTTATGACTACAACCTGCTAATTATGGCGCCACTTTCAGGTGTTGCTATGGCAATAATATTTGATATTTGTGTACCAGCATTGCAATATTCCCATCAAGTTACTTTGTCGCTAAGCGTAAATACTCTAAAAAAAAAAAAAGATGGCGGCGGCTCCTCCCTCTTCCCTCCGGTCAGCCGGGCAGAAATTGGAAAAAGTTGCGGCGGCGGATGGGAGGTGACCTGGAAACAAAAGCAATCAGGCGCCGCCGCCGCTCTGTCAATAAAAGGAGAAATACCTGGTGGGGGGGCCGAGGACGAGTACGCAATTCCGCGCCTTCACGCGCCACAGAGGACATTTTTCATCGCCGCCGCCGCCGCCGGGAAAAAAAAAAAAAAAAACATGCCGCGGGAAAAAAATGACATGGAAGGGGGGGGGTGACATCATCACTGCATGATGTCATCATGTCACCGCACATCCGTTCAAGTTCATCGAGTTCATTGAGTGACATCATGAGGTCATGCGGTGACCTCATGGTGCATGATGTCATTAGTTCATGAAGTCACAGCATGGCATCACAACTTCACTGCGTGATGTCATGATGTCACGGCATGACATCATTAGTTAATGAGGTCACTGATGATGATGTCACTCGTGAGTTCACTGCATGACTTCATGAGGTCACCATTTGTTAATGAGTGACATCATGATGTCACGGCATGACATCATTAGTTAATGAGGTCACTGTGTGATGATGTCACTCATGAGTTCACTGCATGACTTTATGAGGTCACCATTTGTTAATGAGTGACATCATGATGTCACGGCATGACATCATTAGTTAATGAGGTCACTGTGTGATGATGTCACTCATGAGTTCACTGCGTGACTTTATGAGGTCACCATTTGTTAATGAGTGACATCATGATGTCACGGCATGACATCATTAGTTAATGAGGTCACTGTGTGATTATGATGTCACTCATGAGTTCACTGCATGACATCATGACTTCATGAGGTCACCATTTGTTACTGAGTGACATCATGAGGTCACAGCATGACATGATGACACTCATGAGGTGGCGTTGACATGTAGTGAACACTACATGTCAACGCCACCTCAATGTGATGTCATCATTAGTTCATGAGGTCAGCATGACATCGTCACTTCACTGTGTGACATCATCATGTCGTGGAATGACATCATCACCTCACTGTGTGACATCATGTCGTGGCATGACATCACCAGTCCATTGGACGACATGATATGGCTGAATGACATTAGTTCATGACTTCACTGCATGACATCATGAGGTCAATGCATGACATCATCAATTCATTGCATGACATCTTGAGTCACTGTACGACATCATGACGATGTCATATTCAAAGTAATTGATCAACCCCGCCTTGCCGCTAATCAATCAAAGACTCAACAGGTGATCAGTCAATCAATGCTGGACAATTACCTGCTCTTTTTTTTATATGGTCAGAGAAGGTCGATGCGCACACACACACACACACACACACACACACACTCAATCCCGACATGATCGGGACACCCCATTCTTTGTTCTCTGACGCTTTCATTAACAACATCAAAAGGGAAACACGTTGACTTCAATCACAAGGGAGAGCGCATCACTTCCTGTCTCCTGTCGCCACGGTAACATGCTTATTACACTGTAATAACACTTATTACGGTGTAATAATCCAGTTATTTCACTGTGACGGTGCATTAAAGCGGCCGGTTGTTTATGATGTCTCTCGCAAAGCAGGGCAAAATTGGACGTGTGTGTGTGTGTGTGTGTGTGTGTGTCCATCAATAATTCAGCGGCGAGTTAAAGGAGAACAAACAGCGGGAGGAGGAGGAGGAGGATGAAGAGGACACGCTATTTCACACTCTCTGCTTTCTTTATTAAAAACGCCAGGGCGGTGAGCATGTCACACACACACACACGCACATACACACACACACACACACATACATACACACACACACATTGGACAAGTACCTTTTCATATCCGCTGAATTTTGACACTCGTGGATTATTATTATGAAGTCTTATTCGTCTCCAATTTGTGTTGTGTAGGCTTATTGATTGATTGATTGATTGATTGATTGATTTATTGGGACGGGATTTAAAGCACTTGAAGAATGAATCGATCAGGTAATCAATGCCTGAGGATTTTACATGGAATAAATTTGTCCGTCTGATGGATTTGACATGTTCAATAAGTCATTTATTTTAATGTTTTAAATTTTGATAGTCACACAATATTTATTTTCACAATCGTTCCATCTTTTCTTTATTTTTGCCATTATTATTATTGCTGTTTTTGTTGTTTATAATTACTACTGTTATTATGATTATTATAAGTTATATTATCATGTTACTTTTATTATTATTCTAATTATTTGTTTTATTAATGCTGTTTTGAGTATTGTTTTTGATGTCTTTATTATTTTTATCCCTTTTATTGCTTTTAATATGATTATTGATCATTATCATTAGCATATTATATTAGCATTATTATATCCTAATTAAATAGCATACTTTTATAATTGTACGTAAACATAATCATTATGTATCAATATTATATTATTAATATTTACATTATTGTTAATCTTTTTTTTTACCATTATTTTCACATTACCATCGCTTTTATTTTACATTATAATTATCCACTCAATTTAGTTAATTGTGCAGAAACGATCGATTAATTACGGCATTGATTGATAATTATCTGTTACTTATTGATCGGGGATTGGAATCCATGGATCAATAAAAAAAAGGCTGAGCCGCTCCGAGATCGATTCCAACGGTGACAACGAAAGATGATCAATAATCCCCGATCACTAGAGATCGATCAGCACATCTTCTCGGAGGTTTGGAGATTATCGGAAAATTATCAGAACTTAGTCGGGGAACTTTTGGAAAAAAAAAAATCTGAATTATTTTACATGTCAGATTATCTTTGGGGAACTATTGAGATATAATCAGGGAAATAATGGAAAAATATTGAAAAATTATCAGGAGATTATTGGAAAATTATTGGAAGCTTTGAATAATATTCAGGGAACTTTTGGAAAATTATCAGCAAATGACTGGAATATTATCTAGGTACTATTGGGAAATAATGGAAAATAATCAGGGAAATATTGGAAAAATATTGGAAAATTATCCGGGGATTATTGCAAAATTTTTTGAAGCTCTCAATAATATTCAGGGAACTTTTGGAAAATTATCAGCAAATTAATGGAAAATTGTCCAGGTACTATCGGCAAATTGTCAGGGAAATAATGGAAAATAATCAGGGAAATATTGGGGAAAAAAAATAGGTAATATTTGGAGAGTGGATTAGTGGAAAATTAGCATCAAATTATTGGATAATAACGATGGGGAATATTGGAAAATTATTTGGAAATAAATTGGAAAATACTTCAAGGACAACCACGAACATATTGAGCTTTACTGAAAATTGTAAGAAATGATAAAAAAAAGGCAAGTTTACAAAGTAAATTTTTAAAAATATTCACGAAATTGTAATAATTAACAATCATTTGACTATAATTAACTATAATTGCAATTAACTGACAACCAGCTGATTTTAAAATAAGATTAAAATGCAGTCAGCATGAAACTAAAGAATAGAATTGAGGAAGATTTAATTACATTTCAAATACATATTAATGTTAATTACACTGTCGGGAAATGTTTTTAGGCATCAATAATAACGGATATAAACATATATATGATATATGTATGCGTGTGTATATATATATATTTACACATGTATATATATCATATATCCTGATTGTATTTTATACTTTATAGTAGTTTTTCCCTTCAGCTCTAAATGTACTGAGTGGAGTACTAAAAAAGTACTTCAAATACTACCGCATTTATTTCATGTATCTGTTTCATCCAAATACTTGAACAGGTTTGTGTACTGATTGACCAGTCCGTGTACTTGTACACACTAAGGTATTCCTTGACCTGTATGATTGTACGGATTGAAGTATTCCTTTATCTTTTTGCATATTTGTACACATTGAAGTAAGTATTCCTTGACCAGTCTGTGTATTTGTACACAGCGTTAACCTGCACGAGTACTTGTACGCACTGAATGAAGTATTCCCGGATTGTTCTGTGTACTTGCACACACAGAAGTATTCCTTGCTCTTTCTTTTCTCTGCAAGTTTTTTCTTGACCCATCTATGTACTTGTACACACTGAATGAAGTACTCCTTGACCTGTGTGTGTACTTGTACGCAGTGAAGTAGTCCTGGATCTGTCTGCGTAGTACTACAGACTGAAGTACTCCCTGACCCGAGTGTGTGTACTTGTACACACAGTAGCAGTATCCTCCTCCTCTTTGCGCTGCTTGTGTTCGCTGTGAGGGGGCGGAGTCAGGACTCCTGGCCCCGCCCCCTCCTTCCCTCCCGGGCGAAGCTGTAAAGCGGTCCTTTGGCGCCCCCTGCTGGCGGAACCCCGCTACTGCGGCTCAGGGGGCGGGAGGTCCCCGCGGGGCCGTCAGGAGGCTGCTGTACTTCTTCTGCTGCTCCTCCTTGAAGGAGTCCTTCACCTTTGCCCTCTTCAGGCCGCCGTCCCTGCGGAGGGGGGGGGGGGGGGGGAGAGCGCTCGTTAGCGTGCTAGGTGAGCGTTAGCATAGCATTATCCAAGCATCCGGTAGCTGTCATTCATCTGATTGTGCGCTCTCTTGTTCACAGATGCAGACAGCTTCGACTCATCAGTGGACCAGGAGATGGAGAACCCGGAGAAAACATGGAGGGTGAACCCTAGCGGGGGGACGGAACCTGAGCAGGAGAACATGGTGAGAACATACAGGTAGGAACATGGATAGAACCCAGGCAGGAGAACATGAAGAGAACCATGAGAACCCAGGCAGGGGAGAACTCTGTGAGAGCATACAAGTACAACCCAGGGAGAACCTAGGAGGGGCGACATGGACAGAACCCAAGTAGGAGAACGTGGAGAACCAGGTGGGAGAACGTGGAGAGAGCCAAGGTAGGCGTGAAGAGAAGAATAATTGTTATTGTTATCATCGGGTCAGTCTATCTCCTGGCTTCATGGAGACACCCAATAAGAGTCTGTTGTCCGAGGAGGGGCGGGGCTTAAGTTCAAGGAAGGGGCGGGGCCTTCAGGGTCTCACCAAGCCAGATCGAGAAGACCTCCCCGGTGGGCGATGGCCGACTTCACTCTGTTGGCGAACTGGGTGGCGTCCTCGCCTTCCTGCGTGGTGGAGCGGACGATAGCATTGTTAGCCGTAGCCAGAAAAACCAAGGATGCGTGAGGTTCCGCGGCAGCGTTTACCTGCAGCGTCATCGGGGGGAGGTACCAAACGTTCACCACGATGGCCCAGCTTGTCATCATCCGCAGAAGGTAGCTCACCATGTTGTACTTGCCACTGTTCCAGAAGGCGTCGCCAAAACGAGGGTCGTACTGTGGGAAGGCGGACATGCTAGTTAGCTTCTGCTCGATGTCTTCTAAACTGAAGGACGGACCGTGGCACGGCGGACATGCTAGTTAGCTTCTGCTTGATGTTTTTAAAACTGAATGTCATGCTATGAAACAGCAGGCATGCTAGTTAGCGTCTGGTCAATGCCCTCAAAACTGAGTGTCATACTGCGGCACAGCAAACATGCTAATTAGCTTCTGGTCGATGTTTTTAAAACTGAATGTTATTCTATGAAACAGCAGGCATGCTTGTTAGCTTCTGGTCGATGCCCTCAAAACTGAGTGTCATACTGCGGCACAGCAAACATGCTAGTTAGCTTCTGGTCGATGTTTTTAAAACTGAATGTTATTCTATGAAACAGCAGGCATGCTTGTTAGCTTCTGGTCGATGTCCTCAAAACTGAGTGTCATACTGCGGCACAGCAAACATGCTAGTTAGCTTCTGGTCGATGTTTTTAAAACTGAATGTTATTCTATGAAACAGCAGGCATGCTAGTTTGCTTCTGGTCGATGTCCTCAAAACTGAGTGTCATACTGCGGCACAGCAAACATGCTAGTTAGCCTCTGGTCAGTGTCTTCTAAACTGAAAGACGGACCATGGCACGGCGGACATGCTAGTTAGCTTCCTCTTAACATTGTTAAAATGTTAAAATACTCCAGCATTGCTGACATGTCAATTAGCTTCTGCTCGTACTCTCAAAAAGTGGAGTCATACTGCTGAACGGCGGAAATGCTAGGTAGCTTCTGTTCGATGTCCTCACAACTGAGGGTTGTAATGCGCCATGACGGACATGCTAGTTAGCTTCTGCTCGATGTTTTTAAAACTGAATGTCATGCTGTGAAACAGCAGGCATGCTAGTTAGCTTCTGTTCGATGTATTCTAAACTGAAGGTTGTACTCTTAACGTCATCGAAATAGTCGTTGTGCAGCATTGCAGATATGCTAGTTAGGTCCTGTTTAATGTCCTCACAACTGAGGGTTGTATGGCGGCACGGTGGACACGCTAGTTAGGCCCTCGTTAACATGCTAGTTAGCGCTCGACGTCCTCAACACTGGGGTTGAACTGAATTGATGGCCCAACTAGGGGATAGTGGAGACGTTAGTTAGCCTCTGCTTGACATCCAAAAAACTGGGGTCGTACTGTGGCATGGCGGACATGCTAGTTAGCTTCTGCTCGATGTCCTCACAACTGAGCGAAGAAACACTAGTTAGCTTCTGCTCCACGTCCTCAAAGCTGACACCCCTCAAGACACCAGCCTGATCTACCCGATTTTCGCTAACATTGTTGCCGTGGTTTCAAGAACTGCTAGCTAAAGTCGTGACTTGTTTACACCTTGCAATTGTTGCTGCAAGGTGACTGAACATTAGCATCTCCTACCTTGATGGCCACCGGATAGATGGTTCCCCCGATCTCAAAGCTGCCCTTCTTGAACATCATGACCGACGTGTTGTTGATGCAAGTTCCTGTAGGGACAGGAAGCATAAGGACGTGAAACCGCCATCTTCTTCATCATCGTCATCGTCATGTGTGAGGGGGGGACGCAGACCTTCAGGAAATATCAGGATGGGAAGTTTGTTCTTCGCTGCCACGTGAGCTCTTAGCCTGTCAGGATAAACACTCCACATTGACGTAAAAGTGGTCGACTCCAGTCTGGTCTTTGTTTAAATGGACACAAGATCATTGAGGTGTTTGTGTAGATGTAGTCTAGTCCCGTCTTGTGTTTTACATAGATGTAAAATAATCCCTTGTTTTTTTTGTTTAGATGTGGTCTAGACCAGGGTTCGGCAACCCGTGGCTCTGAGTGGCTTGGAAAAATCAATGATAAATATTTAATTGAAGTGTACTTTATTTGTGTTAGTTCGTTTTTTTTAATTTTTGTTCTAAGCTGGAAGATTATTGTAATCTTGGAATATTAAAATAAAATTGTATTTATTATTTTTCGCCGCTCAAAATAAACCCGATGCGCAGAAGTCCCATTAACCAGATAAAATAAATATTTATGAAGATATTTTCCAAATATCTATTTTTTATCGTTTACTGACAGTGATTTTTTTGCCAATTTATTTTTGAAATTCAGGTCAAGGCTACGCTACACGCCCTGAAAGCCCTAAGCTCAAAATGTTCAAAATGTGTCAATTCCATAAATAAAATTTAAATTTCTCTGTAGCACTTTCTTAAACACACTTGTTTAAACAAAGTGTAAAGGTAATAAAAAGCAATATATACAGTGGTACCTTTATTTTAGACGTCAAAAATTATTTGCAGCTCCCCGTGTTTTCTTCCCCATGGAAACCGGGTCCAAATGGCTCTTTGGGTGTTAAAGGTTGCCGAACCCTGATGTAGACTAATCATTTTTGGTGTTTGTGTAGATGTAGACTAGTTCGTTTTGGAGTTTGTACAGATGTGGTGTTTGTAGAGATGTAGTAGAGCCCAGTCTGGTGTTAGTAGGGATATGGTCTAGTCCGGTCTAGTGTTTTACATAGATCTAAAATAGTCCTTTGTTTTTTGTTTAGATGTGGTCTAGTCAAGTCTGGCCTTGCATAGATGTAGACTAGTTCAGTCTTGTCTTGTGTCTGTATGGATGTAGACTAATCATTTTTGGTGTTTGTGTAGATGTAGACTAGCTCGTTTTGGAGTTTGTACAGATGTGGTGTTTGTA
Source organism: Fistularia commersonii (assembly GCF_037954325.1). Lineage (NCBI taxonomy): Eukaryota > Metazoa > Chordata > Actinopteri > Syngnathiformes > Fistulariidae > Fistularia > Fistularia commersonii. Next base: position 17,501,798 of record NC_141292.1, on the reverse strand, counting down.
GAGATGTAGTCGAGTCCAATCTGGTGTTTATATAGATGTAGACTAGCCCGTTTTGGAGTTCGTAGGGATATGGTCTACTCCAGTCTGGTGTTTTACATAGATGTAAAATAGTCCTTCGCTTTTGTTTAGATGTGGTCAAGTCAAGTCTGGCCTTGTACAGATGTAAACTAGTTCAGTCCTGTCTCTGAAAGGAAGTAGACTAGTCCTGTCTTGTGTCTGTATGGATGTAGACTAATCATTTTTGGTGTTTGTGTAGATGTAGACTAGCTCGTTTTGGAGTTTGTACAGATGTGGGGTTTGTATAAGAGTAGTAGAGTCCAGTCTGGTGTTTGTATAGATGTAAACAAGTCCATCTTTTTGGTTTTGTGTAGATGTAGTCGAGTCCAATCTGGTGTTTATAACGATGTAGACTAGTTTGTTTAGTTGTTTAGAGAGATGTAGTCTTATCCAGTCTGATCTTTGTACAGGTGCATACAAGTCCTTTTTTTGTGTTGTTGCATAAATGCGGTCTAGTCCAGTCTGGTGTTTGTATAGATGTAAACAAGTCCATCTTTTTGGTTTTGTGTAGATGTAGTCGAGTCCAATCTGGTGTTTATAACGATGTAGACTAGTTTGTTTAGTTGTTTAGATAGATGTAGTCTTATCCAGTCTGATCTTTGTACAGGTGCATACAAGTCCTTTTTTTGTGTTGTTGCATAAATGCGGTCTAGTCCAGTCTGGTGTTTGTATAGATGTAAACAAGTCCATCTTTTTGGTTTTGTGTAGATGTAGTCGAGTCCAATCTGGTGTTTATAACGATGTAGACTAGTTTGTTTAGTTGTTTAGAGAGATGTAGTCTTATCCAGTCTGATCTTTGTACAGGTGCATACAAGTCCTTTTTTGTGTTGTTCCATAAATGCGGTCTAGTCCAGTCTGGTGTTTGACTTCTGACAGAAGCGCCACCTGCTGGTCACGGCGTGACGGTCCTTCATCTCCGACCTCTCGAACCAAACATGGGGGCAGGACCTGACCATGGACCTCTGGATGACCCCCAAAAGACCTCCGTGGATCTGACCCACCTGGAGGGGGGGGGAAGAGCCGTGACATCACTTCGCCGTCGGCCGTTCCGACGAAAACGAAGAAAGCGTCCGACTCGCCACTCACCATGGCGTAGCAGCCATCGTTGGCGAGGATGACCACGTCGATGGGCGTCGTGTGATTGGCAACGCAGATCCCGCCCTTCTGAGGTCTGTTCTCCCTGCCAGCATGCAAACAAACCCGTGAGTTCTTTTATTTCTACAAAAATAAAAGCGCTTTTTCAGATCCGGGACTTTATCTGGATGACTAAAGGATAACTTTCACGCTATATATGAGTTTTGATGTTTGTCGACGTATTTCTTATTTTCCGTGGGGTTCAAATAATATATTTTGTTAGTTCACAGTATTTGAATCTTAATACAACAATTACTTTATATTAGGCAATTACAATAATTTTCCACTGTAATAAAAAAGATGCCTAATTAATATTAATTAAATAATAATAATACTACAAGAAATGATACATTGAAAACGCTAAATAATAATAAGAAATAAATAATACATTAAAAACATGCGATAATAATAAAAAATAAATAATGCATTAGAATCACGAAATAATAATAAAAAATAAATAATGCATTAAAAACACGAAATAATCATAAAAAAAATAAATAATAAATTTAAAAACAGTAAAAAAAAATAAAGTTTTGAGGGTTTCGTAGCTTCATCGGCTAGCCGTTCGCTACAAATAATGGCATGGCGGGCGCAGAGCTTGTGTATCACCTGTTGCGATGTAGGAATCTTGATACCGTAATTTCTGGACTATTGATTGCACCTGAATATAAGCCGCACCAGCTAAAAATAACTAAATAAATGTACGTGAACGTGTATATCGGTTGCACTTGTCTATAGCATGAGATATTTCCACAGAAACTTTTAATTCATTACATACAGGTAACATCCACAAATACGTACTGGAAATGCTTTTTTCTGAACAGTGCCTGTGACGCAGCTAATAAATAACACAAGGAAAAGTCCATTTTCTATCCCTGCTTTGTCCTACTCCAGCTGATTGCTATCTTGGTCTTCCTCCTGTGTTCTAAAACCGCTAAAGTCGACGTCTTCGGTATCTGAATCGAACAGCCTCAGAATTTCACGGCCATTTCATCGGTCCGATGCGACGAGGCAAGCTAAATGTTTTGGCTCGTAGTTCGAAAATGACGGCATTTTCTTTTAAATGCGGTTTTGTTTTTGTCCCGAAAAGGCGCTTTTGTTTTGTTTCATTCTTTTTTAAAGTTAAGCGCGGTGGTAAGGCGAAGGCGGAAACGGTCGTTTTTCAAAATAAGACCCGGAAAGTCAAGTAAGAAAACCATCATTTGTACCAAGAAAAGGTTTCCAAATGATGCTACCGGTGGTTTGTGACCTGGAGAACCTGGACGACCTTCTTGCTGTTTGTTTTTGTTTTTTTTTAATAGGGAATCATTATTTTCGAGTCCAAGCATGCAGTACACACGGACGGCCACTAGAGGGCGCTGCCGCGCAGACCTGCTGTGGTAGCGGACGGTGGCCGACAGCCCTCGAGCGCAGATCCGGTAGCAGGTGAGGTGGACCACCTCGCTCAGCCAGTCCTTGGCTCTGAAACACACCAGGGGTTGGGGGGGGGGGTCAGAGGAGGAGGCGTTGCCACGGAGACAGAAGCCAGGGGAGAGAACCACCTGCTGCTGGGGAGGCATCCCACGAGCGTCGTCCCGGCGACCAGCCACGACAGGCCGACGACGGCGAGGGTGATCCTGCGGGAGGAGGAGGGAAGCGGTCGGTAACGCCTTCCGTTATTGACGAATCACTATAATCAAATTGTTTTGAGGGTGCTTATAAGTGTGTGTGTGTGAGCTCATCTGTTGTTTTCTGTGTGTGTGCTTGTGCTTGTGTGTTTGTGTACGTCTAACTTAGCTTAGCTCAGCTTAAACATCAGCCACATGACGTTCACCCAATATACCCAATAACAAGGGGTGTGTGTGTGTGGTGTGTGTGTGCTTATCTGTTGTTTTTGTAATTGTGTTTGTGTGTGTGTGCCGGTCTGTTGTATTTTTGTTAGGGTGTGTGCAGGCATGTGTGTGTGTATGTGTGCCTGTTACATTTGTATTTTTGTGTCTGCGTATGCATATGTATGTGTGTGTGTGCTTGTCTGTTGTTTTTGGGTTTGCGCGTGCATGAATATGTGCGCATGTGTGTGTGTGTGTGTCAGTGCATGTCTCATTTTTATGCTTGTGTGCGTGCCAATTGTGTTTGTATGTGTGTGTGTCGGCATGTGTGGGGTTTTGCTTGCATGCATGTATTTGACTGCATTCCTGTGTGTGTGTGTGTGTGTGTGTGTGTGTGCGTGTGTGCGAGCGTTTCAACATCTTGAATAGATGTTTATTTTATTAATTGATATTAATTTACTTATTGGAAAACATTTCTTCCCCTCTTCAGGGTTTCTTTAAAATTAATTCCAGTCGTGTTTTTTTTCAAAATATATATTTATACAATTTTAAATGAGCAGCTGATACTGGAAAATCAAAATAAAAAAGATAAGGAAAATTTTAACTTATTTTTTTGTGTTTTTTTATGAGTTTGAAATATAAATATAAATATGATATATATAAATAACGTGTTAAAAATGTGATTTAATTTAAAAATCTAAATAAAATAAAAAATTGGACCTTAAAATATTTTTGAAAAAAAATGTAATCTTAAGGTTCATTAAAAATAAAATAAAAACTTTTTTCAAAGAATGTGACAAATCAAAAAGGAACAGATATGATTCAAAATATTCTGGGCGAAAGTTTAGAGATCTGTTTTATTGAAAATTATTTCATTTCACTTTTGCGTAAAATATTTTTTATTTTAAAATTAATCAGGATTTAGGATAACTCTCTAAAAAAATTCCAAATAATAAACTGAATAAAAAAAGGAAAAAGAAAAAAACTAGCATTCAGCTCGGAGCCCGGACAGGAAGCAGCGAAGCCGGCGGCGACGGCGTGCACGAACCTCAGGGGGAACAGGACGCCGTAGCGCACGAGGACGCCGACCCCCCAGATGACGGTGAGGCGCAGGCTGATGTAGCGGAAGTTGTGATTGGTCCTGGTGAGCAGGTTCCAGGAGGCCAGCTCCTCAGAGGAGAACCTCTGGGTCACCTGGTCGTCCACCATGCTCTCCACGCCGCGCTTGCAGAAGAAGAGCGCGTCGCTCAGGCAGAACGCCGAGCGCCGCCGCCGGAGGACTTCCTCTTCCAAACAGCTGGCGCCGCGCTCGATGATGCCTGGAGGGGGTCAAAGGTCATGGATTAACAGAGTGACTGCAGGTGCGGCACATTCACTCATTCATTCATCGTCTATCGCACGTATAAATACAATTCATTCACGCCTCATAAATGCAATTCATTCATTCACTCCTCATGTAAATACAATGCATTCACTCATTCATTTATGCCTCACCTGAATACAATTCATTCATTCGGGGATCATTTAATACAAATTATTCACTCATTCACGCCGCAATTATAAATACAGGTCTTCACTCTTTATTCACCCTCTCATTCACACGTCATATAAAGATATGCATCTATATATGAAGTTATAATACACTCATTCATTCACGTGTCATATATATACTGCTCAAAAAAATAAAGGGAACACTTGAACAACACAATGTAACTCCAAGTCAATCCCACTTGTGTGAAATCATAGTGTCCACTCAGGAAGCAACACAGATTCATTTGGACTTGTTTTAAGGACATTACATCAAAGTTGGATCAGCCTGGAGTTTGTTTTTACACTTTAATTTTGAGTGTGATTCCTAATCCAGACCTCCATGGGTTGATACAATTGATTTCCATTGATCATTTTTGTGTGATTTTGTTGTCAGCACATTCAACTGTGTAAAGAGCAAAGTATTTCATAGGAATATTTCATTCATTTAGATCTAGGATGTGTTTTTTAAGTGTTCCCTTTATTTTTTTGAGCAGTGTATATACACATACAACCATTCACCCTTTCATTCACACCATAAAGAGACGGCATTCATTCATACATATGGAGACAAACGGCCAGACAGTCACTCATTCATGCCTCATATGGAAATACAAACATTTATTCATTCATTCATCATATAAACAAATAACCATTCACTCATTCACACTCATGAAGTGAGCATATATTACCAGGGAAAAGGTCAAAGGTCACCCCAGGTCAGGGCATGTGACATGCCTGTGGAGGACGGCGTCATGTGACGGCGTGAAGAAGAGCGTCTCTGTGAGGGCGATTCGTCGCAGCGACGGCGGTTTCCGATTTTTCGAAAACGGAGGCCCCCAAGGTCGGAGGACGAAGAATGTGAAACCGGATTAACCCTTACGGGTTTCTGGTGGTTACTGCATGCATGCGTGTGTGTGTGTGTGTGTGTGTGTGCATGCACGCGAACACGCACGCGAACACACACACACAACTCCGTCTGAGCAACCATCCATTTAACCCTAACCCTCAGCAGGGATCTCAAGACTTATAATTTTCCGCTTCAGGTCCGATAACACGCCGCCGTCATGACGGACGGCCCCCATGAGGTTGGACTGCTCGCCAACACACACACACACACACACACACACACACACATACACACTTGGCTGTGGAAAAGCAAGTCTAAAGTTGTGCAATCTGCTGTTGCGTCACCTGACTGAGATGCAGCGCCGAGGCAGACGGACAAACACACACACACACACACACACACACACACACACACACACGCAAGCGCTGCATCACATGATCCGGGTGCAGCTGAAGAAATCCGGCCGGCAGCAGGACACGATGTTCCTCCACCCAGGTCCTGGAGCCCCCCCCATCACCTCCACACACTTTATGTGTGTGTGTGTGTGTGTGTGTGTGTTAATGGTTTTGGTAGAAGGAGAAAACTCCCGACTGCAAAAACAGATTTTGTTATGAAACCCCACGGTTGCAAAGGTTTGGGTTTCGACACTTATTACGTCAGTATTACATTATTATTACACCTCTATTACTCAATATGTAAATAAAAAGCGAGTTGCTCGAAAAATCCACCAAGATATCAAATTATGTCAGCACTTGTGAGCTTACGCTCATTTTCTCCGTTAGTTTTTATATGTTTCCGCTTAAAAAAAAAAAAACCGTTTACATGTAGGCGTCTCAGTCGGCAGCCATCTTTGTTGGCGGCCATCTTTGCGAGGCCGGGCGAACTCACCGTTGGGCAGCGGGACGGGGACGGCGGGTTGCTCCTCCCGACCCCTCTGGATCCGCAGCGTGGCCCACTGCAAGAGGGGGGGACGGCGACACGTGTCAGACCACCCCCCGTGACCCCTGACCCCTGACCTTTGACCTCCGACGACACTCACCTCCAGGATGCGGACCAGCGCCTGGATGTAGACGCTGGTGACGCCCAGCGAAAGGCCGAACATGGCGGGCAGCATGATGAGGAAGACCACCACGAAGAGCCATGCTTGCAGCACGCCGGACGCCACGGCCCAGAAGTCCTCCATGGCTGGCGGAAGGGGGCGGAGTCACGCCATCGTCGGCGCCGCCAACACACCTGTAATATCACCTGATATGAGGAAAATATATTACACTGCAACAACAGCTCAATGAAAAACATAAACTGGCATTGTTTTCATCTGAAAATATTTCATTAACTTTTAAATTAATATTTTAAAACTTTTTATTGGTATTTGACGATAGATATGATAGTCGAAATAAAATAGCAAAAACTATTTCGAGTGTATTTAACGGTTCCCTCTCGTATCTGATGTTAATTTTATTTTATTGCTATTATCCTTTGATTATTGATTTATTATCCGATAAAAGGTTTTCGTTTTCGATGCGGTAGGTAACTTGATCGAGCGCCCCGTTACTCGGCATTCCCAGCGGACTTGGACGCGTCTTGCGGCCGAGCCGCGCCGGAGACTCGGCCGAAAACCGACGCGAAGCCGCGGATGAAGCCCGTACCTGCGATTCAGCTGGAGATTTCGACCCGTTAGACGGGGAAGTACGGAGTTCCGCGGCGACGACTGCTCAGCGGCTCGGTGGAGAGCCCGCCCTCCGTTAGCTCCGCCCGCCGGTTCTGCCTGGGCTCCGCCAGTTAGCTTTGACTTAGCTTCCGCTGCTAACTCCACCAGCACACACTGTTAGCTTCGAACTAGCTCCGCTTGCGAGCTCATCATTCGGCTTAACCCCGCCTGCTAGCTCCGCCCTATCTCCGCCTGCTAGCGTTGCTATAGCCCCCAATGCGAAATTCCCATTAGCTCCGCCTGCTAGCAGGCGGACCAAAGTGGGGAACTTTGATTAGCCCCGCCTGCCAGCTCTGCCTTAGCCCCGCCTTGCTTCTACTGCTACCTCCCCTTACTAGCTTCGCATTAGCTCCCCATCGAGTTGGCTTAGCCCCGCCTGCTAGCCTTCCTCGCCTCAGTGGATAAGGCAAGGTTGGTTAGGCTTAGCCCAGCTAGCTCTCCCTTAGCTCTGCCCGCTAGCTCCCCTTTAGTTCTGCCCGCTAGCTCCCCTTTAGCTCTGCCCGCTAGCCTCCCCTTAGCTCTGCCCGCTAGCTCCCCCCAACTCCGCCTGCTAGCTTCCGCTACCATGTTCGCCGGCGCGAAAACTGCGTTGAAAAACCGCAGGATTTTGCAGATTTCTCCCCGCTGCGTTTCACCGGCAACACAGTAAGGCGCTTCCAATCGAACCGGGACTGTCGACAAGCGGCATGGCGGAGCTGACCGTCCGGATACCGGGCATCCTGCTCTCGTCCCTGATGTTCCAGCATCTTAACAGCGACTCGGACGTGGTGAGAATTTTTGAATCCTTAAGTATTTTCGTGGCTGCGGGCTGCGTGTTTGGCTAGCTAGCCACCGAAAACTTGGCTGAAAAAAATCCCCACGCTGACAAATGACTTACTTAAAGTTTGTTCCGTTTATTCTATTATTCAATTGTTAAAATAATGATACGTAATTCGGAGCGGTGGACGCATATTTCCGCTTGAATTAAAGCACAAAGCATCTGAACTCCCTGGAAGTTGGTTTAACCCGAACATGAGCGAGCTGCCTTTGGGCCAGATTCCGATCAAATAACTGCCAGTTTTTTAAAAAACATAAAATGTCACGGAATTCATTTGAAATGTTCACCAAAGTTGAACTTAATATACTCGACCAATCCACCACTAGATGGTGCCACTGACAACAAACCGGCGTCTGATTCGGCCTCGAAAGTACCGGAAGTGACGTAGGCAATGTTATTGTCCGTGTCAAAGCACAGTGTAAAAGTACTACATTTAAACATATTTTAAATATGTTCAATATTATTTATATCATATATTTAAGAGTTCTTTCTATATTATATTTATATATTATATTATATATATATTATATTAATATATTTCTATATTATTATTATCTTATATACATATTTACATATTTCTCGGTCATTTTCATATCACCCTTCATGCCACCTGCACTATGTCTATAACTCGTCTGTCAATTTATTTTTATTCTGTACATACTCCGAGACAGGAGCTCTCATTGCGAAATTTCACTGTTGCTGCACAATGACAATTAAAAATCTAGATCCTGAAAAAAATTAAAAAAAAAAAAAGTACAGCATAATAGTACACAAGTGTAGTGACGGGATGATGATACCTCAAGGAGTGTATTGACACACTACACAAACTGTGTCGGCACTGTATTGATATTGTAGTTATAAAATCATTGCAGGTAAAGAAATTCCTTGTTTGTGTAATTGCTAAACTGAGTTGGTGTGTAAAATATAGCAAATTTGAGTTACAAATCAGTTACAATGTTTAACTTGTGTACACATTTTTGTTAACTGTTAAATCATATGAAATAAAAGACAAAAAAGTGATTACTTCATGAATTTTTATCGAGGAACAAAAGATGGGGAGTTTCTTTGCTCCAAGGCAATTTTTCCTCTTGGACACCAGCTCCCTTGTCTTTCAGACCCGACACTTCACCTACAATAACATGAAAAGTTAATTTATCTGGAAACAATTCAAACCTCTTACCAGAACAGGGTAAAAACTAAGGTGGAGAATTGCATTCACTTGTTTAAAAGATGGACACACTATCGCATGATTTTGAGATCAGGATCTCGTAATTACGGGGCTCTTGAACTGACTGTCACATGATAACTTGATAAACCAATAAAGTGAGTGCAATGCTCCACTGTAAAAAAAATAGTATATAACAGTAAACAATGCTCAAAGGAGAAAAAGATTTACCTTGTTTGGCGCCACGAGATCAAAATTATTCCATTCCGAGGAAAACTTCTCAGAACGATCCTTAATTACACAAACTACATCCAACAAACCCACGACATGTTGATACAGTTTATTTCCTTATAAACACACTTTGCACATCCAAATGATACAGTTCCTGTATCGGTCACGTGATTCTTTCTTAAAGCCATAAACGCATGTGCTGACGCTCCAGCGTCGCTCGTCCCATCACAACACAAGCGTGTATTTCCCCCTTACTATGGGATATAGTGCTTACTCTTCATGGTACTTTGTCCTAACGTGCTGATGTTTCTCCATCCAGGAGGGCCTTCTCCTGGGTGAGACCACGATCGAGGAGCAGAGCACCATCAGCGACTCACAGCCGGACCGAGTCCGCATCCAGGAAACGCACTGTGAGTTGCCCCGCGTGGTCACGTGACCCTCTCCGGGGTTCAACACACACTTATCGTCATGGTTGCGTTGGTTCTCCGCAGACGTCCAGAAGCACGTTCCCTGCCGCAGGCTGAACATGTGAGTCCCGACGGGGAGACGCCTCCAGGATGATCTAGGGTAGCTTAACCTGTGGGTCAAAGGTCAGACTGTGGCCTTGTTCTCCTGCCTGGGTTCCCTCCACATTCTCCATCTCCAGTCCAAAAACATAGAAGACTCTAAAGCAGTGGTTCTTAACCTTGTTGGAGGTACTGAACCCCACCTGTTTTACATGCGCATTCACCGAACCCTTCTTTATTGGATGGAGGATCGGTTCGTCGATGGGTACAAAGAACAGGCGGAGTAGCCTTTTCATGGAATCTGGCTCCCTTCACCTTGAATCCAGCAAGCGCTATGTTCTTGTAGCTCCCATCTCCATGCAGCTGAAGGAAGAATTCCCTTAGTTTTGCCGGTGCCGGACTAGAATTGCACATCTTGTCTTTGCAAATCATGCAGTTAGGACATCAATCACGTTCCGTCATACATGTGAATCCGTATCGTACGTGTTCTTCCGACCGCTTTCTTTCTTTGCCCGACATAATTAGTATGAAGGGATTCAAATATTAAGAAAGAAATCACATGACGCACCATCACGACAGTAACTACAACTGAGCGCGCCAAAATCCCCGCAGCACGGATAGGCCGAGCTACGTAGCGTGATCACCTGCGGCCGGTGATGTCATCACCAATGTGTGTCTCGACCTCCGCCGAACCCCTGGGGTTCGATCGAACCCAGGCTAAGAACCACTGCTCTAAACCCTGACTGTGCTGCCCTGTGCCTGAGGTGTCCGTGTCATGTGACGTGGCTCCACAGGTTCTACAACGCCGTCGGCGACGTGGACCTGAAGGCGCTGGAGGAAACCCTGGGCGACCACAAGCAGGTAGGACGTTTTGTCTGCTGGAAAGCCACCAATCAGAGCCTCACACCTTGACAGGGGTGTGTCTTCACAGCCCAACGTGATTGGCTGGTACCGCCAGCGCCGGAACTCGGAGCAGCGGGTGACCTTCAGGGAGCAGCTGGTCCTCCGAAACCTGAGCAGAGCCCTGTCCAGCCCCCAGGTGGTCCTCTTGCTGCTCACCGCCGGACGGGCCGCCGCCGCCGCCGCCGACTCCACCCACCGCACCGAGTATGCCGCCTTTGTCGCCCGTGACAGGTTAGCGGCGTGCAGGGATGGCGTTCACTGTGATGTCACCAGTCCGGGCCCTTAAAAAAAAAAATGGTGTTTTTGTAGTCGTTTAGTACACGTCCAGGTGTGTGTGTCCAACCTGGGCGTGGTGGACCAGCTGGCCTACTGGACGGCGTCGTCGGGCTGCTCGGCGGCGGGATTCAGCCGCACCGTGAGGAAGCACAGGTGAGGCGGCGGCGGGCGGGGCTGCGCCCGACGTTTGACTGACGCGTTTGCCGTCTCCTCGCCGCAGCTCCAGGTTCTTCGCCGCCGGCAGCCTCCCGAGGGACGTCACTGAAGTCAACAGGATGAACGAGTCGCTGCAGGCCGAGCTGCAGGTAGGCGTGCGGACGATGTCACTTCCTGTCCGCATACCACCACCTTCCCGCCGCACTTGACTCGCCACCTGATGTCATTTCCTGTCCGAGGCCAGAGCCGCGTCATTCGATGTCACTTCCAGTCCACGTGCAGGCCTCACCTCGCCGTGTGATGTCACTTCCTCTCGAGTCACGGCATGATACTACTTCCTGTTTGAACACCACCCTTGCTCCCCTGTGTGATGTCACTCGTCTGAACACACCTCATGATGTCACTTCCTGTCCTCTGCGCCCCCTCAGAAAGCGTGCAGCGATGTGGTGGAGAGCGAGCGGCGGGTGGAGGCGCTGGCGGCGGACGTGGCAGCGTTGAGACGGCGAGCCGGCGAGAGGAAGCAGAGAAGGCACATGACAGGTATGGAGAGTCTGCTTTGTGTAAGAAAGGTCTATGTGACGCTTGACAGCAACACACTGAATGATTGACGGACGTGATGTGTGTGTGTGTGTGTGTGTGTGTGTGTCCAGCCTCCTGCCGTCCTGAGCCCGACACCAACGGTTGCCTCCAGGAAGCCGTCAGACGCCTCTTTTCCAGCTCGCCACTCTTCCTCTCCCAGACGCTGACGCTGGACGCCTTCCCCGTCAACGCCACTCGCCGCCGCCGCCTCTCGTCCCCCAACACCCGCCGCAGGGACGCCGTCGAAGTGGTTACCGGGAGGGAGCGCCAACGGCGTCGTTTAAGGACTTGACGCGGCCAAGGCCACCTTGTTGTTGGACGTTTTTGTTTTCACTACATTAAAAGCGGTGGCTGGGGCGTCATCGTGCGAACACCACTCCAGGGTTCTCCCCTCCCCGACAGCACCTAGAACTTGAAATGTCATCAGGATGGCAGAAGAACCTCCTAGAACCATCTAGAAAAGAGTTCCTTGGCTGAAGCTGCTTCTTTATGCCTTCAGCTCTCTACTGCCCCCTAGTGGTCAGATAGGGTTGAGAATTTTGAAATAAATGAACTGAAATACAAAAAAAAAACTCTTTAAAACAAAGCTTTTATTCACACTTTTAACATTTTAACACACAAAAAAAGATAAATATCTGCGTTAGGAGGCGGGGCTGACTGAATGGGTCAGCTGTCAATCAAAAGGAGACGTCCCAAACAATCACCCTCTTGACTCGCACCTATAAATTCCACGAAGCCGCTGGCTGTTTCTGGACCGGGATTGGGGAACGTGGGTGTCCTCCTTAGGGAACGCCGTCAGGAGTCCGTCTGCCGCACGCCGCAGATGTTGGGGTCCTTCATCAACTGGGGGTGTTTGTGTGTGACGGACATGAAGCCTGCGGGGTAAACCATCACACGTGGGATCAGTTTATGACACCGCAAGATTGTTTCTTTACTCAAAAGTGTCGTCATGGACATTTTACGAGAAAAAGTGAACCAATGGGGGGGGGGGTTTACCCATGGAATGAGCTCTCTTCACAGCCTTGGAGACCTCCCTCTGCTTGCGTCCGCACAAACCTGCCCAGAAAACACACACACACAGTTTTAATGAATGGTTTCCACTCATCCAGCCAGTCACTGGCTTGCAAAGGTGACGCTCACCTGTGATGTGCCTGCCGTAAATCCTCCCGGTGTGCGGGGAGATGAACTGGGACAGCAGCTGAATGAGGGGGAGAGATCATTTTTTTCAGTGTTGGGTCGCCTCCTGACCTTTGACCTCTCGAGAAATGCCCGACACACACAAACACGCCTTACTGTCACGGGAACTCACCTGGATGTTCTTGAAGTCAACGGTAATGTCGCAGAGGATGCATCCTCTCTGCGGCTCCTTGTACGGGTTTTCCATCTTTACGAGCTTCGCGGCGGGGGGGGGAAACAAATGTTCTTATGAAAGTTTTCTAAAACAGTATTTTCATTGCGATCTTACTGGACTTACGACGTCATCTTTTCGTGGCGTCTCATCTGCCGCGGCGGTGATGCCTCTCAGACCTAGGAGCGTTAGCATTAGCATTAGCAGTATGTCCTGCGAGCTGACGAGTTAACAAGTAAAATTAAATGTGTCCCCTCAACATGGCATTCTGTGTCTTAACAATAACACTTTAAACCGCAACTCCCGACTTACTTGAGTTTCTTTGCAATGTAAATGCGGGTTTTAGCTGCTGCAGTCTTCTTAGAGCAAACATTTTTGACCTTACACCATGCCGGAAAATGCCAGGAAGTACTTCCGGGTCATTTTAAATTCAACTTTTTTTTTTTTTTTTTGTACTTTCGCTGTTAGAGCTGTTAGGGCTGTAATATGAAAACTTTGAAAACAGGGATATTTTCGAATAATTAAAATATGAATTGATATATTTTAGTCATTTAGAATATAAACCCAACACTGTTGGTTATGACGTCTACCGGAAAAGATTCGAAAGGAAAGGGGGTCACGATAGAAATCGGACAGTGACTGGTGTATTGTCTTGCTACTATTTGATAATTTAATTTATACTTTCGAGATGAGTCAATAATTATTTACGATGCGTTGATTTTATTGCTGCTTTTTTGACAGGCGTATTGATTCATCGTTGTGTTTTATCTGCGCGTGTGATGTTTGTGTTCTTAGCATTAGAGCATTTAAAGGAAATTAGAATTAAGTCGTATATTTCCTCAAATTGACACCGACACCATTATATTATCCGGTTGTTTGGACATTTTTGGGGGGCGGTACGGGTGAAGTAAAGCTGGCAATGGCTGTTTTGCTAGCCGGTGAAGGCAAAACAGGAAGTGACCGAGGGGTTACCTATTGACCTGATGGTCATGTTGACATATTTCAAAATGTGTAGCAAGCCGGGCGATGATGCTCCTCTTCACTCGACAGCTGCTAGCATTTACCGCTCGTTGGAAAATGAATGAAAATAGATGGGTTTTACAGATTATCACGCCCCCCTTTTAATTGTTAGGGTTTGCCAAGGACAGTTTGCGAGCTGACGGACGAAATAGCTTCGAACCAAACACAGTGGAGTTTGGTAGCTAGCAAGTGGGCTCCCACAGGTTTGTGTTTCAACATAAACACGTTAAAACGACGGTGCTGCAACTTGTGAGTCGGTAAATTGTAACCACCTGCTTTCGGTGTGTGTCTGTGTGTGTGTTTTCGTGAATTTTAGACGCGGGGCGTGGAATGAGCGCCGGGCAGCCGGAGCTCCAGGTGAAGCGGAAGTGTAGGAAGAGGTCGCGAAGTCACCTGACCCCGACCCGGAAGCTAGGACCGGAAGTGCGGCGATGCGCCGACATCCGGGGACTCAGCAGCGTCATGACGGATGGAGACACTGTGCAGGTTGGAGGCCCGTCGCCTAAAAACTTATGGAAAAATCCAAAAACAAAAAAATATAATTCCTTGTGAACTACCAAGTTAAATACATGCTATATAATATTCTCCTTGCAGGTTTTTTTTTTATTTTTTATTTTATTTATATGTTGATTTATATAATTATTTCCTTTTATTTTCGTTTTTGTCTAGCACTAAACATTTCTCACAAACCTTTAACAATGTTAACTTCTGATTACATACAGAATGACTGTCCTTATGTCCTTTGCTTCCTCATCCCCGGTTGTTTCATTCAATTCTACCTTGCCATGTTTATTTGTACATGTGTATATTTGTTCTGCTATTTGGGTTCAATAAAAAAAGAAAAAAAAAACAACTCCAACCACAAAATATTACATATTGGGCAATGTTTTGTTTGGCAAACTAAAGCTGTTTTTAATTGCCCAAAAAAAAAAAACTTGAACTGCAGGTTGCTTAAGGGAAAAAAAAATTAATTAAAAAAAAAAAATGGTTGGGGGCCCGTCTGATTGGCTGTTGGATGATTTAATTTTACAGAAAACGTATTCCCTAGACGTCAAAACAAAAAATATTTTAAATAAATTTGATAAGGAATCGATTGCCATGCCGAAACACCCCCAAGGCAAAAGAGACCCACTTCAAAATTATGAATGACACCTACCATCTAAGGAATTATTGAGGGTATTATTGAAGATAATATTTGTACCTTTTGTGAAAACAACATTGAAACCACTGCCCATATATTTTTCTCAAGCGAAACTCAAAACTCAAAAATGGGTTAAAGACAATTTTCCATTGTCACCAGTTTCCTTCTCAAGAGATGACATAACATGTGTTTTACTTTTAAGCAACAAAAGAGATGAACTCTTTGTCAATGTTATTTTAGGCCTGGCCAAGTTCTTTATTCACAAAAACAGAATGCAAAAGTGTTCCCCCAATTTTACGTTCTTTATAAATGATTTTAAATTATATAAAAAAATCCTTAAAACTTATGGAAAAATCCGAAAATCAAAAAATATGCAGTTTGATGTCTGAGATTCCTTGTGGACCACCAAGTTAAATACATGCTATTTTCCCCTTGCAGGTTTTTATTTTATTTTATTTATATATTTATTTATTTAATTGTTTTCGTCTAGCATTAAACATTTCTCACAAACCTGTAAAAAAAAAAACAACTTTGAGTTATTGAGTTTCCTCTAATTATTTTTAGTGAAGTTGCAATATTAAAGATGAATTCCCACTGATTTTTTTTTTTTTGTTATAAATTACATTTTGCACTCATTTTTGGTTCACGCTCTGCTGATTTATATGAATGTGATCTGCATGATCTTAGGCCATTTTCATGCTGAAGGAACTTTTTGTGGTTTCTTAAATTTTTTTTGGGGATCCGGGCTATTTCCTTGGTGCACTCGGATGGCAGAAGAACCAGGGACCGTGGACCTCACCCCCTGGAACCATTGAGCTCCTACTCCGAGGCAGGGGCTTTTTGTGGTTTCCATAGGACGTAGATGCTTAGTGGACCTCCAAAGCCACTGCCGTTATCATATATCTTCTTGGGGACTGCGGAGTGTCATTCTTAAGAACCGCCGTGGTCACTGGTCAGATGTTTTCATGGGATAAAACGGACAGAAGCAGCGAGAAATGGAGCATGACGAAGAGGTCCAAGCTTGCAGAGCGCCATCAACATTGTGGCCGGAATGAATTAGCTTACAGCTAACAGGGAGGCAGTGCAGGGAGAAGATAAGACACTCCAACCTTCAAGTTATTATTCCATGAACACCGTGAAAGCTTCTGCCTCCACGTTGTCCTTGTGGTTGTCCTCTTTTTCTTCGGCGGTTTGTTTTGGGGCGTGGAGCTGAAGATGCACGTCACCCTGGCTTCTCTAAAAGGAGGAGGCTACTTCCTGGAACCAAACTTGTAGCTTGACAGTTCCTAGACTTCTCTGTCCTAAAGTAGTGTTTTATAATTTATTTACATCTAGTTGGAATTTATTTTTAAGAATGCTCTAGGTCTTCTGAGGTCCTTTTGTGAATTGTCTTTTTAGCTAGTTTTTGCTCATTTTGTTTTTTTTTTTGTTTGTTGCCTATTTCACGGGATTTCTTGCTAGCTTAATTTTTTAAAAGTGATTCAATTTGGAAAAATTAGCAGGTCACTAAAGTGCACTCCCTGTCTCGATGCTCAGTACTGCAGCGATAGCGAGGACCTGTTCGGGGACTACGACAGCATCCTGGGGGACAGTTCATTTGTCGCCAAGTTGAACGACGCCGAGGCGAACGAGCGGCAGCAGTGTCAGGATGCTCGAGGCGACCTCGAGGACTCCACGCCGGACGATCCCAAGGAGCGTGTCCCGTCCAGCCAGCTGGAGTTCCAGGCGGAGTCGGATAGTACCCGGCCGCCGGATGGCAAGCGGACCTCAACCCCCGCCGGGAAGCAAAAGCGGAAATGCTCGGCGGCGAGGCGGAGCGTGAGCGACCAGCTGAAAAGGACAATGCTGTGCAACGCCACCACCCCTGCCGCCTTGTCCCGCTCACTGGCACTGAAGGAGGCGGTGCTGTTAGAGGAGGTGAGCGCGGCAAAGGAGGCGGTGGCGGCGGCATCCGCTCACATCACCGACCTAGGGCCCTTCTTTGGCCTTCCCAGCCGGGTGAAGGAGCTGATCTACAAGCTGAGGGGAATCAAGAACCTCTACGGTGATGCACCACACAGTAACACCCCTGTCGTACTCCATGAGGAATTTTACTTCAATATTTCCATTCCACTCTCCACTTGGAGTCCACTTGCAGGTTCAAGTTAGCTAGCTGGTAGATTCGCAGCTCAAACTAGCTAACAGTCCCGTGGTTGCTGTCTTTCAGAGTGGCAGGAGTCGTGCCTGAACCTGGAATGCGTTCAGCAGAGGAGGAACCTGATCTACTCACTCCCCACAAGCGGTGGGAAAACCCTGGTCGCCGAGATCCTGATCCTCCGGGAGCTGATGTGCAGGAAGAAGGACTGTCTGTTCATCCTGCCGTATATCTCTCTGGTGCAGGAGAAGGTATGTGGTGACTTTGTTTTGTTAAATAAACATCAACAGAAGGGGACCCAGAGTAGAGCCCTGTGGGACGCCCCCAATGTACAACCAAAGTTTAGGTCTCTTCCAGAAGTTTCGCCGAAAGCACAGACAGTCCATTTTTTTGGGGCAGTGGGTGCGTCATTTTGGCATGGCGACCAGCCACAGGGAAGGGACAGGTGTCGGTCTTTCGGCTGGAGACGACGGACCCTTTGGAATCCAACAGTAGACACAACTTTCTTAAGTGTAGCCTAACGTGGGGTAGAAGTCCAGATTAAGCATACGTGTCTCAGAAAGAGAATCCAGTGTGTTCATGCAATTAGCTTGTGCTTATACTAAATGTGGTCTAGAACCTCTTCAGGAATGAGACAGTTTCTTGGTCCATTGGGACAGCAGAAGAACCAGGGACCCTGGACTTCAGCTCCTTGCACTCCAGCTCTTACTCTTAAGCAGGCTCTTTGCATAGGACCGACAATTTGCGAGGTGATTGGTAGAATTCATAAGCCATACCCATTACAAGAAACTTCTTGAGAACCACTGGGGGTACTATCCTGGTCACTGCACAGATGTTTTCTCGGGACTAGATGGACAGAAGAAGTGAAAAACGGAGCAACCAAGAGGCCCAAGCTCTTGTGGTCTGCTACGCCTCAGAAGGGTTTCCAAGGCTCGCAGAGGAACATCTACATTTTGGTCATTTGAGCTCAAGGGGCACATGCTTGTGTTTCAGTCCCTACCATGGTCGCAAAACTAAAAAGTTTCCCCCCGAGGAGTTGTGTTCCTGGAATGAAGCTCGAGCCGGGCAGTTCGTGTAACTTTGTCCAAAAGCGGCTAATCAGTGCCCGGTATTAACAACGTACTGTTAGCACTAGCCTCTACATTGTAACAATGTTTTCTGCTACCTGCACCTTTGTGCGATATGGGGTACTCTAAGACTGTTTCTCTGCGTCTTCACGTGTCTCAACCTTATTTGAATTTCATAACTATACCGTTCCTTATCTGTTTCCGTGGAAACGTTCAACAAAATGGACTCGTCAAGCAGGATTCTAGCGCAGACGCTTGCGTCACCACTCCGAAAACAACAATAAAAGGTTCCTCTGGAGGAGGCTACTTCCTGGACCCAAATTTGAGCTGTGCAGTTCTTCGAAATTTCCTGTCTTAAAGTTTTAAAAGCTCCAAAGTTTATACCGGTACGTCGTCTTCTTTGCACATGGCAGGTCCGTGGGCTGGCGAGCTTCGGCCTAGAGTTGGACTTCCTGGTGGAGGAGTACGCCGGCGGCAAGGGCAAGTTCCCGCCAGTGAAGAGGAGGCAGAAGAGGTCACTGTACGTGGCTACGATTGAGAAGGCCCACAGCCTGGTGAACTCACTGATCGAGACGCAGAGGCTGGACAACCTAGGGCTGGTGGTGGTCGACGAGGTCAGAGGACGGCTGCGAGTGGCGCTACCCACTCTGGAAGGTTCTCGCCTGACAGTGTTTTGTTCTTCTTCAGCTTCACATGCTGGGGGACGGCAGCCGAGGAGCCCTGGTGGAAATGACTCTGGCTAAAGTTTCTTACCTTAGCAGTAAGTTGCCGTCGCTCCTCTTGACTTGTCAGGTCTGATTGACGTAGCTTAGCGCAGCAGAGGCCCAGATATCGCTCCTTCTGGCCACTTGGCCCTGCTCTTCCGGGGGGGAATCCTGGAACAACTCACAAGGGAGGGATCCTGAAGAGATGCCCGATGCTCCTCATGCATCCTGGATAGCGGAACTCCTCATCTTATCTCTAAGGGAGAGCCCGAACACCCGGTGGGGGAAACTCATTTTGGTCACTTGTACCTGTGATCTGGTTCTTTGGGGTCGTACCCTAAGCTGCTGACCAGAGGTGAGTGTGGGAATGTAGAACCATTGGTGACCTTCTTGACCATGACAGAGTCCACATCACTGCTGATGCTTTGCCATCCCACTCCATTCTTGAACAAGAACCCAAGATACTCGAACTCCTCCACTTGGGGTAGGATCTGACCCTGGACCATGAGAGGAGCACTACACCTTTTTTTTGGCTGAGGACCAAAGCTTCCACAGATTTGGAAGTTGCTGATTCTCATCCCGGCTGAGAAACTGCTCCAGTGAGAGCTAGAGGTCAACAAGACCACAGCATCTGCAACGAAGCAGAAACCCAATCCAAGGGTCACCAAAACGAATCCCCTCGACACTCTCGTTGTGCTTCGAACTTCTGTCCATCAAGCTTCCATCAGCATGGTCGAATGCCATCTCCGCCCCCACAAAGCACATGTAGCTTGGTTGGGCAAACATCTGTGCACCCTCTTAGATCCTGCTGAGGGTTTAGAGCTGCTCCATCGCGACCAGGAAGAGTCACCTAGTGTTCAGGAGGTGTAGTTGCACCTGGATGTAGACAGTCAGCAACAACCAGGGATATAAATGTCCGCCTTGCGCCGCACCTCTTAAAGAACCGATCTTCTGGTTTCAGAAGGGACTCAGGTGATCGGCATGAGCGCCACCCTGGGGAACATCGAGGACCTGCAGGCGTTTCTTGGGGCGGAGAACTACAGCAACGACTTCAGGCCCGTGAGTGACCTTCTGCTTGTGGATGCATTTGGGACCTGAGGGTGATGGAAGTGCATGATCTTTGTAGCATTGACATTCTGGGGGAAAAATGTCCTTCCGCTTTCTCTGAATGGCTTGAGTTAAGTCAGATGTTACTTATGTGGTCCCAAATCCCAACCCAGTGGTCTGATGACACTCGGAGAAGGTATGGACCACCCTCTTTAAGGGGATCTCCAGAAACCCAGTACTGCCTTTTAGTGGGCAAGAACCTCGAACAGATCCCTGGGAATGATCTATTATTGCTAATAGAAGTTGTGCTAATAGTTACATTGTTGCTACTAGCTTGCTAATAGTTAATACTAATAAAAAAAAAACAACACTGGCGGCTACGCTACAGTAGATGTAGTCACAAGCCCAGGGACTCGGTAGAAGATGTGAGCTCACTATTTTGCACTGATGAAGAGACATGAGTGGTATGCGAGAGATGTATCATGGGCATAGCTAGCCCAGCGCTAACTGTAAGCTCTTCTCAAAAAAGGAAGGTTTATAGCCGATCTTAAAGAAAGAGAGGGTGTCCACCCCCCCACCCTCGCCTGACGGAGATCTGAAGATGGTACCACAGAACCTTCTTTCTTTCTCCATACATCTTCAGGCTCCTTCAGGGTTAGCAGCAAAGATCGGCTACAAGCTAAAAGAAGCAATTCGATGGCAGTTATAAGAAAAGAATATCATTCTAAATGAAAAACAAGCTACTATGTTAGCGAGGAACATACAAGTGAGGGTACATCTGGGGCTTGTTGATACAGCAAGTTGAACTTTAAGCCTAAAGAATGTAGGAACAAGCAAAAGAAGCTAAAAGACTGCTGAAAACTTTCAATGTAGCCTCAGGAAGCAGCTGGGGGCTAACAAAGAGGAAAGAGGCAAAGAGCGGTAGGGTTACATGGAAACAGCATGCTAGCCTGTTAGCTAAAAAGCAAATGAAGCATGAAGATTCGTCCAAGGCAATAGCTAGAATTCTACATTCCGTTATATGAGATAGCAGAAAGCAAGAGGAAGCTAAAATGTGAGCTTCTAAATTTTTAGAATGTCAAATGTAAGGTAAAAAGCAAAATAAAACCAGAATCTAAAATGAAGGCTAACAAAATTAGCCTGAAGCTAAAATACAGGGTAGAAATTAACAACTGGAAGCTAATGAAAACCAGAAGGTAAACGTGAGCTCGAAGCTAAATGAAACATCCATGAGCAACAATTTAAAAGGAAGTTAAAATAAACTTCTAGAAAACATCATGGAAGCTAAAAGGACTTGCTAAAATATTAGCTAAATTTGAAGTGGAATAGCAAGAGCTGGCGAGGAAGAGCCATAAGCATCGCGTGAGCAGCAGGCTAAAAGGCTGCAAGCTCAGACGTGAAACCACAAGAGCCACTTCGCTTTTAGTTCCAGCCAAAGATGAATGTCTTTCTGACACTCGAACACAACCGGGATATTTGTTCCTTGGGTGTCTGCAGGTCCAGCTGAGGGAGTTTGTCAAGGTTTTTGACACTATCTACGAGGTCGACCCTCGGGAGGAGGACTGCTTCAGGTTCTCCCGAGCCCTCAACTACAAGGTGGAGACCCAAAACTCTGTGTTATTTGTGTATTGACCGACCAAAGTGAAGAAGGCAGAACTGCTCTTTCATTGTCTTCTCCATCAAGCATGACTATCTTTAAGGCAGTTGATGCTATTGTCCTTGTTGCCGTACCCTTGGAGTTGTATCTAAGTACTGAACCCTCTGCCTCGCTCCCCAGTACTCCAGCTCCATGGAGAAGACGGACCCAGACCACATCATCGCCCTGGTGACGGAGGTCATCCCGGGCAACTCCTGCCTCGTCTTCTGTCCAACCAAGAAGAACTGCGAGAACGTGGCGGCGATGATCTGCAAGTACCTCCGGGAGTGAGTGCAAGCAGCGTAGGCACCGCCTCGCCTCGCCCTGCCGGCAGTGGCCTTGACGTCCTGTTGTTACACAGGGACTTCCTTCGGCACAAGGAGGCGGAGAAGGCGACTCTGCTGCAGGAGCTGAAGGAGGCGGGTCACGGCTCGCTGTGCACGGTGCTCCGTAGGACAGTGCCGTTCGGCTTGGCGTACCATCACAGTGGGCTGACGGCCGAGGAGAGGAAGCTTCTGGAGGACGCCTACTCCCGCGGTGTGCTTTGTCTGCTTGCCTGTACCTCCACGCTGGCGGCTGGCGTCAACCTTCCCGCTCGCCGGTCAGCCATTTTGTCTCATGATCGCACCTTTAGTTTCTCTTTTATGTTCATATACAGTTTCTGTGCGAAGAAGGAGTACTACAGCTGCGGTATTTACTTGGAGAATGTTGACGGAGAAGGTCAGAGGGAGCTACATTGGCCTTGTAGATCCAGAAGGGAGGGAAACTGATTGAATGAGGACGTCTGGAGGGGCAGAGAATTATGTTAGGGTGGTGCAGGACATGTATGCGAGCTGTGAGACGGTGGTGACGACACTACATGCTAATAGGCGACATGATACAGTAACAGTTTTAATGTTCATAAAAGAAACACTAATGGCGGATGCCTGGCTAGACCTTGCAGTAGACCGAGCCACGCCCCTTTGGGAACCAATGAGAGCCCAGGGAGAAGATGTTCGCTATCATGCACTTATGAAGGGACACAAGTGCACATAGGATAGGAATAGGCATCATAGGATGCCACTTAGCAGAGTAAACCAATTTGCAGCACAAGCAGGTGCTAGGCTAGCACTAACTATATTCACAGTTGTCCGCCCGCTTGAATGAAGATAGGTGGATGGCTCCATAGAAGAGGAGCCCTGTATCTGAATGTTACGGCTCCCGGCTCTGCTTCTGGAGACTCTAGGGACCACAAGTATGACAAAAGAGTTCTAGGTGCCGTCGGGGCTACATCGGGGACCAGCTCTGAGCTTCTTCTTGTTTCCTGTGGGGATGAACAGGCTGGCAGATGAGGTCAGACGGGTACCTCCAAGGACCGTGGTCTTTTCAGATGATATTATGATCTGTGAGCACATGGAGGAATGTCCAGGGAGGTGCAGGAGTGAAGGCTAGCTGCAGCAAGACAGAATATATGTGTGGAGTGGAACAGTGAGTCCACAGGGAGTGGTGGAGGATTCTAAGTACCGTGGGGTCAACAGTCCAGAGCGATGGTCGGGGTGGAAAAGAGGTAAAGAAAAGTGTGCAAGTAGGTTGAAATGGGCGGAGAAACTGGTCAGCCAGGTCTGGAGACCCCGAGTAGACTGGAGGCAGAGCTGGAGGCAGCAGGGATGAAGATGTGGAGCTCTACTTTGGGAGCGAGGAAGCCGGGGAGGATCAGGAACGAGTCCATCGGAGGGACAGCACATGATAGGTGTTGTGGGGATGAGATGGCTTGGACATGGACGGGGGAGGGACGATGAAGATCTGTGCCGAAGGGGACAAAAGGGACAGAATCGATGGAGGTTCTTCTAATGACTGGATCTTTGTGTGCGATGAGTGACATCGCTCCACCTTCGTCCAGTTCTTACCGGACGTTCAATAAGTCGATCAATAAGCTGACAGACCTCCGCCCCCTTCGTGACCTCAGGGTGATCCTGCGCTCGCCGTACGTGGCTACCGAGTTCCTGAAGAGGAGTCAGTACAAGCAGATGGTGGGTCGAGCCGGGCGAGCCGGGATCGACTCGGCGGGGGAGAGCATCCTCATCCTGCAGGACCGGGACAGGGAACAGGTGGGTCCGCGACACTACGACTCCCAGCATGCCGTGCTGCCGCTGTCAACCCATTTCCGTGTGGAGCAGGTCTGGACCGCCACTCTTTTAGATGGCTTGCAGAAAGACCGGAGGGTATGATGATTACTAATAATACCAGAAGTGCTAACTGCTACATGCTAATTGCTGACATAGGCGACGGATGCAGGCCACGCCCCCTCAGTAACCAATGAGAGCCCAGGAACTCTTGAGAAGATGATCACCATCATGTGCCGATGAAGGGACGCAAGTGTAGACAGGATAGGAATGAGAGAGGTGCAGCATGGGCTCAGCAGAGTAAGCCTGTGACAACCTAAGTAGGGGCTAGGCTAGCGCTAACTATATTGACCACCACCCCTGAGTGGAGATCTGTAGATGGTTCCACCAAAGAGTGGCTCGGTAACTGAACATTCTGGCTACCAGTTCTGCTTCTGGAGACTCAAGGGGCAACAAGGAGCCCTGCGTCCCTGGAGCTGACCAGGTGGTGGCCAGAGACCCCTTTTAGATGTAGGGCAACCTGCTGGTGTAGAAGTTAAAGCTCTGAGGCTTCAGGTTTCCTTGGTAACTTCCTGTTTTGTCCTTGCAAAGGATTCCAGGTTGAATTCTGATGTTTGGCTCTTCCCAGGCTAAAGCGCTAGTTAGCACCCCCATTGAGAAATGCTACAGCAACCTGCTACACGATGATGCCAAAGGTCTCCTGAGTCTCATCCTGTCGCTGGTTGGCTTAGAGGTAAGGCCCGGATTCCGCCCCCCCTACGTCCACATCCGAGGAGGCACTCTCATCGCCACCGTGTTCGGCTGCAGGTCACCACCACGCTGCAGCAGCTGAGGGACTTCCTGCACGGGACGCTGCTGCATGTGCAGCAGCAGCAGCTGTGCGATGGAACAGCACTGTGGGATGTCGCCCTGCGCTGCATCCAGGAGCTCAAGGACAGAGGTCTCATCGCTGCGACCTCTGGGGCCCAAGAAGAAACCCTGCGTGTCACCAGGATTGGAAAGGCTACCTACAAAGGTACAAGAACCCTGACGGAATATTAGCATACAGGGATAATGAACTGCAGGGACTCGTAAAGATAGAGCTGACTACTCATAGTCCCAGAGTGTTTGTCAAACATTAGTGGCAGAAAGCCACTGCTATCGATACACTAAAGCTAATGATAACGTTAGCGAGGAACCTTAAGGGTACTTGATAATTGCGTGGGATGCTAACAATCTCGCAAAGGCATTGGTTGTGAAACTCAAGTTGTAGGATGCTACAGCTTTCAGTAACTTGAGTGTGGAATCACAACAGTACTTGCTCAAAGCGAGGTATGCTAACAGTCCCGCTATGGGATTGTTTGCTAAACAGCTTTAGTAACCGTAACATTGATAGCAATAGATGCTCACAGTCTCTCACAGACAGTGTCTGTTAAATGCCTCGGGACCCGTGGCAGTAATTTTTCAATGTTAGCATTAGAAAGCTAGAGCTGTAGCAACGGCAGCTTAATCAAGGCACAGTAACAGTACCTGATCATAACATGGGATTCTAACAATCTTGCACGGGTAGTGTTAGTTAAATGTAAGTAATGGAATGCTACAGCTTTAGCAACGGAACTGCAATGGCACTTGATCATAGCAAGAGATGTTTGAGAGTTGCTAACAGTCTAACAAGGGGAGTGCTTGTCAAATGTTAGCTGTAGAAAGCTACAGCTTTAGCATTGGTAAGCTTACTTTTCTAGAAGAACCATAATGGTACTTGATCATAGAGATGCTAACAATCTCACAGAGGCAGTGTTTGTTAAATGTTAGAGGTAGAAAGCTAGCGCTAACTTTAGCAAGGGACCCATGTGATCCCATGACGTAGTGCTGGAGGATTGGTAGCTTAATCGAGGAACAGTAACAGTACCTGATCATAGCAGGGATGCTAACAATCTCACATGGACAGTGTCTGTTAAATGTTAGCAATAGAATGCTACAGCTTAAGCTATGGTAATTTTACCTTTCCAGAGGAACCATAATAGCATACACTTTATAGCAAGAGATGCTAACAGTCTTGCACAGTTCGTTCGTCAAATGCTAGCGGTAGAAAGCTTGAATTGACTTTAGCGAGGGGCCCTAGGCGGTGAATGTTAAATGCTAGCAATTGAAAGCTACAGCCTTAGCAACAGTGACTTTACATTTCCAGGGGAACCATCAAGGCCCTTGATCATAGCAGGGATGCTAACAATCTCACATGGACAGTGTCTGTTAAATGTTAGCAATAGAATGCTACAGTTAGCAATAGAATGCTACAGCTTAAGCAGTGGTAACTTTACCTTTCCAGAGGAACCATAATGGTATACACTTTATAGCAGGCGATGCTAACAGTCTTGCACAGTTAGTGTTCATTAAATGTCAGCATTAGAAAGTTAGCGTTACCTTTAGCGAGGGACTTGAGGAACGTCGTAGCGCCGCAACGCTTTAGCGTCGTGAAACGGTGACTCCGGCGCCAGGAAGCGACGCGTCCTCCGACGAGGCTAATGCTAACACGGCGTCTGGTCCTCAGGCTCGGTGGAGCTGCTCCACAGCGAGCGTCTCTACAAGGACCTGAGCCGCGGGCTGGACGCCCTGCTGCTCAGCAGCCCCCTGCACCTGCTGTACCTGGTGACTCCATACGACATGGGGGACCAGTGCACTCCTGATTGGATGATCTACTACACACAGGTGGGAGCACACACACACACAGCCACACACACACACACATACACGTACACACCAGTGAGGGCGATACATACACAGGTGAAAGCACACACACAGGTGGGACGACACACATACGTGGGAAGACACATACAAACACACACACACACAGGTGGGAGCACACACACTCGCACAAGTGAGAGGGATACAAACACACGCAGGTGCAAAGGGCTACACACACACACACACACACACAGGTGGGAGGACACAGGTGGGAAGACACACACACACACACACACACATATACATAGGCGAGGGGGAGAGACACATACACACACTCACACACAGGTGGAAGCACACACACTCACACAAGTGAGGGGAATACACACACACACACACACAGGTGGGAGCACACACACTCGCACAAGTGAGAGGGATACAAACACACGCAGGTGCAAAGGGCTACACACACACACACACACACACACACTAACACACACAGGTGGGAGGACACACGTGGGAAGACACACACACACACACACACATATACATAGGCGAGGGGGAGAGACACATACACACACTCACACACAGGTGGAAGCACACACACTCACACAAGTGAGAGGGATACAAACACACGCAGGTGCAAAGGGCTACACACACACACACACACACACACACACACACACACACACACACACACACACACACACAGGTGGGAGGACACATGTGGGAAGACACACACACACATATACATAGGCGAGGGGGAGAGACACATACACACACTCACACACAGGTGGAAGCACACACACTCACACAAGTGAGGGGAATACACATACTCACACACACACACACCAACACACAGGTGAGGGGGATACACACACACACGCGCACACACTCACACAGGTGAGGGGAATACACACACACACAAACACAGGTGGGAGCACACACATTGGCACAAGTGAGAGGGATACACACACGCAGGTGCGAAGGGGTACACACAGACACACAGGTGGGAGGACACACACACACATATACATAGGCGAGGGGGAGAGACACACACTCACACACAGGTGAAAGCACACACACAGGAGGGAGCACACATGCAGGCACACAGTTGAGACAACACACATACGTAGGAAGTTACAAATACACACAGGGGAACACACACACACTGACACACAAGTGAGAGGGATACACACAAACGCAGTTTCGAAGGGGTACACACACACACAGGTGGGAGGACAAACACAGACACGCAAATATACACAGGCGAGGGGGAGACACACACACACACACACTCACAGGTGGAAGCACACACATATACACACAGGTCAGGGGGATACACACAGGTGGCACAAGTGAGTGTGCAAACACACACAGGTGCGAAGGGGGACACATGCCGGCACACACACACTCACACACACATAGATGAACGGACACACAGAAACACACACACACACACAGGTGAGGGGAATATACACACGCACACATACACAGGTGGGAGCACACACACTCGCACAAGTGAGAGGCATACACACGCAGGTGCGAAGGGGTACACAAACACACACAGGTGGGAGGACACACACACACACACATATGCACAGGCGAGGGGGAGACACACATACACACACACACACGCACAAATACACAGGTGGAAGCACACACTCACACAGGTGAGGGGAATACACACAGGTGGGAGCACACACACTGGCACAAGTGAGTGTGCAAACACACGCAGGTGTGAAGGGGGACACATGCCGGCACACACACAAGCACACACACACACACACATAGGTGGTCGGACACACAGACACACACACACACAGGTGAAAGCACACACACAGGAGGCAGCACACATACAGGCACACAGGTTGGGCGACACACATACATGGGAAGACACACACAAACACACACAGGTGGGAACACACACACACACTCG
>NC_141292.1:17460785-17470785 GCF_037954325.1 Fistularia commersonii | reverse complement strand
TTGTTTTTGTTTTGTGTATCTGTTTCGGAGTGTGTGTGTGTGTGTGTGTGTGTGTGTGTGTGTGTGTGTCTTAGTCTGTCTTAATGTCTGTGCCTTTTTCTGTCTGTCTTTGTGTGCGTTTGTGTATTAATGTGTATGTGTGTGGATCTGTCATTGAATGTGTGTGTGTGTGTGTGTGTGTGTGAGTGTGTGTGTGTGTGTGAGTGTGTGTGGGCGCGGGGGTCTGTCATTGAATGTGAGTGTGTGTGTGTGTGTGTGCGTGTGCGTGCGTGCGTGCGTGTGCGGGGCTCTACCATCGAATGTGTGTTTGTGTATGCGTGTGTGTGTGTGTGTGTGTGTGTGTGTGTGGGCGCGGGGGTCTGTCATTGAATGTGTGGGTTAGTGTGTGTGCAGGGCTCTATCATCGAATACGTGTGTGTGTGTGTGTGTGTGTGTGTGGGCGCGGGGGTCTGTCGTTGAATGTGTGGGTGTGGGCTTGTCATTGAATCTGTGTGTGTGTGTGTGTGTATTGTGGGTCTGTCATTGAGGGTGTGTATAATATGGATCTCTCATTGAATTTGTGTTAATGTGTGTGTGTGTGTGTGTGTGTGTGTGTGTGTGTGTGTGTGTGTGTGTGTGTGTGTGTGTGTGTATTGTGGGTGTGTCATTGAGGGTGTGTATAATATGGATCTCTCATTGAATCTGTGTTAATGTGTGTGTGTGTGTGTGTGTGTGTGTGTGTGTGTGTGTGTGTGTGTGTGTGTTTCCAGGAGCTGGAGGAGCTGTGGCCCTTCAGGTCGCTGCTGTCTGAGCTCACCAAGAGGCTCAGCTACTGCGTGAAGGCGGAGCTCGTCCCCCTGATGGAGGTCGCCGGCGTCATGGAGGTCAGCGCACGCCGCTGCCGCCATCATCCAACCGTCGCTACGGTTACGGCTCACATCCTCACACAAACGGCTCGCTAGGAGGCGGGGAAGCGACGAAAGCGGAACAGCTTAGCAAGAGCAGGAAGCTAGTTAGGACTTTGGACGAGTGATCTGTGGAGACAAAACATTAAAGCAAGAGAGCAAAATATTAAAGTGTGGGGACAAAATATTAAAGTGTGGGGACAAAATATTTGAGCAAGAGAACAGAATATCGAAGCGGGGGAACAAAATATTAGTGTGAAAACAAAATAGGGAAGCAAGGTATCCCTTAACTGGGAACTCTAGGACTAATGGAATGTGCCAAAGTTGGGTAACAGAACAACTTAGTAAAATGTGGAAACAAATGACTAAAGTGAGGGAACAAACTAGAGAAGCAAGGGAACATTGGATCAAGAAACAAAGGTCACCGCTAAAGTCAGAGAATGGAAGGACAAAGTCCAGGGAGCAGACGGGGAACACCAGGGAGCGGGCAGTTAAAACAAGGTGGTCATTGCTAAACTCAGGGAATGGAACACAAAAGCTGATGAACCAACTTGGAACTTGGACCAGTAAAGTGTGGGAACAGATTATCAAGGTGAGGGAACAGATTAGTAGCACCAGGGAGCCAATTTAGACTAGTAAAGTGTGGGGGGAAAAGGTAAGGGAACAAAGTTGTAACACAAGGGGACATTGATTTAAAACTTTAAATGAGACAAGGAAAACCAGGGGACCATTGAACAAAGGATAGTGCTGAAGTCAGTTAAGGGAACAACTAAGTGCGAGAATAAGTTATGAAAGAGGGGGAACACACTAGTGAAGCAAAGGAACATTGAATTAGGATGTGGGGACATGAGGGAACACGCTAATAACAACACAGAAGGTCACTACTAAAGTCAGGGAACAGAAGTGCTAAGTTCGGGGAGCAGACTGGGAACACCAGGGAACAGAAGTTAAAACCAAAAGTTGCTGAAGTTTGGGAACTTATCATTTGGTCAGTGAATGGAGAGGGGGCACCAGGGAATGGACAAGGAGAGCATTGCTAAAGTAAGGGTACTAGTGGAGCAAGGGAACATTGAGTCAAGACAGGGAACAGACAAGGAACCCCAGGGAAGTAGCTAAAGCTATTTAGGTCATTACTCAAATCTGGAAACTGTAGTACTAAGTTCAGGACTGGGAACATGGGGAACAGACAGTTAACGCCAGGGAGGCCATTGATAAAGTTTGGGGACATTTAATTCGATTGGACAATGGACAGGGGACACCAGGGAACAGACAAGAGCCAACCAAGGAGGTCATTGCTAAAGTCAGAGAATAGAACAACTAAGTGTTAGATCAAACTAGTGGACCAAGAGAACAATGAGTCCAGACAGGGGACAGATAAGGAACCCCAGGGAACTAGCTAAAGCTATCGGGGAGGTCATGACTCAAGTCAGGGAACTGACAAGGAGCAACCAAGGAGGTCATTGCAAAAGTCAGGGGACAGAATGCTAATGCCAGGGAACTGACTTGGAACTTTGACCTGTAAAGTATGGTGTGATTTTCAAAGTGAGGGAACAAGACTAGGAACACCTCGGAACTGGCTAATGGAACCAAGGAGGTTGTTGCTAAAGTCAGGGGACAGACCCATTAGCATCGGGGAACTGATGGGGAACACAAGGAAATGGACCGTTAAAACCGAGAAGGTCACTACTAAAGTCAGGGAGCAGAAGTGCTAAGTTCAGGATGCAGGACACCAGGGAACGGGCAGGTAACGCCAAGGAGGTCAATGGAAGTCAAGGGAGTCAAGGAAGAGAAAAATTGAAACAAGGAACTTCAGAGATCGTCAAGGAGGATGTCACTCAAGTGAGGGAACCGCCAAGTAAGGCCAGGGAAGCAAACAGGAAAGGCGGTATTTGCGGTTGCGGGACGTTTTCCACATTTCACCTTCCACGTTCTATGTTCTCCGCCTGCAGCCACGAGCCAAACAGCTCCACGCCGCCGGCTACCGTACACTGAGCCACCTGGCCAACGCTGACCCGGTGCTCCTGTGCGGCGCCGTCCAGAACCTCTACAGGAAGCAGGCCGAAATGATGGTGGCGTCTGCCAAGGTTGGTCCGATTACACCCCTGATTTTAGAGTCCCCTAATCCCTCCTGCTGCTAACGCTCTCTGTCCAGATGCTGGTGAACGAGAAGGCGGCGGCGCTCCAGGAGGAAGTGGACGAGCTGCTGGCAGCGCCGCAAGACCTCCCCGCCGCCGCTTCGCCGCCCCGGTGACACTCCAACCAGGCCACGAACAATTTAAAACTTTTATTTTATTTTTTTTTAATAAAACTGTAAACCATACATGTCCTGGGGTGTATTTGCCGTGCCGGGTGAGCGGAGAGGCCCGATTGGCCGGGAGGGGTCACATGACCACCGGTCGCGGAGTTCGTTCTCCGGACGGCGCCACAAAAGGGTCGATTGTCACCGAGCAGCTGGAGGGGCTCCACGCCTCCTCCTGACCTTCTCCCTGCACCCCTTCCCCTACAGACCGTAATGAATGAATGAATTATTTACCACTAAATCACAGCGCCTAGCAAAATGCTAGCAAAATACTAGCATTTCGCTAGGAACTCTGATTTATATATTTTTTTGTGTGTATATTTAGATCAGTGATGTGCGGTGAGGTTCATGGCTAGTTGACGTGTTTTGTTTAAAATATTATATCTAGTATTCTTTACGTATACAAACATAGAAAAAAGCACATTAAAAAAAAACATTGGACAATGAAGTCCATGCGGTTTTCCTTTAGCTTAGCATTGTGGATGCTGATGTTGACTCTTTGCTGTTCATTCAAAGCCAAATCTATCCTGGACATCTCGAATGTTTTTAGCGCGATTTGACTTTGCTTGCGAGCGGCCGACCGCTCATGTTTGATTGTCAGAAGTTGAGAAAATAATGCAGGAAAAGCAGAAAAGGCGTTTTCTTACTGGACATCCACACAGCAGCCTTTTCGAGTGAACCGCTGCGTTTGAAAAGACCGAGTCTTCCGTCTCCTAGTCTGAAGTTGATCCGTTAGCGCCGGCGTCGGTCTTCCCTTACTTATTATCTCCTGCTTCCACTGAAAGTCCAGTTTAGAAAATTCTTTCAGTTTAGCTATGTTATCCTCCATTTTGGAAATAAAGCCAAGCAAGAGGAAAAAATAACTGGATGGCTGCACTTCACTTGCTAACTGTTTACAGTAGCTTGCTATTGCAAATTCTATTATTCTTTAGCCGAGTAGTAAAAAGGCTCCCTGGGATCAGCGGCGCCCCCTAGCATGAGGCACCGTCACTGCGTGCCTCACCTAGCGTGTCTTCGCTGCCACTTTACGATCGCTCGGCACGAGAAACACGTTACAGTTGTTAACGAAAAATTATACACATCAGCCAAAGTATGGAAATTTAGTTCATATATTAGCGCTTGAAGTGTTTTGAAAATTTTAATAGTGACATCCACAGAAACAGCAATACGGTCTCAGCCGCATAGCATAGCAGTTGTTGCTCAATCCATAGCGGCTCCGCTGGCTGACGCGTCACCGCATGGCTCTTATTCATATTTAAACGCCAAATGTGATTTTTTTTTTTCAACGATTTTGAAAAAAAAACAACTAAAAATTGTGAAAAATAACTTTATAATACAAATCACTGAATAAATAGAACCATTCAAATCATTTTTTTTTATTTTACTTTTTTTTTTCTTTTTTTCGGTGAGGCCCGGACTCACCTGCCTCTACCGACTGCACGTCACCGATTTAGCTTATTAATTAATTTCTCAATATTAGTTCATTCATTCATTCATTATACTGTTTATCCTGCTGTCAGGGGGCGGAGCCTATCCCATCTGCCAATAGGCCAGAAGTAGGGTTCCCCCTGGATGGACCAATCACAGGGCCCCATGTTGAGAGGTACAAGCATTCACCCCCTCATTCAAAACTCATGCAGTGAGATCAGGAAATGAATCCCGCCAGTTTCTCCACCATTTCTTCGTTCTTTGGGTGACAGAGGGTGAATACGAGTGTTTATGCGACAAATTAGTGGTTAATTCTACTACCTCAGTGGTGGAACAAACTCCCAGAAGCAACAAGACTAGCATCATCTCTCTCAACCTTCAAGAAACAGGTAAAAACGTTTCTCTTTCAGGACTTTTTACTGCGCTGATGCCCCAGATCAGGTTGGCAGCCAGTTAGGCTATGCAGTGTGTGTACATTTGTGTGTCTCTGTCCATTAAAAAAAAAAAAAAAAAAAACCCTCACTAACCCAAGATTACTGTTCTGTATATTTCCTGTGCATCGTGTATTTGCAAGTGTATTTGCAGTCCCTATGTCCTCTATTGTAAGTCGCTTTGGATAAAAGCGTCTGCCAAATGCGATGTAATGTAATGTAATGTAAAATGAACCAGTGAATGGTTGTGTCAGTGACATGAATGCTAGTTTGTCTCCACATGATGTATGAATGTCTATATGTGACATGAATGCTTGTATTTCTATATATGACGTAAACAAGAGGGTAACTAGTTCCTGTTTACATACAGGCTCAACATCCTGAAGTGACTAATAATCATTAAATTGTTGTCAAATCATTTCAGGCTCGCAATTAATGATAAATGATTGATAAAAAAAAATACAAGTATTAAATAATGAAACTGTGATTTAAAAAAACAAAACAAAAAAAGGGTAATTAAACATGTGTAAATAGGGTGTAGTGTTTCCTATTCGCCGCTAGGGGGCGCTCCTCGCCGGCCGGACGCCTCCGGTCTCCTCCACCCTTCCCTCCCTCGTCATCCTAGACCTCCTCCTCCTTCGTCGTCGTCGCGTCACAGACGGACGGTTTCTTCTGCTGCGAAAGGTAGGACATCTTCATCCCCCTCCCTCCTTCTCCCCATCTTGCGCTAATCCACGGTGTGTGTTATATTTTTTTTTTGTTTATTTTCTTTTTTTTTTTTGAGTATTATCGTGTTTTTATCGACGCGAGGACGCGTCCCCCTCCTCATCCTCCTCTTCATCCTCACCCTCCTCATCCTCGTCCCGCCGCCGTCCTCCGCCCGTCTCCAGAAACCGTTTCCGCCTCCCATCATCCCTCCTTTATTTTTATTTTTTTTAATCTGCGCTCTTTTACGGTAATAAATGGCGCTCTGGTCATTACGGTAATTAAATTAAAATTAAAAAAAAATAATAATAATAACAACGAAGAGCAACCACGCGACGGCCGGAAGCGGAAGGCTCGTGCTCCGAGGGTTCATCCGGGAACCTGCGGGGGGTCCCGCTGCAGCGGAGTGTCAATCCCGTGGATTAACGGGGGAAATTATCGGCGACTTCCGGCGGAAGCGACCAGGACAGCAGAGTTGATTTCCGGTATACGCTGTAAATAATTATCAGTGGGTTCTAGGTAAATTTTTTTGATTTTGGGGAAAATATGAGGAAATTATCAGGATAATAATGAGGAAAATTGAAAGAATTTTGAAATAAAATATTATTACAAGAAATTCCGAGCCAAATATGTTATTTATCCCTTTTTCTCCTCTAATTTCTTCCCATTTTTTCAAAAAAAAAAAGGCTTCCTGATAATAAAATATTTTTTTTCTTTTACTGAAAATAACCAAAGGGTGAATTACCAGCAAAAATAGGAAATCATTTTCAGGAAAAGCGCCAATACAAAAAAATAAAAAACACCTCAAAACGAGAATATTTTAAGAGAAACGGAAATTTGCAAATTTCATATCAGGGTGACAATTAGAATAAAATTACAGTGAAATATTAAAAAAAAAAATTGGAGGTAAATAGGTGATTCTCAGGAGAAATGATTGATTCAGGAAACGGAAGAATTTATCAGGGAAATTGAAAAAAACAGAAATTTACAGGAAAAAAGGAAGAAATTATTTGGGAAGATGATAAGACACTATTGGCAAAAACATAGAAATTAATAATCAGGAAAAACTTGAAGAATATTTTGTGGAAACTAGGAAGAAATTATCACAGTTAAAAATTAGAGGAAAATTCCATGAAGTATAGGAAGAAATTAGTTGGGGAAAATTATAAATAATTTCCTGGAAAACTTGAAATTTTTGTATTTTAGGGAAAATCTGATGGAAATACCAGGGGTAAAATGAGGGGAAATTGCCATTAGAGGAAGAAATTAGCACAAGATAACAGCAAAAATAAGAAATAATTGTCAGAAAAAAAATTGGAAATTATTAAGAAGAGATTTTGGGGGATGAAATTTTGGAAGTGTATATATTGGAAAAAATAGGACAAATTTTTTAGGGAAGATGGTATTAATTTATCAGCAGAATTAAGAACTCATTATCTGGTGAAGTTTGTAGCTATCAGGGAAAATGTCAAAAAAAAAGATAAAATCAAATATAAAGAAATTATTGGTGAAAAATATGCATGGAATTAGCAGGGTTAAAATAGGAAGGAATCATTCTTGTAATTTTTGCCATATATTTGGGGTGAAAGTATGAAGTAATTATCAGGAAAAACTACAAGAAATTTAAGGGAAACAGAGTAATAGATTATAGGGAAAAATAAGAAAACTAATGAATACGATGAATGAATTTTGGAACGAATAGACGTAAGAGCAATATATATTTCCTTAGATGAAAATCTGAGATTGTAAATATATTTAAAATTTCCCCCAATATAACATTCTTTTCACATATTTTTTTTGTTGTCTTTTCTTTGTTTTTGAAATCATTAACTGTTGTTTGTTTTTAGTTTATTGTGATCACAAGCTAATGCTTATGCTATTGTCTGTCCCCGCTCATGTAGCGTTAGTGAAGCTAAGGATGCTAATGCTACTGTCTGACCCTGCCCACGTTGTATTGGTGAAGCTAACAATGGTAATGCAGATGCTATTGTCTCCTCCCTTAGTGTTAGTGAAGCTAACAATGCTAATGCTACTCTCTGCTCCTGCTCCTCTTAGAGTTAGTAAACCCGAATGCTGCTGTCTCTTCCTGCTCCCTTTGTGTTAATGAGGGTGACGATGCTAATGCTACACTCTGCTCCTACTCCCACTCCCGTAGTGTTGGTGAAGCTGATGATGCTAAAGCTACGGTCTGCTCCTGCTCCTGTAGTATCAGAAAAGATTGCTAATTGCCAACATTGCTAATGCCAATGCTACTGTCTACTCCTACTCTTGTAGCGTTAGTATATAAGATGTTGCTAATGAAAATGCTACAGTCTCCTCAGCTAGTTCTAGTGAAGCTGACAATGCTAATGCTACTTTCGACCCTGGCTTTTGTAGTGTTGGTGAAACTACCATCGGTAATGCTTCTGTTTTGGGGTCTTCTGTTTTTTTAGTGGTTGCAAACCCGACGTTGCCAATGCAAATGCTAATATCTCTTCCTGCTCCCTTCGTGCTAGCATATGCTATGCCAATGCTAGGATGCCGTTGGACTCCAAGGTCAAACATGGCAATCGATGTGGTGTCCGATGATGCTGCCCGTGTTTTGTTTCTAACATCTCCCCTGGGTTCTGCTCCATGCCCCGACGGCTCAATGCTAGCCTAGCCGGCTAACGTTAGCTTCAACTGCAATCCCCCCCCAGGATTCATGTGTCCGCTGCACATTTGAAGGCCTTGACTCCGCCCCCCTCCTTTGTCAAGTAGCGGCGTGGCTATCTGCGGCTCGCAGATTGACGTTTGCGCGGCGCGCTAACCGTCAGCCGCGACCCCGGGATTTATGATGTCATCGTTGGACGGTTCCGATTCAAGAACCGCTTATCTCCATCAGCAACCGTCGCCACGGTGACTGGCTGAACTTCATGTCTGGGACACCCCCCCGCGGGCATCGCTTGTGTGTTTTCTCCATCTCATTTTACTTTGACGAGGAAGAGGAGGCGGCGGGTTGTTTGGGGGGGGGGGGGAGGAGGGCGTTACCATGGCGATGACTGTTGAGACTGGGCGTTGGCCCCCGCTGGACGAGCTGATAAACAGCGACGAGGAGGAGGAGGAGGAGGAAGGAGCTCCACAGGAAACGCATCCTTCGATTATTTCCAATGTTCACACTCCTCCACCACTAGGGGGCGCTGTTCCCCTCCGCTCTCACCCTTTAATAATAACACAGTTAACATAACATAAGTATTATTATAAGATTACACTGATTTCTCAATAATATATGATTTTTACTTATTGATTTAAAGTTATTGATCAAGTCGGGGACGAATTGATCAATAATGCCTGTTTTAATTGGTTTCTGTTGTGGACATTTTTTCCCGAGGGGGGGGGGGGGGGGGGTCTCACAGGAAGTTGGGATCTATCAGAACAGGATATCCTGTCTGAGATAACGGCTTCAGAGTGGTTCTTGTTGTTTCAGTCCATGCTGTCTTCCTTAACACACACACACACACATACACACACACACACACTGTTTGGCCTTCTGGTGTTCTGTCTGTGCATGAAAGGAGCTTTTATTCTGAAATCTTGGAGGTCAGAGAGGTTCTGATCCTCTGGCAACCGCTAGCATTGCAGTGCTAGCGCTGTTTATGAAATGTGACATTTTTAGGCTCCGCCCCTTCCCCCAAAATGCCACCGCCTGCTCAGGCGGTGAACGTCGCCGTTAGCTTTACAGCCCCTAAGTGCATGGGGGAGAAGCGCAAACTAGCCGAGCAGCTAAAACTAGGTTGGTGTTTTTGGTCAAGCTGAAAGGTCGAACTGTTGCCGACCCAGAGTTGTTTACATCATGTGACATCCCAGGCTCCACCCCCTCTCCCCGCCTGCTAAGTTGAATGTCACCGTTAGCTTGATGGTGCCTGCTCCATCGAGCTGAGCAGCTAAAACTAGCTTGGTATATTTGGAGCTAACAGGTCAAAAAATTGCCATGCTAGCATTATTTTCATTATGTGCCATCCAAGGCTTCACCCCCTCCCCCCGTCAGAGCTAGCTTGATGGTCTGTGTGTGCATGGGGGTGGACCTTAAACTAGCTGAGCAGCCACTTGAGTAGCGAGAACTAGCTTGGTGTTTTTGAAGCTAACAGGTCGAACCGTCGCTGTGCTAGCGTTATTTACATCAGGTGACATCATAGGCCCCGCCCCCCCACACGCATGCTAAATTGAATGTCACCGTCAGCTTGACGGTCCTCGTGTGCACGGGGGAGGACCTTAAAACTATACAAGCGGCTGGT
>NC_141292.1:17360785-17455785 GCF_037954325.1 Fistularia commersonii | reverse complement strand
AATCTCCATGTCTTGCTAACTTTCCAAGTAGTCTCTTGATGCTTGTCAAGTAAGTTTTGCGAATTGAAGCAAACCTCATGCTAATCGTAGAACTTCTAGTGAATGTCATGCTAATTCTGGCTAATTTAATTTCTACTCTATGAGTAATCTCCATGTTTTGCTAGCTTTCCGCGTAGTTTCTTGCTGCTTGTCAAACATGTTTCGCTAATTCTAGCAAACTTCTTGCTAACTTTCCGTGTAATATGTTGCTTGTCAGGTGACCTTGATTTGAGCAAACTTTATGCTACTTCTGGCAAACTTCATGCTAATTCTATAAAATGTAAGCCAAGTCTACGGGTAATCTTCATGTCTCGCTAACTTTCCATGTAGTTTCTTGCTGCTTGTCAAACAAGTTTTACTAATTTTAGCAAACTTCATGCTGATTCTTAGAAATTTAATCTGAATTCTAATGGTTTCCAGGTAATTCAAGGCTTATGTCTTGCTAACTTTCCATGTGATTTTGCTCTGCTAGTCTGACTTTTTTTTTTTAGCTAATCTAAGCAAACGTCATGCTTATTATAGCAAACTTAATTCTAATTTTAAGTTTCCAGATAATTTCAAACTTTGTCGGACAACCTTCGCTAACTTTAGCAAACATCATGCTGATTGCGGCAAACGTCATGCTACTTTTAGCAAACCTCACGCTAATTCTAGCAAATTTCAGACCAATTTCTAAGCTTTTTTTTTTTTTTTTTTTGCTTTTAAAAGTTAGCAAAATAATAAGCGGACCAATAGGAATAATCGCCGTCTGGTGTTTAGACGCCTTCGATTCGACACTGGTGAAATATCGGGGTTGTTGTTCCACTCGACAGAGATCGAGCGGAGGCAGAAGAAGCTGGAGGAGGAGGAAGACGAATTCGAGGATCTGACGGAGGAGGCGAAGACGCTGCAGGAGCAGGAGCTGGAGAAGGTTTTTTTTTTTGGAGTGTTTCATTGATATTTAGAAAATACAAGAAAATGATGATCAATGAATGTATTACTTTGTGTGTGTGTGTGTGTGTGTGTGTGTAGATCAAGTCCAACCTCGGCCGTCTCATCCTGAAGGAAGAGAAGGAGAAGGCGGTTCATTTCCGCAGGAAGACGCAGTCGCTGCCGGACAGAACGCACATGCACGGCAGTAAGATGGCCACCACACACACACACACACACCTGACACACACACACCTGATCCTCTGCTTCCTCTGCTCTCAGGTTTGTCAGCGAGCGCATCCAAGTCGCCGTCTCGCTCGGCGTCGGGCTTGACCAGGGTGAGCGCCTCCTGTCAGGAGACACAGAAAGACAGTCGCGTTAGCAGTTTTTCTCTTTTCCGACCGCTGGGAACATCCAGAATGGACTTTTTACACTTTTTCGATATAATATCTTTATACCCGAGGTCATGGGTTCAAATTCCAAAGATGTCAAATGTGCTGTTTCTTCAGATGCAGTCTGCAGAGTTCTCAACGGACGGGGACAAAGGACGGACGGGTGAGTCAATGATGGATTAAAAATAAATGAATCCGTTTGACTTTGTTTGGAAAGTTTCTTTCTAACTGACTTTGTTACCCCAATGTCGTATCTCTGCAGCTCCTCAGGTGAGTGTGTGTGTGTCTGTGTGTGTGTGTGCTTCATGCCAGCTTGCGCAATGCCTGCGATGCCTGCATGCAAGTATTATGGGTGATGATGTTTATGCATGTAGCATTAGCATAAATGAGCCTTAATAGCTTTGGATGATGCTAACTAGTTTTTATTGTCATATCTATTTATTTAAGCATTTTAGTTATCTATTCTTTATCATTACTATTGTTATTGTTGTAATTATTATCACATTTTTGGTGGAATTTGATTATTTTTACATTTTATCCTTTTTTAAACAATTGATGCATTATTTTGTGTTCATTCTTTTTCTTTATTTTATAAGTTTTATAAGTTTTATAAGTATAAAGTAGTTTATAATTTGCAGAGTGCACCAGATTCAACCCAAAAATTACAGTAATGTTAGCTTTGTATGAGCATCCAAGTGTCCAATTTTAGCTTTGTACAAGCATGCATGTTGCCAATGCAAGCTTTTTATGACCACAAAGGTCGCTAAATTTAGCTGTGTGAGATCGCTAATGCTAGTTTTGTACCATTAGCAGGACATTAATGTCACCTTTGTAGGACCACACAGGTCACACAGGTTAATGTCAGCTATGTTCGAGGATGCTAAAGTTAGCTTTGTTTTAGCACGCATTTTGCTACCGTGTGAATGAGAGGAACTCGGGCGGAGTGGAGATCAAGAAGTTGGAGGATTTTAGGTACTTGGGGTCAACAGTCCAGAGCAACGGAGAATGTGGAAAAAAGCGGGTTCAAACAGGTTGGAATGGGTGGAGAAAAGTGTCAGGGGTACGAAGAGATAGAAGAACATCAGCTAGAATAACAGGAAAGGTGTACAAGACAGTGGTGAGACCAGCGATACTGTACTGCCTAGAAACTGTTACAATGACCAAAAGACAGCAGGCAGAACTAGAGGTTGCAGAGATGAAGATGTTGAGGTTCTCCTTGGGAGTGACCAGGATGGAGAGGATCAGGAATGAGTCTATCAGAGGGACGGCACATGTTAGATGTTTTGGAGAGAAGGTCAGAGAAGCCAGACTGAGATGGTTGGGTCACGGACAGAGGAGGGATAGGGAATATATTGGTAGACAGAGCTGCCAGGGAGAAGGTCCAGAAGAAGACCAAAGAGACGATTTATGGATGTAGTGAGAGAGGATATGAAGGTAGTTGTTGTGAGAGAAAAGGATCCAGAGAATAGAGTTTGTTACTCTGTCTATGTTATTTTAGGCCTGGCAAAGTTATTCATTCACAAATGTAGAATGCAAAAGTGTTCCCCCAATTTTACATTATTTATAATAGATTTTGAATTGTATAAAAAAATCCTTAAAACTTATGGAAAAATCAAAAAAAAAAAAAATATACAGTTTGATGTCTGGGATTCCTTGTGAACCACCAAGTGAAATACATATTATATTCCCTTTGCAGGCTTTTTTTTTATTTTTTATTTATCTATCTATTTATTTGATTGTTTTCTTTTACTTTATTTTTCGTCTAGCATTAAGCATTTCTCACAAACCTTTAACAATGTTAATTTCTGATTACATACAGAACAAAAGTCCTTATGTCCTTTGCTTCCATTGACATTGGATTCTACTTTGAGGCTATCAGACTTTTTAATTCCTCTCCCTTCAGCCGCAGGGAATCTTCAAATCTTTGCACTTAAGACCTCAAAACACTTTATAGCCTTGACTTAAACACTTTATAGTTTTATTTGTATTTCTTATATACAGTTTCCTACTATTATTTATTATGGTTACGTTTTACTTGAAACTCTGGCACAACAATTTTCTTCGGGATAAATAAAGTTGTTCTTATTCTTATATATATTTGTTTATGCTATTTATGTTCAATAAAAAAATAAACAAATAAACAAACAAATCAGTAAGTAAATAAATAAATTGACAGTTCAAAAAATAAACAACAAAAAAAAACAGGGGCTCGCGGGGGGTCAAAGTTCACACATAATGCAGCGTCATTGGCGCACGTGCGTGTGTTTGTGTGTTTGTGCGCCTGCGCAGGAAGGCGACGCTCGCAGGGACCGGATGGATCGCGGCAACTCGCTGCCGAGCATCTTGGAGCAAAAGGTGAGGAAAATACCTAAGATTTAAAGATTGTTATATGAAAATGAAATGTAGGAACTGAGACCGAAGTAGGACCCGAATATAACGCAATGAAAACAGAAAAAGGAGACCGTAAGGAAGCCTCCGTGCTAATGCGAGTGATAGCTTATCAAGCTAATAACAACATGGAGGGATTCGTAAAAACGTTGACGATACTGAAAGAAAAAACCCTAAATTTTAATAATCCGCCTTAAAAAATTTCAATAAAAAGTTGCCTTGAATCAACCCATTACTCGTTTTTTTATTGTTCGTTTCGTCTTTTTTTTTTTTTAATCAAGCTTACCTTATCCGTAGCCACGGAGTAGTTTTCAAAATAAAAGCCAAACAGGAAGTTGG
Organism: Fistularia commersonii; assembly: GCF_037954325.1. Taxonomy (NCBI): domain Eukaryota; kingdom Metazoa; phylum Chordata; class Actinopteri; order Syngnathiformes; family Fistulariidae; genus Fistularia; species Fistularia commersonii. Next base: position 17,451,718 of record NC_141292.1, on the reverse strand, counting down.
ACACTACAATTTTAAAAATTCATAAAAATTAATTCCCCGGCAAAGATTGAGCTTTTAAAAGGTCCAAATATAAGTAGGGTTTTTTCAAATGAGAGTCATTTGGAAAGTTTTGGCAATAATAATTGCATCCACGTGAATTTAATTGTACTTAAGATCTCAAGACACTTTATATCCTTGACTTGTTACTTTGACACTTTATAGTTTTATTTGTATTTCTTATTCTCCCCCCTTTTTTTATACTGTTAATACAATGTCCCACTATTATTTATTATTATTGTTATGTTTTACACAACAATTTCCCTCAGGATAAATAAAGTTATTCTTATTATTCTTACTCTTAAAGCAATGTTATTGCTACCTGTGATGATTATGTTTATAATGCTAATCTCTTTGTTGTGATGCCGCAGATTTATCCGTACGAGACGCTGGTCGTGACCCACAGGGGGCGCCTTAAGCTGCCGCCGGGCGTGGACCGCACCCGTCTGGAGGTGAGCAACCAATCCTTTTCAAAACAAAACCCGGCGTCCATTTACGACATCACTTCCTGTTCTGACACGATTGGCCGCGTGTCGCAGCGGCACCTGTCGCCGGAGGAGTTCCAGCAGGTGTTCGGGATGGCGATGGCCGAGTTCGACCGTCTGTCGCTATGGAGACGGAACGAGCTCAAGAAGAAGGCTTCGCTTTTCTAACCGGAAGTGACCTCGCCGCTCGATGCTGCCCAGGAGGAATACTGACCAATCGCGTCCAGGGAATGTCGGGGGGGCCCCGCGGGTCAGGCTGGCCCTGACGGACACACACACACACACACACACACACACACACACACACACGCACACACGCATACGCGCGCGCTCACATCGACCCTATGCTTCAGGCGCTCATCAGCTGGTGTAATAACAATCATCCTCGTCCTCATCTTCATCCAAACACTGTGTTTTTCCGTCGCCGAGCTCCAGGCGGACGCACCCCGTCACTCCCAGAAGGATTTATTTATTGTCGGTGTATTTATTATCATCGTATTTATTACAAAGTAATAACGCATTACCGTCGCAATCTCTGGAAACGGAGTCCAGAAGTGATCGGAATTCAGCAAGAAAAAAAAAGGGGGGGGTTGCTGGAAAATTTGCAGGAAATAAATTTTAAAATAATTGGGAAAAACTCAGTCTGTTGAAAGTATAAATAGTACAGTTAAATGACCCGAAAATCAGGGAAAGAAAATTTTGAATTAGTGTCTAATTCAGCTGGAAATTGAAAAAAAAAATTGTAAAATTGTCAGTTTAGGGGAAAAAAAAAATCACAGTAAATAACAGGTTTATGAAGTTGCGAGTTCATTTTTGCAAAACCTGAAATATGTAAAAAATATATATATATTCCCTCAAAAATCCTTCAAATTTATTGAGAAACAAACATTAGATTATATTGATCCAGATTTACGAGGAGACTTATGAAATCATTAAATCCTGGAATCATTAAAAGAAGTACAAGACATTCAGTAGGGAAAGAGGACAAGAAGTAATCAGAAATTTACAGAAACTTAGAAAATAAAGACTGAAGTTTTAAAGAGTTTTTTTTTTATAAGCAAAAATAACGTGAGGGAAATGAGAAAATTTTCCAGGTGACCGAACGGAAAGGAATAGAAATCAGGATTGGTATGAAAATGTTAAGAAATCCTTTTATTTTTAAAGATTAGAAAAAAATAGAATTGTAAAAAATATAAAACTTAAGTAGTTCAAATTTCAGGAAGAAATTCAGAAAAAAATAATTAAAATCATGAAAGGGGAAGTAAAAAAAAAAATCAGGTAATATAATATTAAATGATTAGAGGAATATTTCATATTTAATCCCAAATTCCTTAAATCTTTCACTTTTTTTTTTTAATCCCCTTTTTTATGTTTGGGGAAAAAAAAAATTAAATCAATAAAATATCCAGTTTATTTAAAAGAAAAATTTTGCAAACAATAAATGCAATTTTTAATTTCCCTTCAGTTTCTTGCTGATTTCTTGTTTTTCCTCCAAATCCAGGAAAAGTCCCACACTCTTCCTGTCCGTCCACGTTTCCATGGCGACCTGTAAGTCGGGAAGCCAAAAACAAAAAGGAAATTGAACTCCTAACTGTCTTTTATTTCCAAAGTGTCCATCGACTCGCCGTCACCTTTTTCTAACAGGAGCGACGACACGCCGCACTAACACGCCTTCGCATCTTCGTTTCTCGTGACCAAACTCAATAAATAAGGGGAAAAATGTTTGACCAATCAGGAGCCTCCATTTCTTCTTTTGCATCGTAAAATACGTCTTAAACATTTGAAGGGAACTCGATGCGGAATCGTTTTTAAAGTAGTTTAAAAAATAAAAATGTCAGTATTTGAAATGAAAACATTGATATATCAATGGAAATTAGTTTTAGGAAATTTAGGGAATGGTTTGAAAGGATTTCTTTTTTAAATATTTAAAGATTATATTTCTAAAAAACTTTTTGAGAAGTTTGTTTCGACCTCATTTTATAAAAAAAAAACAAAACAAAAAAAACGCAGATTTCAAATTTTAATTCATAAATCAGTCATTTTCTGATTTGAAAATTAAAATAAAAAGGTATGATTAAAAATGAGAAAATATTGTATTATAAATCCCAACATTGATATATCATGGGAAATTAGTTTTAGGAAATTTAGCGAATGGTTTGAAAGGATTTCTTTTTTAAATATTTAAAGATTATATTTCTAAAAATTGTGAGAAGTTTGTTTCAACCTCATTTAAAAAAAAAAAAAACGCAGCAGATTTCAAATTTTAATTCACAGACTCAGTCATTTTCTGATTTAAAATTCAAAATAAAAAGGAATTTATTTAATATGAGAAAATATTGTATTATAAATCCCAATCATGTGAATGATTCACACTTGCCGAATGAATAATTTATAGTATATCTTTACATGTATAAATAAATTAAAAAAGTCAATAAATGCAATGGGAACAATTTTACATGAATAAAATAAACACTATGACAGAAATGTATATAAATAAACAAATTCCAGACAAATAAATGAAATTGAAGAAATAATAATCACATAACATGGGAATAATTGCCAAAAAAGGAAATAAATGGATAACTAATTAAAAACAATAATAGACAAATATAGATAAGTAAATATAATTAACAGAATTACACAAGAAAAAAAATAAATGAATGGATGCACAATATGTCAGATACTTAGATTATAAACAGAGTCCTTAAAAACGGTTAATACTGTGTAATTATAATGTCTAAAGTGTTACGATATGATCGATTTTTGGAACACTGATCTACTCTGATGCCCTCTGCTGGCAACAGCCTGTAGTTAAATTTTATCATTATTATATTTCATAATTTCTACAGTTATCATTAGTAGTAGTTTAATATATTTATACAGGAGGTGAAAAGGCTACACGGTGGCGAAGGTCTCTGGTTGGATTTTGTGAGGTGTCTTCATGGCACCCCGTGTCTGCCTGGTGTTCCGTCAAGTTCTCCAGGTTCCCTCCACAAGCAGGAGGTTCAGTGGAGAACTCATGCGGACATGAATATGAATGGCGGACACGTGCACTCAGAGCATACTATGAACTCTACATGCATACAATGAGCATACAAGTAACTGTCCATGTATACAAGGAGCATCCACAACTAAGTACATGTATATCATGAGCATGCTATGAACTCTACATGTATACAATGAGCATACAAGTAACTGTCCATGTATACAAGGAGCATCCACAACTAAGTACATGTATATCATGAGCATGCTATGAACTCTACATGTATACAATGAGCATACAAGTAACTGTCCATGTATACAAGGAGCATCCACAGCTAAGTACATGTATATCATGAGCATACTATGAACTCTACATGCATACAATGAGCATACAAGTAACTCCATGTATACAAGGAGCATCCACAACTAAGTACATGTATATCATGAGCATACTATGAACTCTACATGCATACAATGAGCATACAAGTAACTGTCCATGTATACAAGGAGCATCCACAACTAAGTACATGTATATCATGAGCATACTATGAACTCCACATGTATACAATGAGCATACAAGTAACTGTCCATGTATACAAGGAGCATTCACTACTAAGTACATGTATACGTTGAGCTTAAAATCAATTGTCCATATGTGCAAGGAGTGTAAAATGCACAGTACATGTATACAAGGTGCATACAATGTACATTACACGTATACAGTGAGCATACAGTTAACTGCCCATAAACGGGCATAAACGAAGAGAACACAATACACCACTACATGTATACAAGGAGCATACAATATGCAGTACATGTTTTCACCAAGCGTACTATTAACTGTACATGTATACTATGAGCATACAATAAACTACGTGTACAACAACTATACAATACACCAGTAAATGTATACAAGGAGCATACACAACTTAAGTGCATGTATACACTGTATACACATGGCCAAAAGTTTGGAGAATGACGCAACTATTAATTTTTAAGAAGTCTGCAGTTTCAGTTTTTATAATGAAAATTTGTATACACTCCAGAATGTTATGAGCTGGAATGACTGGACACTTGGAACTGGAAGATGGTGCCATTGTTCCTCATCTGTTTGTCATGGTTACCAGCAAGGCAACACGTTGCACAAAAAGGGCCTAACGGGGAAGTTTATAGCAGCGAGTCAGATTGCACCTCAGTCAACCGTCTATAGGATTATCAGGAACTTCAAGGAGGGAGGTTCAGTTGATGCCAAACAGGCTCCAGGGCGCCCAAGAAAGTCCAGCAAGCGGCAGGACCGTCTCCTGAAGTTGTTTCAGCCACAGGATCGGCCCACCACCAGCACAGAGGTTTGTTTGAGTGCATCTGCAGGCACAGTAAGGCGAAGACTTTTGGCGGAAGGTGTCAAGGAGATCAGCAAAGAGGCCACTTCTCTCCAGCAAAAAACATCAGGGACACTGATTCTGCAGAAGTTACAAGGACTGGACTGCTGAGGACTGGGGTAAAGTCATTTTATGTGATGATTCCCCTTTCCGATTGTTTGGGGAGTCTGGAAGAAGGCTAGTTCGGAGAAGACGAGGTAAGCACTACCATCAGTGTTGTCTTATGCCAACAGCGAAGCATCCTGAGACCATTCATGTGTGGGGTAGCAACTTCTCCCAACCATCCAGGGGCAATTTGGTGATGAAGAATGCCTTTTCCAGCATGATGGAGCACCTTGCCATAAAGCAAAGGTCATAACAAAATGGCTTAGGGAACAAAACACTAAGATTTTGTGCCCTTGGCCAGGAAACTCTCCAGATCTTTATCCCATGGAGAACTTGCGGTCAATCCTCAAGAGGCAGGTGGACAATCAAAAACCAGCAAATTCTGACAAACTCCAAGAATTGATTATGCAAGAATGGACGGCCATCAATCAGGATTTGGTTCAGAAGTTGATGGACAGCATGCCAGGGAGGATTGCAGAAGTTTTGAAAAAGAAGAGTCAACGCTGCAAATATTGACCTACTGCATGTAATTCTAAATAAAAGCTTTTGATACTTGTGAAACGCTTCTAATTGTATGTCATTATACCATAGAAACATCTGGCAAACACCTAAAAACCCTGAAGGAAACTTTTGGCCATGACTGTATATAAGGAGCATACAAAGCACAGTACATGTATGCACGGAGCAAACTAAGACCTGGACTTGTATGCACTTAGCAAACAATGAATTCCACATTTATAGATATAACACAAACAACAGTATACTTAAGGGATGGGCTGGCGAGCTTGAGATCTTGGAGCCGTCCTTGGCAGTTCCTGTCCTGGAGGGTGATCTAGTAGACCTTGCAAGTGCAGGAGAGGGTCATTGTACTCTCCATGGGGTGCTACAACGTGGCCAAGATGGTTCTGCTCATGTCGAATGATGCTACTCGTGGCATTTCCCGAGGAGACAATGCCCAGGTGCCTGCACTCCTTCACCACTTCCCCTGGTTCCCCGTGGATGGTGGTGGTGAAGGTATGGACCAACTGACTGTCTGCTGGAGAAGGTCACCACCACCTCTTCAGTTCTTCAGCTCCAGACAGGAGGCTTCTCACCAGTGCACAAAGTTCTGAAGAGCCAAGCCGTGGTGGGGTGACGGATGGGATGTTATTATTATTATTATTGTTGCCAGTACTATATTTACTATTATGATTATTATAATTTATTTGCTGTGATTAATATTATAATTTTCATTATTACAAATAGTATTAAGTCATGTTGTTCTTACTAGTATCATAACTTTTAAAATTATGATATCAACATTATTAGCTCTTATTATTGCTATTATCGTTGGACAAAGATGTAGCCAAATTCTGTAAATTATTATTATATAATCATTTGTGTTAATTTTAGTGTAGAGTAGAAACTTTAAAATAGATACAAATAAATAAAAAAACTAAATAAAATCAAAGTGAAAATTTGCAAATATAAATTATTAGTAATATTAGAACCGATTTTATCAGAAAGTGTCGATAAAATAAAAAACATTTGGAGATTTTGATTTTGAGATAGTAGATTAAGGAAGTAATTTACATCTATTGATAAGAAATTGTTTTAAAAAATAACAAAAAACAATAACATAAAAAAAAAAAAAAACATAAAAAAACAAATATTTTCAGATGAAGGAAAAAAAGTCAAAATAAAAAAATGGAAAAACGCCTGAATATTATCAAACAAACTTTATGAGGCAGTGAAAAATATGAAATAATCCATGTTTTCAGCGCTTATTAATTTCTGATCATATTTAAAGGTATCAGAATACATCAATAGATAATTAATGTAATTAACGATCCGGACGGCCCTCATTTTATCATCCATCAGATAGCTTTGCTAGTGGCACAGAGGTCATTGAGGTCAGAGGTCAAAAGGTAACTGGGGTCAAATGTGGGGAAAACTAGCCTCTTGGCTAATTCCTGCTAATAGAACCCATAGGCAAAGGTGGTTAGTGGGAGGTCAAAGGTCACAGCATAACAGGTCAGAATCAAAGCACACACCTGAAGGTCATACGAAGGTCTGCAGGGTCACTGTAAGGAGAAATAGCATCTTTGCTAATCAAAGGTCAAAGGTGACAGTATGATGTCATAGTCACATGTGCAGTTTGGGAACATGAGGTCAGTCTGAGCAAAACTAGCCTCTTGGCTAATCCCTGCTAATTCAACCCGTGGATAAAGAGGGCTCAGACAGAGGTCATACAAAGGTCAAAGGTGACAGCTAAAGCCTGTTAATTCAACCCATAGAGGTCAGACGGAGGTCGAAAGTCAAAGTATGATGTCATAGTTGTCACATGTGGAGTTCGGGGAACATGTTGAGGTCAGTCCGAGCAAAACTAGCCTCTTTGCTAACCCCTGCTAATTCAACCCGTGGATAAGGAGGGGTCAGACAGAGGTCATACAAAGGTCAAAGGTGACACATGGGGGTCAGAGGTCAAGAAGCAGGACGCCGGGTCAGTTTGGTTTTCTGGTTTTTATTTGAATGGAGAGAAACATCGACAGAAATGAGGCCTCGTGGCTCGTCAGCGTCTCCTTTATTTTATTTTTTTTCCAGTCGGAGAGATTTTCTGTACATTCGGTGAGAAAATGTTCCGAGCCCCCCCCCCTCCCCTCCCCTCGCCGCGGTCACATGACCCTCCCGCTACGACCCCGGTCTCATGGTTTGTGCTTCTCTTTCGGCGGTTAGCACCCTTCCACTTTCCCCGTCAAAACACATCCAGCAGGGGGCGCGAGGAAAACAACGGCTTCCGTTTGACACCAAAACGTTTTTCGGAAAATAAAAAGAAACTTCGGGCCGAAGGCTTGGACCGAAACATAAGTTAATCATTGCTTTACATATATTATTTTTCAAAGTAGGTATTTTTAGCGAGGCTAACTTTACCGGCCTGCTAGCCGTGCCGAGGGGGATTGCCGCCGCTGCCGCTAGGCGGTTAGCCCGCGGGTTTTATGAACTTTGAAAACATGGGATCTCTGGCAAGTGTTTACAAAGTGATTGCGAACAAATCCGACTGGCGAACTTCGGAAAATTGAAAAAAAAAAAAAGAATGAAAAAAAAAAAGGACGGCACACCTGTTCGGATTGCGGTTTTATAGAATCAGAAGATTGTCAGCAACTTTTTGTCACCTTGACAACGAGAAAAAAACATCAAAGCGTCAAAGCTAATGGACAGCATCTTAGGTGGTTATCATAGCGACGCTTGCTAGGCTAAGTTTGTATTGACATAGCCAGGCTAGTTAGCCTTCAGCAGGCGGCGGCAACGTATCCCGATGATCTGGAAGCTAATTCTGCCGTCTCGGCAGGAAACAACATCCCACGGTCGGCATATCAGATGGTCAACGGCAACCACGTTATGCAATTATGTGCGATATAAATTTAAACTGCCGAGGCTCGACGCTAAGCTCACAGCCTCGGAGATTTCAAACCACCTTCATCCGATCAAACCGCGGACAAACCGAGCCGAAGGCAAAAATCGCCATGGCAACGCTACCGCCCATATGTCCTCCACCTTCACTTTTGGTTTCTTCCGCTTCCTGAACACAGAAACGCAAAATCGCCGTAAAAAGGCGAACCTCCATTCTGAACTTTAAAGAAAAAAAAAAAAAAAAAATCCCATCACCGAGGGTTACCGTTGACAACAGACAGACGAGATTCACAAACTTCCTTCTTTGGACAAGCTGGAAAGCTGACTTCGATCGTTACGCCTCTCGAAAACTCCCAATTTTTGGAAATAAAAAAAAACAACAAAACAAAAAGACAGCTAGCTAGCTGGCTAGCGCGACGCTAAACGATAAGCCGACATAAACAAACGCGTCCGCCGGGATGTCAAACAAGAAGCGAATCGCTGCGACGGGAATGACGAGTTTTACAGCTTTTCGGATTCAGCGAATCCGATCTTTCGGAAACAGCCGGACGTGAAGATTGTACCTCGCCGGAACCGCCACGGCGTGACCCCGGCGTGACCCCGCCGGCGCTCTTGCTCCCCCTTCTGACCGCGCAGGACGTCGCGGCCAAATCTAAAATGGCCGTCCCCGCACGTTGCCATAGTGACGTAACAATAACATCACGGCGAGCTCCTTCCTTTTTCGCATCTCCTCTCCAGACCAGAGTCGTATTAAAGCACACACACACACAATTCACCGCCCCCCACACACGCACACACACACACACACACACACTTAACCCCTCCCCCCCCAATGCTTTGCATCATTAAGCCTAAATCTCTTTGTGTAAAAAAAAAAAAAAGAAAAAAAGAAAAACGTCACATTGAAAAGAGGGAACCGTTAAAATGTACATGAAGAATCATAGAAATGTCAATACTCGCTCTTCGGGGAGCTCAGTCGTTGCCATGGAGATGGGGGGGGCGGAAGGGGAGGTGGTGTCGGCGGCGGCGGCGGCGGCGGCGACAGCGGCGAGGGAATGGAACGCGCCGTCGCCCGCCGGGTCCGAGTCCAATTCCTTGCGGTCCGTCGGGAACCGGCAAGTTTGACGGATGTAAATAAATAAAGCTCGGACTGAGCGGCCTCTTCTCCCTGAGGGAAGGAAGGGAGGATGTAATAGAAACGGCGGAAAAAAGGAAGGACGGACGGCGCAGGAAGCAGGAGAGGAATGGAGGGCAGGAGGCGGAGCTTATGGGGCGGGGAGGAGGCGGAGCCTAGGCCTGGGCATTGCCGGTGCCGTTCTTGTCGGCGCTGTTGAAAGCGGGCGCGGCCTCCTGCGGCAGACTGTTGAAGGTGGACGGCGCCTCCTGCGGCACGCTGTTGAAAGGGGGCGGAGCCTCCTGCTTGCTGTCGCGGCGCGGCGGCATCCTCTCGTTGATGCGGTCCAAACCCCGGGCCTCTTCGAAGCTCTGGATCTTGTGCTGCGGGTCGAAGGCTGGAACGGTACGGAGACGAGAGGTCTTAGGTAGCTGGTAGCTACGTGCTACATGTAGCAATGTGCTAACCCTCTCACACAACTACACCTAGCAATGAATGGGGAGTTAGCGAGTATGCGCTAACCCCTCGAACAGCGATAAAAGGCCAGCTAGCTGTGACGTGCTAACTCCTCAAACTGTTTTGAAAGGGCAGCGAACTGCTGAGTGCAACATATTCCCCCGCCATACATAGCTGCAACGCTAATCCCGGGGCCAGCTGCTATATGCCAACCCCTGCCGTGACCATGCGTGGCCGCTATCAGTAATATGCTAACTCCTCAAACTGTTGTGAAAAGGCAGCAAACATATACCCCCGCCACACATAGCAGTGAAAGGGTAGCTGGATGCTACACCCTTACCTTGACCGCACAAAGCGGTAAAGGGGCAGCTAGCCACAACGCTAATTCCTGGGCCAGCTGCCATATGCCAACCCCCGCTGTGACCTTGCGTGGCCGCTATCAGTAATATGCTAACTCCTCACACTGTAGTGAAAGGCCAGCTTGATGCTACGTGCTTTCTCTACTGGGGTAACCCTTGAAACGACCACAAGTATTAGTGAAAGGGCAGCTAGCCACTGTGCTAAGGATTGGCAATGAAAAGGCAGCTAGTTTCAACGTGTAGAAAGTAATAGCAGAAAAGGGAACTAGCTGCCTATGTGCAAACCCCTTACATGCATAGCAGCTATAAATTATATGCTAACTCCTAAAACGACCATATATAGCAGTGATAGGCAGCTAACCCCCATCATGACCACAAGACTGATTGAAAGGGCAGCTAGCGGATACGTGCTAACCCCGACTACATACTAACCCCTGACTACAAGTACCACTGATAGGAGAGCTAGTCACTCCATAATAGCCCTCACAAAACCAAAAGTAGCAGAGAAAGGGAAACTAGCTGACATATAACAACCCCTGACAAAACCACAAGTAGCAGTCAAACAGAGGCTAGCAGTTACATGCTAGCTCCTCACACAGCTATATATAACAGTGAAAGGGCAGCACGCCATGCTGTGCTAACCCCTGCTGTAGCCACAAGAAAAAGTGAAAGGGCTGCTACCAGCTATGTGCTAATCCCTGACAACAACTACAAGTGAAAGGACAGCTAGCCACTATGTACAAAACCATAAGCAGCAGAGATAGGGCAGCTAGCCGACATATGATAACCCCGGAAACGACCACAAGCAGCTAGTCACTATATGCTAACTTCTCACACAACTACAAGTAGCAGTGAAAGGACAGCTAGCCAATATGCGCTAACCCCTTACACTGTCATGAAAGGGCAGCTAGCTGCAACACGCTAACTCCTGATACAGATGTGAAAGGGCAACTAGTTGCTATGAGCTAACCCCTGACGCAACCACAACTAGCAATGAAAAGGCAGCTAGCCATTACAGGCTAACCCGAACACAAACACGTAGCAGTGGAATTGCGGCTAAACAATAGTACTTCAGAGTACTCTTTATAAGGAAAAATAAATCTTATGTTAGCAAAGTATTACTTGGTAAACAATGTAAACACAACCACAAGTAGCAGTCAAACAGAGGCTAGCAGTTACATGCTAACACCGCCATATATAGCAGTGAAAGGGCAACAGGATTGCTTACACTAAAAAGTATTCTAAAAGCACACACTCACACACACACACACACACACACACACACACACACACACACACACACACACACACACACACACACACACACACACACACACACACACACACACTTACCTCGTGCTTCTTCTGCTTCCACCGTGGCTGCAGTTGATTGACAGGAGGCAAAGAGAAAGAGACAAAGAGTTTTGTAGTTCAGGTAGGGTAAAAAAAAAAACTACAATCCCCAGATATCCCCTCAGGTCACTTCCTGTTTCCAGGTTAGACGGCGGTTCCCATGGAAACAACGCTCAACGCTGTACAGACGGATTTTTAGACTTACATATGCCCGGGCTAATTGATAGCTAACTGAACCGGACAAAAAATGTATTAATCTTAAACCTTTTACATTATCTATATTTTATCAACTTTATTGATAATCTCATCCTATTTTATTTCTTCCTGTATGAAACGCTCAATGTCTGACGCTGCAGTACCAGCGGCGGCCACAAGGGGGCGAAGGTGAACTTCTACCTCTGTGATGCTGCAGTGTATATATATGTGAATCTGTGTGTGTGTGTGTGTGTGTGAGTGTGTGTGTGTGTGTGTGTGAACACTCACCGCTCTGTATGGTTTGCCGGCCCCCGGAGAGGACGCCCAGTGGCAGTGTGCCAGTGGGAGTCAGGCCCTTCAGCTGCAGCACAGACTCATTCTCCTCCCTGACACACACACACACACACACACGGTCAAACAGAGGTAATCATAACTTTAAGTTTTTGAACTTGCTGGTCTATTTCCTTCAAAAAATTTCCCCACAAAATATTTTTTCCCGTAACTTTCTTGGGAATTTTCCTGGGAAAATTTCTTGCGGGTAAAAATATGTGTGTGTTTTTTTTTTTTTCCTTTTCATGATTTTGAATGCTGATTTTATTTGGAGGGGAATTTCAGGGTGATTTGCAGCTTTTTTTCTAACTGGTTCATTAGTAAATCTTGATGTTTATCTTGAACTCTGCGCGCACACACACACACACACACACACACACACATATACACACACACCTGAGCACCGAGAAGACTCTGGCCATCTTCCCGATAGCCCGGATCTTATTTCGGATCACCTCCTTCCGCACAGCCGGAGCGCCGCCTAAACAAGAACAACAAAAACAACAAAACAAACGCAGAACTGTGTTACTCACACACACACACACAAACACACACACACACACAGAAACGGCGGCACTGACTTCTATCTCACCTTCACACGTGTCATCGCCCTCCGACATCAGCTCGTCGTCCGAGCAGATGTTCAGCACGTTCACCAGCATCTCTGTCACTGCACACACACACACACATACACGCACGCGCGCGCACACACACGCACACACACACACACAATATCATTGTTATCCTCATGTTGTTGCTATTGTTCTTGTCTGCTGTCTATTTATTCGTGGATGTCTTGCTATCTTCTGTCTTTCTATTTATATTTTTATTCATATTTATTTTCCTTTTTTTTTTTATATATCACTATTACGCTGCTGTGACAAAGGAATTTCCCCTGTGGGGAACAACAAAGTTTGTCTTATCTTATACCTTATCATTTACCTTGCAGCTGGGGATGGGATTTAGCGCCCCCTGCTGGCGAGCCAGGGGTACTGCAGCGCCCCAGATTGACATATTTCTATTTATCAATAAAAATAATATAATTATTTTATAACTCACCCTTCTCCCCGACGAAGGGCAGAGACCAGGTGAAGACGTCCATGAAGTTGGGCAGCCAGTACGGGTGCGGGGAGCAGTTGAACTGTCGGATGTTCATCACGTTGTTCTCGTACTTCAGCACGGCGGCTACGCAAACACACACACACACACACACACACACGGAGTGTTAGCGCTGCCTCTGCTTGTTGTCGTGGCGCCGTGCCGTTGCCACGGCTACCCACCTTTGTTGTTGTACACGTCCAGGTAGTTTGGTGCCGAGAAGATGGTGATGAGGGACGGGAAGCCGGTGGTCTGGCTCTTGCGATACATCCTGTACCTGTGGGCGGAAACGGAGGCGGGGCTATGAGGGGGAAGGGGCGGGGCTTGGAGGGGAAGGGGCGGGGCTTGTCACTCACCCTGCATCCTGGGCCTCGTGAGCTCGGATCACCGACAGCAGGTTGTTGTTCATCAGGAAGTCGCAGACGGCCGGGTAACTGCGGAGTTTACGCTTAAATTTAGGGTTATGTTTACCCTTAACTTTAAAGGAATATTTTCCCTTAACTTTAAAGGACTGTTTCCCCTTAAATTTAAGGGTTTGTTTCCCCTTAAATTTAAGGGAATGTGTCCCTTAACCTTCAAGTCAACAAGAAATTAATTTGATTTTCCCCCCTCGCTTCCCCCAAATAATATATATATCAATACATTTGTAAATGATATAATCTATAAATTAATTAATATGTTTACCTTAACTTTCAACTGACAATATTTTCCTTAAAATTTCCAATTGAACATAATTTAAATATAAATATGAATTAACATTCAGGGAAGTTTACATTAACTTTCAGGGATTTAGCTTAGCTTTTGAAGAGTACGCCCCTTGATTTGCGTATAAAATTTAGTTTACATTCAAGTAATATATTCCTTAAGTTTACGGGAATTTTACCCTAAACTTACAGGAAGGTTTACCTTAACTGTCTTTTTGGGGAATAGGTTCCTTAAATTACCAATTCAACATAACTATCAAGGAATACTTCCTTTGAAAACCGAATGATATCTATGCTAACTTTTTAAGGGAATGTTTCCCTTAAGTGAATATTTCCCTTATAATATAAATTAACTTCAAATTTAAATTCGGTGAGGTTTACATTAACTTTCAGGGAATATTTTGCTTAGCATTAGGGGGGTATATCCTTTATTTTGCAAATAAATTTGATTATTTATTTAAAATATAATATTTCCATTAACGTTACCTTAACTTTCAGAAAAGTTAGCTTATTCTTGAGGGACTGTTGACCTTATTATTTCACTTAATATTAAGGTAATATTGAGATTATTATTTGACCATACTAACATTAACTTTCAGGTAATCTTGACTACCTTTGACGGAATATCGACTGTACACTTAAACCGAACTTTTCATGATAATGTACCTTAACATCCTGGGAATGTACATATTAAATATTAATATTTAACTACATATAGTTACATTAACTGATGGGAAATATGCATGTTAGCATTAGGAGAATATTTAACACCATTTTGTTTTTTTTATTTTACAAATGTTACCATAATGCTCAAGGATATTTAGCTGAATATTCAGGGAAAAGTAGTAATGCACCACAAAACCTAGCGTTAGCTTAGCAGAAGCTGTGCCTTATCTTGAATATGCAATATGCAAGCAATATTTACCTCAACTTTCAGTGAATTTCACCTCCATTTTTGAGGAAATATTTACATTAATATTCAGGTTATATTTACCTGAACTTTCATGGAATATTTACCATTATTATCAAATAAAAGTGATCAAAAAATTATTGTATCGCTTAATCTTTTGGGGAATATTTACATAAATATCATTCTCTGGATAAAGGTTCGGGATTTTTTTCAAATTAATTAATTTTAATAATAATAATAATAATACTAATTTTTGAGGAAATATTTACATTAATATTCAGGTTATATTTACCTGAACTTTCATGGAATATTTACCATTATTATCAAATAAAAGTGATCAAAAAATTATTGTATCGCTTAATCTTTTGGGGAATATTTACATAAATATCATTCTCTGGATAAAGGTTCGGGATTTTTTTCAAATTAATTAATTTTAATAATAATAATAATAATACTAATTTTTGAGGAAATATTTACATTAATATTCAGGTTATATTTACCTGAACTTTCATGGAATATTTACCATTATTATCAAATAAAAGTGATCAAAAAATTATTGTATCGCTTAATCTTTTGGGGAATATTTACATAAATATCATTCTCTGGATAAAGGTTCGGGAATTTTTTTTCAAATTAATTAATTTTAATAATAATAATAATAATAATAATTTTTGAGGAAATATTTACATTAATATTCAGGTTATATTTACTTGAACTTTCATGGAATATTTACCATTATTATCAAATAAAAGTGATCAAAAAATTATTGTATCGCTTAATCTTTTGGGGAATATTTACATAAATATCATTCTCCGGATAAAGGTTTTTCAAATGAATTAATTTTCAAAAAACATAAAAGAATTTTTCCCCCGGGGAAGAAATGAAACCTCTGCGTTCCGGGCGCCTCCTGAATGACCTCTTAGCGGCGGAGGCTAATGCTAGCTGATGGGATTAGCGGCGCTAACGTGGCGTTTAGCACGGCGCTAACGGGATTACCTGTAGAAGTAGGAGCAGCCCCGCACACTGTTGTGGCAGAAGTGCTCCATCGTCTTCTCCGAGCCGTAGTCCTCGCCGGGGTCCGACCACAGCAGGTCGCACATCGGCCCGAAAGCCGGCGGCTCCTTGAACCGGTCCAGCTGCGCGCACACACACACACACACACACACACACACACGCCACCAAAACAAAAAGACATATTAGCTGACACGTTAGCCACAACATTCCTCTTTCTTGAGTGTATCTGCGCGTGGCCCTTTTGATTGACACCCGGCGCCATGTCGCCGCTCGGCCCCGCCTCCTCCATGGTCGCCGCGGTTGCCGTGGTTACCTTGCGGATGTCATCCAGGCAGGTGATCTCCGGGCTCAGGCCGCCGTGGACGCACAGGAACTGCTGGTTGAGGAGGGCGGCGAGCGGCAGGCAGTCGAAGGCCTCCATGCAGGCGTCATACACTCGCTCCGAGTACTTTATCTTACCTGCGTACACACACACACACACGGGGAGGGTTGGATCGCACACACTGAACGTGCACGCGCGTGTACACACACATAGCACGTGGCGTGACTCACACTCCTGCTTGAAGGTGAAGTACTCTGTGAGGTGCCGGCACTCGTGGTTTCCTCTGAGGAGGAAGAGGGTGTTGGGATGGTTGATCTTCAGGGCCCACAGGTAGAGCACACACTGCAGACACACACACACACACACACACACACACACACACACACACACACACACACAGTATTAATAGTTAAATCTTCTAAGCTATGATGCTAGAAATGTCAATATTTGATGTTGGTGTTTTTTAACACACACACACACACACACACACACACACACACACACACACACACACACACACACAAATGACGCATGCACACACACACATACATAAAGTATGTGTAGTTGAACCTTCAAAGATAGGATGCGAGGAATGTTTGTATATGCTAAAATATTTGTTGTCTGTGTTTTTTAACACACACACACACACACACGCACACACACACGCACACACACACACGGCTATAGCTAAGCCTAATAGCAAGCTTCCTCCGGCTGAGCCCCGCCCCCCTCCAGGAAGTCAAAGCGATGTGACGATGTCGTGGTTAAACACCTGATGTCTGGGAGAAGCAACTGCACATGTGTGTGTGTGTGTGTGTGTGTGGATCACCTCGATGCTGAAGTAGCCCCGGTCCACGTAGTCGCCCAGGAACAGGTAGCGGGTGGTGTTGGGGGAGCCGCCCACCTCGAACAGCTTCATCAGGTCGAAGAACTGTCCGTGGACGTCGCCGCACACTGCGGCACAAAAGCAGCAACCGTGACCTTTGACCCCCAAGGCGGAATCGGGGCGTTTACCGTCGGGCGGGGAGAGTTAGCGCACCCGTGATCGGCGCCTCCACCTCCAGCATGCACTTCTCCTGGCGTAGGATGGCGGCGCCTTCGTTGATGATGCGCAGCGCCGCCCCCTCCTCCAGGCGGCCCTCCTTCACCAGGTGGGCCTTCAGCAGCTCCACGCTGGGCCTCCCGTCCACGTAGAGGTCGGCGGCCGTCAGGCGGATCCCGGGCGGGTACGGCACCGCTATTGACACACATGCTAAGCGCTAGGAATACATAGAATGCTATGCTAACCCTCTAGAGTGTCCTCCATGTTCTCTACCCCCCCCTCCTCCCACCCGGATGGTCTCCTTTACTGATCTACTCCGAAAAAAAAAACCAAACCAGGTCGCCCGGCTGGTCCAATCACGGCGCGGCGCGCTGAACTGGTTCACCGGCTCACTTCCCCCCCCCCCCATCCCGTGGAGGAGGAGGGCTTACATCACTGCTGGAGCGTGTCCAGATGAATACAAAAATCACACACACACAACGACTCCCTTTCATTGAAGAGTTTTAGTGCGGCCTCCAGCCTCTTCCCGGCTTCTGAACCCCCGCAGGCCACCGTAGTCCTGACATATTACCCCGCTGCCTCCTGACTTCTACGGTCTCCGCGTCGATCCCTAATCTATGCCGTATCTTCTCAGAATACGCAATCAATGACATTCATTTCAGGGGAAAAAAAAATCCTGCGGCGCTGCGGTTTTCTTTCCTTGGACCGGCTTGGGTAAACTCATCTTTTTTTTTTTCAGGAAAAAGATGGGACTTCAGGCCCTGTTGCTCAGTATTTCACAATAAGAGCCTCTTCTCCCTGTCCCAGTCATGGTGGCGGATGAGGGTCCTGGGGTGGAGCTCCTTCCGGAGGCCCGTTGAGGGTCCTGGGGCGGAGCTCCTTCCGGGGGCCCGTTGAGGGTCCTGGGGCGGAGCTCCTTCCGGGGGCCCATTGAGGGTCCTGGGGCAGAGCTCCTTCCAGAGGCCCATTGAGAGCCCCAGGGCAGAGCTCCGTCGTGGGACCCCTCTGAGGGACACCAGACCCGGTTTGTCCTCCAGCCCCGGTCCATCAATCATGAATGAGGACTGAATCATTACACATGCTGGACTGATTTGGTTACCAACGGTAACTAAGACATGAAGGACACGGTTGCAAACACACACACACACCTTCATGTGATGCGAGAAGGACAAACATCCTAGTGGAACACTCAAGAGTGCCGCTCACACACCACATGGAACAAGGACGCTTGGCACACACACACACACTAAATTTAATAAAACTGTTTATTTCAAGATTTAGGATTCCGCGTCTGTTTTTCCTAATGATTCCCTAAAACTTTGAGAGCAAGTGATCTGAAAACTTAAAACACACACACACACACAAACCCTGAGCGTGAGCTGAATGGAACTTTCCCTGAAAAGACAAATCAACTGTCAGGTTATTGGATGTGTGTGTGTGTGTGTGTGTGTGTGTGTCGTATGGCTGGTTTTAATGACTCGCCGTCTCCGCCAGCTTTGCGCCGGTAATCCCTTGTAACACCCTGAGCCAATCAGACGCCTCCCGAGCCGCCGCCGCCGCCGTCCCACTCCGACATTCAAACCCCCTCCGCTTTTCTGGAAACGCCCCGACCGGCCGAAATAAAAGCTCTCGAACTGAAGTTCGACATTAAATGCTTGCGGAAAAAACAAAATAAAACACGTCTGAACACGAGTGCGTGTGTGTGTGTGTTTTGCAGACGCGACCATTTTTTAATTAAAAAAAAAAAAAACGAAATCAGGGGTCAGGAAGCCACATATTTCTAAATATATTTCATCATAGTATTTTTAAGGTATAATAAATTAAATATGTATTTTGTTTAATGCAACCTTTGGTGCCGCATGGATTTGTTGGAAGTGCTGCTTTATATCCGACCGTTTCATCGATGCAATTTTATCATTGAATATTAGACATACGGCGGATCCAAATGCAAATTCCTCCGTCCACACAGCCTGGAATGCACAATTATTATCGTCTTTTTTTCTTTTCGACATCTTTTTCCGTTACAAGGGTTGAAGCGGATAAACTAGCTGGCTAAAATTAATCTCTTCAACCTTTACGAAAACCATCGGTTCGCACCCGTAATATTTATCTTCGAAACTAATTTCTGTTTACTTTAAAATGACACAGAATTATGAAGAAGTTTCACAGGTATTTTAAAATCTTTTTTTTTTTTTTTTTCCATCTCAAAATTGTCTGGGAGCCATATGCCGTCACCAGAAGGACCATAACTTCCCGACCGCTGATTTAAATAAATGGAAAATTTTTACTTCTGAAAAAACTATCGCAACCCCCGTCCAATGCTGTGTGGTGTGTGTGGAATACAGAGATCCCTCGCTATAACGCGGTTTACTTTTCACGGTTTCGCTACTTCACGGATTTGCATGGTGCATTGTGTTCTGCGTTCTGATTGGCTAAAAAGTCACTCCGCTTCTTCTCTACCTGTGCGTCAATAACGTTGGAGTTTAATATGTACACGTACGTAAAACAGCTTGCCGAATTTACATGACGTACGTGCAAATTCTCTTGCAGTTTCTCTAAAAACCATAATGTTGACAAAACGCTCTGGAGCGACAAAAGGGCCCAAAAGGCAGCGGAAGATGTTATCTATCGCAGATAAAGTTAAACTTCTGGACATGCTAAGGGAAGGTAAAAGCTATGAGGCTGTAGGTCGGCATTACTGAATGAATGAATCTTCCGTTTGTTCCATAAAGAAGGAAAAAAACAACAACAGCAACAATGTATAATAGAGTATTTAATTGTATAATAATTGTAAAAAAAAAAATAAAGGTTTCTACTTCACGGATTTTGCCTATCACGGGTTCTTTTTGGAACGTAACCCCCGCGAAAAACAAGGGTTTACTGTATAGATTCCCATCTTATCTGTTAACTTCCTGTTTAACGTTGACAATTTTCTATGTAATTTTTTTTTTTGCAACTTCCACTTTTACTTTCCACCACTCATCTATTCAATTATTCATTCATTCACTACCTTGCACCAGCTATCACTGAGTGAAAGGCAAGCAAACATTCACTCATTCACACAGACATGCAACAATACACTAACTTATATAGACAAACTATTCACCCTCTCATTCCTCTTTGCATTTTGGTTTTAATTTTGCCGCTAAGCTAAAACATGTTCGTGCTTTTACACCTCGTTTCTTTCAGTGCGTCCTCCACGGTGCCGGTTTTTGTACAAATACGCCGCATGTGTGTGTGTGTGTATTTCTGTCGTGTTTGCGTTGACATTGTTTGCTGTCACCGCGGCGCAAAGATAACGGCAAGAAGGAGGTTTTAAATTTAGAAATACAAGATTTGAATTGAAGTGACACGAAATGTCAAGCCACCTCTCTGACGTCGGGCGGCTTTGTTTACGATTAACATTGAACGAGAGGTCAGGGGCTAGCTAACCTCACAGAGCAAATAAGCGATGCTAAGCTAGCAAACAGGGCTCACACCGAAAGTGACCGGTCACCATGGTGACCAGAACCCCGATACACATCCACGTTTCACTAGGTTGCTCTATTTAGCCTGGCGTGGCTTTGTTAGCGACTACCATTGGGGTCGCTAATCTCACAGAGCAAATGAGCGATGCTAAGCTAGCAAGCTGGACTCTGCGTTTGCACGGTCACCATGGCGACGGGCGAACCAAGACTAGTGGCAGGTGCATTTTTAACACCTTTCTGTGCAAGGAGGATAGCATCTCTACTAACAAAGATGTAAACGTTAGCGCAGGGGACGCCGCTAACGTTACGTGAACATCTTCAGTTCCCCTTTTTTTCGCCCACTATGAAAAACTTTTAAATGAGGTAGAGAACCTGGCAGAGGGCCAGAGGATTATCGCTATGACGACGAGGCACATATCTTTGAAACTTTGAAGGGGGGAGGAATTAAAAAAAAAAAAAAAAAAAAAGACGGAAACTTGTGACGACAAAATAAGAGCTCAGACAGGCAGCAAGGGGTCGTTGCAAATATTTTTAAAAATGGGCGGAAAAAACTAAAATGAGGAATATGGATCACAACTTCAGGAGGATTAAATCTCCAGATGCTTCAAGTCCCTGGGAGCCAAAGTCCTAAAAATACCTCGAAACACACTTCACTTTGAGGTTATTAAACCGGAACATCTGGAACGGACGGGGGGGCGATCATGTGTCTTTTATTCTGAAAAGCGAAATATTGGACGTCTTAATGTACATTTGCATTGGATTTTATCTTAAACTGCTGTTGCAAACGAGGGCCTGATATTTCCATGCATCGGTTTTATTAAGAAAAAATTGTAAGTAGTGCAGAATGTCATGCAGGCACTTTTGATTGTACTTTAATTAAAATAAAGCCCATGGGGGCTCCAACAATTGTCCTTCTCTGACCTTGATGATCATTTTTATTGCACTTATTAGTCAAGGACATAGAAGTTATGAAAAATGGAGAATATTTGGTTTAAATGCTCTCAAAGATCAGCTCAGGGGAAGTTTTTTAAAAAGCCCCTTTTCATTAATAAAGATGACCCCTTCCTCTAAATGTAATAAACAGCTATTATTTCATTTCTTTTTCTAATTGGGCGATTTAATTAAATTGTTTACTTTGAGAGGGGAAAGAAAAAAAAGGGAAAAAACAGCTGTTGGAAAATGGTTCGGGATCAGGCCAACACACACACACACACACACACACAGTGGAAAAGCACCCCCCCCCCCCTCCTCCACCAGCCCACCGCGGACTTCGGCGCACATCTAGCCGGGGACCCACGCCAAGTGTCCGGTCGCATCGCCGCCCGAGCGCCCGCCGAACATCTGGTCCTCTCCCTCCACTACCGTGCGGCTAATGCTAACGCGGCGGGCTAACTCGTTAGCAACCGCGCCGCCCCGCTCGCGGCTAGCTTGACAGCAAGCCCCATCAACTTCCTGCCCCCGGAGAAGGGAGCGGAAAAAACGGGGTCCGGACGCCCGGGTCACGTACCTTTAATGGGCCGCTCCACGGTGGAGAGTTTGTTGGGGTCTTTGGCTGACATCCTGCCGCCGTGTTCGGGGGCCGCGGGGCGGGGAATGCGCTAAAAAAAATCCCGACTCAACTTGAGGAATTCCGGACCACTCGGCTAGCTAGTTCGGGAGGAAGGCGGTGGAGGGGGGGGGGGGGTGAGCTAGCCGCGCTAGCTAGCTGGCTAGCTAGCTAGCACAGTGTGTGGCGGCGGCGGCGGCAGCTTCGAGTCCGCTGACGGGGCAGCCGAGCCGGGCCGAGCCGTACCGGGATGGAGCCGACCTGGCAGCGGGGGAAGGAAAAAAAAAGGAGGGCGGTGGGGGTGGAGGGAGGAGGGGAGGGGAAGAAACGGCTTTCACCGACAAATGGGGAGGGAGCGCCGGCCGTGTTCTCCGCGGCGCGCTGCGGTGATGCCGAGCCGCCCCGTCTGTCGGCAGGAATCGGCCCCCGGGGCGCCGCCGGATCGCTGCCTTCAGGAGCACCGGGCGCAGCGGCAGATCATATCCGACTCGATCGCTCTATTCTCGGGCGAGCCGCGTCTGTTCCGGGCCGCCGGGCTCCGCTGCTCTGTCGTGATCCGATGTGTCGTTTCAGACCCCCTGTCGGATTACAATAATCCGCCGCAAGCGGATTTCCT
This sequence comes from Fistularia commersonii, assembly GCF_037954325.1. Taxonomy (NCBI): domain Eukaryota; kingdom Metazoa; phylum Chordata; class Actinopteri; order Syngnathiformes; family Fistulariidae; genus Fistularia; species Fistularia commersonii. Next base: position 17,428,815 of record NC_141292.1, on the reverse strand, counting down.
ACAACATGGCTCGACGCGGGGGATTGTGGGTAATGTAGTTTTTCTCCACGAGAAAACGCTTTCATTTTAAATACGCATTTGCAGGAGGGTCTCAGAAAATTGGAATATTGTGATAAAGTGCTTTATCTTCTGTAATGCAATTACCCAAAAACAAAAATGTCATACATTCTGGATTCGTTGCAAATCAACTGAAATATTGCAAGCCTTTTATTATTTTAATATTGCTGGTTATGGCTTACATTTTTTTTACATTACATTACATTGCATTTGGCAGACGCTTTTATCCAAAGCAACTTACAATAGAGGACATAGGGACTGCAAATACACTTGCAAATACACGCTCTTAAAGACACATCTTAAAGAAAACTCAAAAATCCTGTCTTAAAATATTAGAATATCATGATAAAGTTTTTTTTTTTTTAATTGCAATATAAAGAATTTTAACACAGTATTCTAATTTTTCTGAGACAGTCCTGTCTCAAAAATGTCCTACATTCTGGATTCAACTGAAGTATTGCAAGCCTTTTATTATTTTGATTATGGCTTACATCTTAAGAGAACTCAAAAATCCTGTCTTGAAATATTAGAATATCATGAAAAAGTAATTTTGTCTTTGTAATTGCAATATAAAGAGCTTTATCACAATATTCTAATTTTCTGAGACAGTCCTGTCTGAAAAATGTCCTACATTCTGGATTTACTGCAAATAAACTGAAATATTGCAAGCCTTTTATTATTTTGATATTGCCGATTATGGCTTACATCTTAACAAAACTCAAAAATCCTATCTCAAAAAATTACAGTATCATGAAATTTTTTGTTTTTTTTTTTTAATTTATCACAATTTTCTAATTTTCTGAGACAGTCCTGTATATATATGTATATCAGTGACGTGCAGTCAGTAGAGGCATCATGATAAGAAGAAAATGTAAAATGAAAAAATAAATTTAATGGTTCTATTTATTCTATTTACTTCACCCTTTTTTGTCGTTTTTTTTTTTTTTTTTTTTTTTTTCAAAATTGCTGAAAAAAAAAAATCACATTTAGCGTTTAAATATGAAGAAGAGACGTGCGATGTCACGACAACCAGCGGAGCCCACTATGGATTGCACAATGATTCTGCTAACTGCGCTAGCATGCTATGCGGCTGAGACAGTATTGCTGTTTCTGTGGATGTCACTATTAAAATTTTCAAACACTTCAAGCACTAATATATGAACTTAATTTCCATACTTTAGCTGATGTGTGTAATTTTTTCGCGTGTTTCTCGTGCCGAGCGATCGTAAAGCGACAGCGATGACACACTAGGTGAGGCACGCAATGACGGTGCCTCATGTTAGGGGGCGCCGCTGATCCCAGGGATTCTCTTTATTACTCGCTTAAAGAATAATAGAATTTGCAATAGCAAGCTACTGTAAACAGTTAGCAAGTCAAGTCTTGCTTGGCTTTGTTTCCAAAATGGAGGATTACATAGCTAAACAAATTTTCTAAACTGGACTTTCAGTCGAAGCAGGAGGTAAACAGTAAGCGGTCGGCCATAAACATTCAATGTCAAATCGCGCTAAAAACATTCGGGATGTCCAGGATGGATCTGGCTTTGAATGAACAGCAAAGACTCGACATCGGCATCCACAATGCTAAGCTAAAGGAAAACCGAGAGATTTATTCTCGGTGTTGAAAAGACTAAAAACATACAGTGGGAACAGGATCGATCAAGGACGACGGTCTTCACTGGCAGCGATTTCTATTGAGACGGACTTTTAAAGGCAAAGAAAGACAAGGACGATTTCTACAAGCAAGTTACCGATGCTTTTCTTCAGAAGGAGCAGCGCATAAACTTCATTTATACGTAAAGGTGGGCGATAATAACGTTTTTTTTTAAATGTACTATTTTCTATGCTACAGTTTGTATATGTAAAGAACGCTGATATGATATTTTAAACAAAACTTCTGCCAATAAAATGGTAAATAAGGGTAATCTGACTGATGACGTCAGTGCCTCACTGGCCATGAACCTCTACGCACGTCACTGATGTATATATATATATATATATATATATATATATATATATATATTATTTTTAATACATCTCTTCTGGAATTTATTTAAAAAAATATGTACATCATTTATAGATTTTTTATTATTTTTATTATTATTTTTTATTATTTATAGATTTTATTATTATTATTATTATTATTATTTATTATATAGATTTTTTTTTTATTCTTAACTTCAATCAGATTGAAATAATCTCCTTTTTTATAATTTGGTGGAAATATGCATACAACCATTCATCTTCTCATGTTTTCCATCTGTGTCCAAGAAAACCAAGAAAAAACAGTTTCTCCTGGAGGTGCAAAGGAGAAGGTGGACGGTTGAACATCTCGGAATGATTGACGGTTGACTTAAGCCCCGCCCCCAGCTGGGATAGGCTCCGCCTCCCGCGAACAGGCCGTCCACCTGAGCGTGGAGATCTTCCACGAGGACGGAGAACCAGGGTTCCACCAGGGTTCCTGCAGATCTTGTCTCCAACCGTCATTTCAGGATCAAAGGGGAGATCAAACAAACCCCATTAAAAGGCTTTTAATCCTTTAATCTCCTTTTGATCTGTTGAATCAATCGAAGGAATTAGCAGGCAGGTATGTGTGTGTGAGTCTGCTGTAGAACATGCAGGAGAACATGGAGAGAACCTACAAGGAGAACATGGAGAGAACCTACAAGGAGAACATGGAGAGAACCTACAAGGAGAACATGGAGAGAACCCAGTTTGAGAACATGGAGATAACCTACAAGGAGAACATGGAGATAACCTACAAGGACAACATGGAGAGAACCTACAAGGAGAACATGGAGAGAACCTACAAGGAGAACATGGAGAGAACCTACAAGGAGAAGATGTAGAGAACCCATCAGTAGAACCCCAGGGGTGTAGATCCAGAAATAAAACGTCCTTAGAAGGCCTCCAGCAGCTCCAGCAGCTGCTGTCGGGTCCCCTGGAGAGCAGGACGTTCTCCTGAACCCCCTCACCATGTAAGGGGAGGTCGGCGGTTCCCCGAAGACCCGCCGACACTCATTTAAGGCGGCGCCCGATCCGGCGGGCAGCGAGGAACCCGGAGCAGCCGCCATGGTACGTACTGATCTCCATCTCCATCTTCTGGACTTAGGAATACTCCATTAATAACAAATAATACATCGTTTTGACACAAAGGGTGAAGATGGGACAAAGATGCCGGCTAGTTTTTTATTTGTTGCTAAGTTGCTACAGTGTAGCCAGGCTAGTGCAAAACTACGGCCTGCGGGCCAGATGTGGCACGCCCGGTTCTACAATTCGGCCGGACATACCGAAAATTTGATTCTTATCTTCTTCTTCTTCTTCTTCTTTCGGCTTTTCCCTTCAGGTGTCGCCACAGCGAGTCAACTTTCTCCATCTAACCCTATTCTCTGGATCCTCCTCTCTCACACCTACTACCTTCATATCTTCTTTCACTACGTCCATAAATCTTCTCTTTGGTCTTCCTCCAGACCTCTTGCCTGGCAGCTTCACCTTCAGCAACCTTCTACCCAGATCTTCACCATGGTTTGGACATGAACACTCCTTTGTTCATGTCCAAAACATCTCAATCATCACTTTGTTCGGTCATACATGTCCTGCACCCCTGTGACAGATTCTTCTTCTCCTTTGGGCTTTTCCCTTCAGGGGTCGCCACAGCGAGTCAACTTTCTCCATCTAACCCTATTCTCTGTATCTTCCTCTCTCACACCAACTACCTTCATATCCTCTCTCACTACGTCCATAAATCTTCTCTTTGGTCTTCCTCCAGACCTCTTGCCTGGCAGCTCCAATTCCAGCATCCGTCTACCAATATATTCTCTATCCCTCCTCTGTCCATGACCCAACCATCTCAGTCTGGCTTCCCTGGCCTTCTTTCCAAAACACCTAACATGTGCTGTTCCTCTGATAGACTCATTCCTGATCCTCTCCATCCTGGTCACTCCCAAAGAGAACCTCAACATCTTCATCTCTGCAACCTCCAGTTCTGCCTCCTGTCTTTTCGTCATTGCTACAGTTTCTAGTCCAAACATCATCGCTGGTCTCACCACTGTCTTGTACACCTTTCCTTTTATTCTGGCCGATAGTCTTCTATCTCTTCGTACCCCTGACACTTTTCTCCATCCATTCCAACCTGCTTGAACTCGTCTCTTCACCTCTTTTCCACACTCTCCGTTGCTCTGAACTGTTGACCCCAAGTACCTAAAATCCTCCAGCTTCTTGATCTGCACTCCCTGTAGCCTCACCGTTCCAGCCGAGTTCCTCTCATTCACACATTCTGTCTTGCTGCGACTAACTTTCATTCCTCTCCTTTCCAGAGCATACCGCCACCTCTCTAGATGTTCCTCTACCTGTTGTCTGCTCTCACTGCAGATCACTATGTCATCCGCAAATGTCATCCAATGTCATCCGCAAACTAAAATTTGATTCTTAAAAACCTTATGTATTATACCTCGATAGAAGCCGCATTCCTCGTACACATTTGTTGGGGCGTGGCGTATTACCCGCTGTGTCTCTTAGCATTTGGAAAAGGAAAGTGGACAGTGAGGGAGCCGCACTACATTCTACAATGTGATGCTAATTGTAGCTTATGCTACACTTTATGACTACATTTCATTTAGCGACAGAGTAGTAGCCGTTCCTCTTGTTAAAACCATCTCTTCCCGACTCTTCCGACTTCCCGCTGTCTTCTGCACCAAATCTTGACTTGGATCTCGGAGAAGTTGATGCGCCAAACAAGTGACGGAGGCGGAGATTTAATGGCGGAGAGAAAGCCGCGCTTTTGGCGTTCGGTTTCCGCCATGATGCTTCCTAATGGCCGTTGTTCTCGCTCCGCTAGGCTAGCAGGAAGACGAAGAAGAAGGAGGGCGGAGCCAAGCGGGCGCAGAGGGCTTCGTCCAATGTCTTCTCCATGTTCGAGCAGACGCAGATCCAGGAGTTCAAAGAGGTGAAGGGTCACGGGACCGTCACGAGTTTTTCCAACTTTCGGGTTTTCCCGACTTCCTGTGCGGGCGCTAAACGTGGGTTGGTGTCATGTGACCTGAATTGATACTTAAAACTTCGGCGCTGACATCAAGGAAAACATGGGGACCTCAAGGACTCCAGGAACTCTTGCAGAACACATTTTGTAAACTTTACAAACTTTATTGTAAAGCTGCGCTGAACTTCTTGTGCTTTTACGTTTCTTGACAAAAAAATGCTAACATTTATGGGACTTGACATATTTTTACGTTACCCTTTAAAACATAGCACTAGTATAAGCGTAGCATAACAAAACTTTACAAAACCTGATCACACTTCACGGGTGCCCTTGCAGAACTCCACGCGTAAACTTAAGGTTAAAACATCTCGGAACTTTACGTTTACTGACAGAAAAATGGCAAAACTTTGCGTGACTTGTATAGCATAGCATATTGACTTTTTAAAAAACAAATAATGAAAGTTTACTTTTTACAGACAAAACTTCACCTAACTCAACCATTCCTCACAGTACTTAGTATAACCTAGAAAATACAACATTATCTAATGAAAACTTTATGCTTTTTATCGTATCTTTGTTACATTTTAAAACCTAGCATCTCCCACGTAGCATCACAAACTTTACAAAACCTGATGTATCACACAGCTGCCCTTACAGAAACTTAACTTTGTAAAGCTACACTGAACTTCTCATAACTTTACATTTCCAGACAAAAAAAAATGCAAAACTTTGCGTGACTTACCATGTCTTTATGTTGCCTTTTAAAACCTAGCCACCTCCTGTGTAGCATAGCATAACGAAACTCTAAGAAATTGGATGAAACGTTACAATTCCGGAATGAAACCTTAATGAATCCTCATTGCATTTCATAGAACCTGGTAAAAACCAACATTGCCTAAAAATAAATAAACTTTATGAAACTAAGTGGCACATTTTGAAAACCTAGCATGATCCACATAGGATTTTAAACGTTTACATTTCCCTAACAAAACATCTAATATAAAGATTCCTGATTGTACTTTGTAAATGCTAGTAGAAACCAAACAAAGCTCAGTGTTACCCAATGAACTTTGTAAAAAATCAAAAAAATTAAAAAATCTTAGCAAACTTAGCATATCTTTACAATACATTTTACGATATCTTTACAATACACAACATAAAACCTTACATGTTGAAACTTTACAATTTGCAGAGAAAAATGAATTAAGGAAACCAAGTTAAACTGACGTTATCCAACTGTAAATCTTTACACAACTTTATAAATCTTTACGTTAACGTTTACTACTTAGAAACTATCCATGTAGTATAACATAAAACTTTACAAAACCTGATGAAACTTTACGGTTCCCATACAAAACTTCAATTGACTAAACAAATCCTCATAGTACTTCATAAAATATAGTAATATCCCACATTACTGAGAATAACAACTTCACGTAAGTTAAGGACTCTTTGTTACCTTTTAAAACCAGGTGTTCTGTTACTAGCATAGCATTGCTAACTTTACAAAACCTGATGAAACTTCATCTGACTTGACCATTCATCATGATACTTTGTAAAACCTAGTTAAAACAGACATTACTTGACAAAATATAATGTAAAGCGATGAAATGTAACTAAAGATAACAAAATACTTGAAAAACTTAACTAAATCTTTACACTAGCAACCACCCACGTAGCATCACATAAAACTTTACACAAGCTGATGAAACTTCTTTACAGTGAAAAACTTCACTGGAATTTACAAATCCACATTTTACTTCATAAAATCAAGTAAACCCACATTAATGGAAAAAAAACTTGACACAACATAATTAATGTGTTTCATTTTTTACGTTAACTTTCAAAGTTAAGCAATTGGCCTCATAGCAAAACATAAAACTTTACAAATTCTCATGAAATCTTACGTTGTCTCAGACAAAAAGTCATATAAATTGACAAATCCTCATAGTACTTCATAAAATATAGTAATATCCCACATTACTGAGAAAAAAAAACTTTGTGCAAGTTCATTAATCTTTGTTACGTTTTAAATTCAGGTGTTCGGTTACCTGCATAGCATTGCTAACTTTACAAAACCTGATGAAACTTCATCATAATACTTCATCATGATACTTTGTAAAACCGAGTTAAAACCAACATTACTTGACAAAACATCACTTAACGCTAATAAACTGTACTAAAGATAACAAAAAACTTGAAAAGCTTTACTTAATCTTCACACTTGCAACCACCCACATAGCATTGCATAAAACTTTACACAGCCTGATGAAACGTAACATTTTACAGCGAAAAACTTCACCGGATTTGATGAATCCACATTTTACTTCATAAAATCAAGTAAACCCACATTAACAGGAAAAAAAAAAAACTTGACGCAACATAATAAAGTTTTTTTTTTTTTTTACGTTAACTTTCAAAGTTATGCAATTGTCCTCATAGCATAACATAAAACTTTACAAATTCTAATGAAGTTTTATGTTGTCTCAGACAAATGTCATATAAATTGACAAATCCTCATAAAATATAGTTATATCCCACATTACTGAGAAAAAAAACTTCACGCAAGTTATGGAATCTTAATTTAAACCTTTTAAATTCAGGTGTTCGGTTACCTGCATAGCATTGCTAACTTTACAAAACCTGATGAAACTTCATCATGATACTTTGTAAAACCTAGTTAAAACCAACATCGCTTGACAAAACATCAAGTAATGTTGACAAAAACTTCACGCACTCGTAGTACTTCAACTAGTAAACACTGACATTAACCAAAAAAGAAGCTTCGATGTTACCTTTTGGGCCCTAGCCACCACAAGCATAGCATGACAAACTTCACAAAAGCTAATGAAACTAAGAAAAAAAAAATGATAATGGAAAACTTTACATACTCAGCATTATTTAACTTCAAAACTATAGATGTGACGAAATGATGTGAAATATCCAAGAGCGTACTTTAATACCCTTAAGCTAGTTTTCATATTCGCCGCTTCTGCCTTTCAGGCGTTCACGCTGATCGACCAAAACCGAGACGGATTCATCGACAAGGAGGATCTCAAAGACACCTACGCATCACTGGGTTCGTAGCGAGCGGTTGGCGGGTTAGCATGTTAGCATGTTAGCATGGCACTGACGGGTCGGGTCTCCACAGGGAAACTGAACGTACAGGACAGCGAGCTGGAAGACATGCTGAAGGAAGCCAGCGGCCCCATCAACTTCACCATGTTCCTCAACCTGTTTGGGGAGAAGCTGCACGGTGAGATCTTTTCTTCTGCCGAGGAGAAGTTTGAGGAGCAGGAGGTCCAGGTGGTTCCTCCATCTCCATCATAGGAGGCCCAGGTGTGGGCGGGTTTAGCGACGTAGCCCTTTGTTACAGGGACAGACCCCGAGGAGACCATCCTCAACGCCTTCAAGATGTTCGACCCTGACGGCAAAGGCGTCCTTCACACTGACGAGTGAGTGTAGCCCCGTCCAAGCGCACCTCCTCCACCCCTGGGTTTGAATTAACGCCTACGATTGCTGTTGTCCTTCAGGCTGCAGAAGCTTCTGATGACCCAAGCAGACAAGTTCACGGCAGAGGAGGTGAAACAGAAGTTTCTTGTTACATACACAACGGTCAGCTGGAGGTACTCCTTATTGCATGGACTCCATCAGGATGCTGAAGGTGTTCGGTCACATCGGCAGCTCATCTTGAATCTCTGGAAGTAGCTGATGGAGCTCCAGGGAACATTCCATCATGGCCTCTGTGTTCCTGTACTAGATACCCAACTTGCCCATCACTTCTTCATGGCCTCTTATTTCCTGCACCAACATGTCCACTAATGACTGTAGCAGTCTGTAGCATCACTTCATCTAACTCCCATCCCACCTGCGGGGCATAGCCGCTAACAACATTTAGCATTGCATCTTCAACATCTGGATCTGACACTTAGCACCTCTGGAACATTCTGAGCTAACTCCTTCAAGATAACTCCTACTCCTTATCTCTTCCAGTCAGTACATGATAGTACAGTTTCAAACCTGCTCCTAAGCTTCTAGTCTTGCTACCTTTCCACCTGGTCTCCTGGACACACAGAATATTCACTTTCCTTCTCAACATAACGTCAACAAACTACCTTTTCCTGCCATCGTTCCGATAAGCAAGTCCCAAACTTTTGCCTTTCCTCTTCTCTCTGCTTCCCAACATGCCTTCCTCCAACAGTAGCCCAATTTCCACCAGTACCCTAGCTGTAGGTTACCTGTAGGTTATCGTTACTAATGTTGGCCTCCAACGACTTGTATGGAAGTTGTAGTTTTGATTGGCATACTGGGTTTTGGCACTTTTTATGTGACACAACCATTGAGTCCTATATGTATAATATACATGTATGTTTCCTACCCACTTGCCTACCAGTGGCTGATTTGGCGAATTCGTTCTGTAACAGGAAATAGTCTTTTTGTTGCATAACTGTCTGGCTGGGCTTATATTTTTGTGACCTCTCGAGTTCCTTTCGCCCCGGTCCAGGTGAAGCAGATGTTCCAGTCGTCCAGCATCGATGCCGCCGGCAACCTTGACTACAAATCCCTGTGTTACATCATCACACACGGCGAGCAGCAGGAGGAGTGACGTCGGGCGACACAAAAAAACTCTTATTTTGAAATAAACACATAACGTGCATGTGTTAGTGTCTTTTTAACCAACTTTATAAACCGGAACCACAATTCCAATAAAAAGTGCCAGTGTAAATAATAAAGAAATAACGAGAAAGAAACACCAAATAAACTTAAAAAAAGTAACTTCTTCTCCCGTAAAGGTTTAAATGTAGTGTCTCTCCTTTGAGGTCAGAGTTGATAGCAGATTGGAACCCCCCGAATTCACAAAACTGCAACTTTACTTTAATACTTTGTAAATACTGTCAAAATATATAAAAGTAATCCTCTATTAAATTAATACATCATATCCAGGCAAGATAAGCGGCTAACCGCTAAACAGAACTGTTTCTTTTTGCCTGTGCAACGTATTGGTGTCACCATGGTAACATTAGCACCGTCCACCAGAGGCGTGATGCTATTTGATTGACCCCTTGTTAGCATACACGCTAAAAAAAAAAAGAAAAACAACTTTAGCGTCAGTGGCAAGCTGCGGCGTCAATTTGGCGGAAGATGTAGAAGGCCAGTGAGAAGCCCGGCAACCGGATGGTGTCCGACTTCGGGAGGGGGTTCGGGGTCAGTGGGGGGAGGGTCCGGTCGTCCACCATCTTCAGAACATCTCCGTTCAGCATCACAGACCTTTAGGAGGCAGTCACACAGGTAGCGGTTAGCTACAAAGGCTCCACCTCGCCGAATAGTACCGCTCCCCAGTGCCTCGGCGAACTAGAGAGGCATGCTAGCATACAGCTAGCACGCACTTAGCTGTATGCAGTAACATTTTAGTACACGGCTAACATGAACAGAAACACAGAGCTGTATGCATTACCGTGCTAGTAAAGAGCTAACATTAATAGAAACACTTAGCTGTATGCTGTTCCATGCTAGCACATCGCTAACATTAACAGAAATAATTAGGTGAAGGCAGTACCATGCTAATACACGGCTAACGAACAGAAACACTTCCCTGTATGCAGTACCATGCTAGCACACGGCTAACATGAGCAGGAACACTTAGCTATATGCAGTATCATGCTAGTACATGGCTAAAATTAACACAAATAATTAGGTAAATGCAGTACCATGCTAATACACGGCTAACATGAACACTTAGCTGTGTGCAGTGCCATGCTAGTACATGGCTAACATGAACAGAAACAATGAGCTGTATGCAGTACTGTGCTAGTACATGGCTAACATTAACAGAAATAATTAGGTAAATGCAGTACCACGCTAATACATCGCTAACATGAGCAGGAACACTTAGCTGTATGCAGTACCATGCTAGTACATGGCTAACATGAGCAGGAACACTTAGCTGTATGCAGTAGCATGCTAATACATGGCTAACATGAGCAGGAACACTTCGCTGTATGCAGTAGCATGCTAGTACATGGCTAACATGAGCAGGAACACTTCGCTGTATGCAGTAGCATGCTAGTACATGGCTAACATGAGCAGGAACACTTCGCTGTATGCAGTAGCATGCTAGTACATGGCTAACATGAGCAGGAACACTTCGCTGTATGCAGTAGCATGCTAGTACATGGCTAACATGAGCAGGAACACTTCGCTGTATGCAGTAGCATGCTAATACATGGCTAACATGAGCAGGAACACTTCGCTGTATGCAGTAGCATGCAGCCAACACGAAGTGGTCCCCCCAGCTGAATGTAGTAGCATGCTGGCAAACAGGCAAGTTAGTTAACTAGCAGCTAATTATCTGTCGCACTGGGGCTTTTGTGTCTCAATTTGACTTGACGCTAAATGGCAACGTGATTGGTCACATGAGTGTGTGTGTGTGTGTGTGTGTGTGTGTGTGTGTAGGAGGGGTTACCGGGAGAAGAGCCCCTCCTTGCCCACCATGTCCGACTGCAGGACAAAGGCGTCCACTGTGCTATTGGAGAGCTGCGATGGGAGGCGGACAGTGGCCGGCGCCCACCCCAGGTTCATGGTCATCAGTGTGACGCCCCCCTCTGGGTAGCTGCAGGACGACAGGACGTCCTGGTCACGTGATGATGTCATCAAGATCATCCGGTGAAAAATCACCAAAATGACTGTATTGCTCTTAAAATAGAACGGTGCGGAAATCAGAGTTGCCGTGACAACCACTGCAATTGGCATGGACACGGGCTGGTTTAGCATAGAGCTAACCAGCCAACAGCTGCTCAGGTGCAGAAGTGCCCATCGAAGAACCCTTACGGTATGCTTACTTGAACAGACAAAGAAAAACATAAGCGACAAAGGCTCGTGCAGGAGAAGCACGGTCCAAACGCCACCTCATCAGAACCAGGTGATTGGTCTGTGTGATTACCAACCTACACCCTCCTTCGCTCTGATTGGTTGTAGCTGTGGCTGATCGCGCCGTACCTACGAGAACCTGAAGTCATCCGACGGAAGAGCAGAGTGGAACTGTGGCGTAGCAGAACTGTAGCAGTCTGTAGCATCACTTCATCTAACTCCCATCCCACCTGCGGGGCATAGCCGCTAACAACATTTAGCATTGCACCTTCAACATCTGGATCTGACACTTAGCACCTCTGGAACATTCTGCGCTAACTCCTTCAAGATAGCTCCTACTCCTTATCTCTTCCTAGCAGTCGGCAAGTAAACAATAGCTAGAAAGGCGCGCTAACAATAGGTGTCGCTGAAACCCCAAATGATAACATTAACTAGCTAGCTAGCTAGCTAGCACTTTCATACAAGTAAAATAAATGGATGAAAGACTAGCGCACAAGAAGGGACGTTCTTTAATGGCAATGAGAGGAGCTGAAACCTAAGATGATACATTTAGCTAGTTAGCGGTTTGATACAAGCAGGGTGGACTAAAGAGTCAACAATTTAACATTAGCGAGCTAGCAAGACTGATGAAGGCACACTCTTTTAGTAACAATAAGCATGACTGAAAGTTCAAATATTAACGTTAGCTAGTTAGGACTTTCATATAAATAAGATGAGTGAACTAAAGTCTCCGCCTGTGCAGAAGCTAATCTCTTTTAATAGCTGTACAAGAGGATAAAAACAGCTAGTTAGAAGACACGGAGCTACATCCTCCTGCGCTCCAATTGGTTGTACAATGTCGCCACGGCAACAACAGCAAGAACCATGGGAGAACCTGAAGGGAGAACCCTCACCTCCTCTTGTTGACACAGTGCATGTACAGGCGAATCCTCCTGCTTCTGTAGGGATGATCCAGATGGACGTCCAGAACTTCGGTTCCTACAAGGCGCTTATAGAGGACGGAAAGCCAGTAATCCTGCGAGACAAGGGTGTGGGGTTACTTCGCCCTCGCCATGACGACATGCTTGCTACTCTAGCTAAAAAAAAAAAAAAGGGGCTCGCGGCAAAGATACCAATAACTTATTTGGAACTAACTCAAACGATCGATAACTACAAAGTTGCTTGCGCTTCAAATCTGGAGATTAAAGTGTCTCACGGGAACAGGGTCAAGATTCTCGTCCACCAGGTGGTACGTCCCTGAGCCGGCCAGCGTCTGCCGCATCACCACATCCAGGCCCAGCTTGGCCGACAGGCCTAGCTTGTCCATCCACCTACGGGGAGAAGGAGGTTGAAGATCCTGCTTCGGAAGCCGGAGACGAAGACACGCGACGGCGGTGTCACGTTGATCGCGAGGCGTCGGGTTGAGTCTCCGGTGGTTTCCTCAAATCTAATTTAGGTCTCTCACGGAGTTGAGCGGCGACCTCAGTAGGGGGAAGCTCTGCGCGCCATGAAGTTAGCAGATTTGCTTAAACGTCTCGTGCACGTTGCACGTGCGGCCTCTCAGATGAGCCGAAGACAAAACCGGTTTGGCGTCAAACACACTGCGATAGCATGAGCTAGTTAGCACTTTGATTGGGGATGTAAACAACTGCTAGCTGACAAGCAAAGACAGAGGAAGCCATGGTAGCAATAAGCGCTAAAACCCCAAAATAAGTTGAAATTAGCGAGCTCACAAGACAAGAGGAAGCCGCATTGTTTTAGCGGCAATAAGTGGCGCTGAAACATTAGCTGATAAAGTTAGCTCGATAACACTTTGACACAGATGAGATGAGTGGACTAAAGACTAAAGCTTAGCTAGCTAGCAAGTGAAGATGGACGAAAGCGCACACTTTTCGTCGCAATAACTGGGTCTGGATGCTAAGATGATAACATTAGCTAGTTAGCACAAGGTGAAGAGGCCTCAGAAAGATGGAGTGAAGACTATGCTTCCAACAAAGCAAGCCAACATTAGCAAGTTAGCAATAAGAGACGAAGCCACATTGTTTTCAAATAGATGAGGGGACTAAAGACTATGCAAGATAGCATTATCTGGCTAGCAAGCGCAGACAGTGGAAACTAATTTCTTTTAGGAGCCCAGTTAGCAGAGACTGATTTTGAAGTGATCACAAAAACCAATGACAAAGCTCCCGAAAGAAAGGGCAGTAACGCTAGCAAGTTAGCATGGATGATAACATCCCTCTGGAGTTGAATGGCTAGAGAGTATTCAGGGGGTTGTTGTTAGGTAGCTTGTACTTCCGAGTGCACCAACTTTGGAGTTTTCCGAGATCCTGACACGCCGCCTGCTACTAGGTAGCTCTAGTGGCTAATCATGGAAAAACACGAGTGAGGTATGCATGTTCTGGATTCGCCCATGACTGGATGGAGGATGTTGTCGGTGAGATATGGTGACGAAAAGCATCATCTTTGAGAAGACAGGAGACATTTACGGGAATTTGGTGCGGCGGACGCCGGGAACGTCGGACGAGGCGTTCATAGCCGGTCGGGGAGAGTTTGATAGCTTTAAAAGGAGGAGCGGCTTCACTCCGTAGCGAAATGAGGCCATAAAAGTGTAGCAAAGTCACATGTAGCAACACATTTTAGCATTAAGTGTGTAGCCAGTGAGCTAAGTTAAGCAATAGAGAACCAAATGGAAAAACTTGAGTTGGTCACAAAACGGATTAAACTCCTCGGTTAAGGTATTACAAGTAACGAACCGCAAATCATCAGGTAAAAAGGAAGGAAGTACCAAAATGAGAGTGTCTAGTACTCACATGAATCCCGCTGCAAATCGATCCGAGAGGCCCGGAGCTCCGCCTCCGTAGGCAGAACCGGACTCCCCCAGCCAGACTGGTTTGCCTGGCGCCTCGGCCTCGACCACCTGGACCGGAGCGAGAACCCTCGTCTTCAAAACCAGGGACACTCAGGCGGGCAACCCCTAGAGGAACCCGGGTTACCTCCAAAACTTGGTTGATCTTCATCCCCAGGACGTCCAGGAGGTCCGGGTCGATGAAATCCTCCAGCGCCGCCTCTCTCCCGTCCACGTAGTAACTTCACAAGACACCCAGCGCCCCCGGTGGACAATCAGCGCCATTGACTAATACCCGATTGATAGTCAATCGGCGATTCAAGTAATGATTTGAACTCGGTATGTTCCAGAATTTCTTGTCAACCGTGAATGGGACTCACTGGTGCCAGGTGCAGGCGTCCAGGGCCGCCTTGCCAGAACGCAGGAACCTGGAGAACACACACATGCTAAGGGGCTGTAGGAACAATCCAGTCCCATTGGATGTTGGTATAACAACAATAACAATGTTCTGCCGCAGCAAATTTTGAATCATTTTTTTTCCTTTGCATCTTAAAAAGTCATATTTTTCAAAGTTTCCATTTCTTGTATTGCTGCTGTTGACGTTCATTCGACCAATTTCTGGCTTTTAAGCTACAAAGCTTGCAGGAGGTCACCTGATGTGCGGCCCCGGTCCTGAAGCACCTTCACCTCCCTGACCTTTGACCCCCCCCCCCAAAAAAAGATGTGGTGCAACCACCACCGCACCTGTCCAATAAGAAGTGCCTGCCGGGTCTGGGCTGGCTGACATCTGGCCCGTAGAGTCCAGCGCCGTGATAAACCTTGGACTCGGACAGAATCTCCCGCAGGTGCAGGAAGTCCCTTCCGAGCTGATCCGGGTCGACAGCAAAGCCCGCCTTCTTGAGGTAGCTGTTTGGCTCTGAGGTCACATGACAGAGGTTAGAGGTCAGGGGGACGGTATGTTTGCGTTTGTGGTGGCGGTGCGTACCATTGCCGAGCTCCCAAGATATGTTGTAGCCACGCGACTCGCAGTAGGCTAGCAGAAGCTGGGCGTTGCTACTGTCCCAGTTGCCGTCCGGCGCCCTTTTCAGGGCGTTGAGCCCGAAGATCAGGTCCAACCCCGAGCAGTTCGCGAAGGAGTTCAGCAGGTCCACTGTCACTTCTGGGCGGACGGGACACGATAAATATCCTGGTGATTAGCAAGCCGGTCGGCATTCGCGCTTGTGTGTAGAGAAGAACCTGGGCTTACGAGCACCCCTGATCACGAAACAAGTCGGCTTGCGAACGAGTTTTCAATCCAAATTTGAATCGAGCGGCGAACGAGTTTCGGCGCGCGAACACAAAAACAAACTTACTCGCGGACTGTTGTGGTGTTGTAGCGTAGCGGCAGTAGAGCATGCTACTCTGCGTTATTTACATCATTCAACGTTGTGTTCTGCCCTTAAAATGCTTTTTTTTCCAGCAAACTAGCCCTCATTATGGTGCTCAAAAAAGTTAAGAATGCTAGTGCTAGTGGTGCTAAGAAAGAAGTTAAGAATTACAGTGGATCTGAAGAATATTAGCTAATCGTGAGAGTGGTGATGCTATTACAGATCTCGCTAATGCCTGAGTCAACTATCTGTGTGATCCTGATGAACAAAGATGGGCTAGCGACAGCCGATGTGGCTAAAGGGGCAGCTACGTTAGCAAAGCAAAGGTCTCAAGTCTTAGAAGAAGTAGAAAAGCTGTTGCTAGTTTGGATTAATGAAAGATAATTTGCTAGTATTTTAGCCATAAATAAACCCCTCCAAAATATAAAAGAACGGATCAATGGGAAAAATTGATTCGGTTTCCAACTATTTCAATTTGTGAACGGACTGAAAGAACAAATTAAATTTGTAAGCCAAGGTTCTACTCTATTTTGCTTGTTTGCCTGACCACTGTAGTTGGCACGTGAG
This sequence comes from Fistularia commersonii, assembly GCF_037954325.1. Classification (NCBI taxonomy): domain Eukaryota; kingdom Metazoa; phylum Chordata; class Actinopteri; order Syngnathiformes; family Fistulariidae; genus Fistularia; species Fistularia commersonii. The sequence continues at coordinate 17,412,159 of NC_141292.1, read as the reverse complement.
AACTCCCGCTTGCGAAGATGCTCCAAGAAAAGTACCCACTCCTCCTTTATGGTGTTCTTGAGCCGTGGTGGCAGCTCCTGCTCCACACACGGCGGGTCTGGACACGCCGGGAAAACAAAAACAGAGAGCCTTCAATGTCTAGAACTGAAGGAAAACAAAGTAAATAGTAGTTTAGCTAGCAGTGGCTACAGAAGTAGTGACCACAGAAATTACGGTATTAGAAGAAGTAGCTACAGAAGTAGTAGCAGAAGTACTAGTAGTAGTGTTGGGAGCAGTAGTAACAGCAGTAGCAGTAAGAGCAGTAGTAGCTTAGCTAGCAGCAGTGGCTGTAGAAGTAGTAGTAGAAGTCTTGACAGCAGAAGTTAAGCTAGTAGTAGGTGCAGCAGCAATTAGGGTAGTAGTGATAGAAGAAGCAGCCGTAGTTTGGGCATCAGAAGTAGTAGCATCAGTAGTATTAGCTACAGCAGTGCTAGTAGTGGTGATAGTTGGGGGCAGCGTGGCGCAGGAGGTGGACCAATTGTCTTTGGAACCTAACATTCCTGTGTCAGGTTCGATTCCCCTGCTCCTCCGAGTGTGTCGAAGTGTTGTTGAGCAAGACGCTGTACCCCTAACTTGCTTCCCTGGCGCTGATCGACGGCAGCCTATCGCTCGTGGTTCATCCCCGATGGCTTAAATTATTATTATGCTAGCAGTAGCAAGGCTAGTAGCAGCAGCAGTCACCATTATAGTTGCAGTAGTAACAGTAATAGCAGTAATAATATCAGTACAAGCACTGTATGTTAGACTGGTGCAGGACCAGAGACGTATGTTAGACTGGTGCAGGACATGTATGCTAGCTGTGAGACACTGGTACGGTGTGCTGTAGGGGTAACAGAGAAGTTCAAGGTGAAGGTGGGACTCCATCAGGGATTAGCTCCTGAGCCCCTTCTTGTTCGCAATGGTGATGGACAGGCTGACAGATGAGGTTAGACAGGAATCCCCATGGACCATGATGTTTGCAGATGACATTGTGAGAGCAGACAACAGGTGGAGGAAAATCTAGAGAGGTGGAGGTATGCTCTGGAAAGGAGAGGAATGAAAGCTAGTCGCAGCAAGACAGAATATATGTGTGTGAATGAGAGGAACTCGGGTGGAGCGGTGAGGCTACAGGGAGTGGAGATCAAGAAGCTGGAGGATTTCAGGTACTTGGGGTCAACAGTCCAGAGCAACGGAGAGTGCGGAAAAGAGGTGACCAAAAGACAGCAGGCAGAACTGGAGGTTGCAGAGATGAAGATGTTGAGGTTCTCTTTGGGAGTGACCAGGATGGATAGGATCAGGAACGAGTCTATCAGAGGAACAGCACGTTAGATGTTTTGGAGAGAAGGTCAGAGAAGCCAGACTGAGATGGTTGGGTCATGGACAGAGAAGGGATAGAGAATATATTGGTAGACGGATGCTGGAGTTGGAGCTGCCAGGCAAGAGGTCTGGAGGAAGACCAAAGAGAAGATTTATGGATGTCGTGAGAGAGGATATGAAGGTAGTTGGTGTGAGAGAGGAAAATACAGAGAATAGGGTTAGATGGAGAAGGTTGACTTGCTGTGGCGACACCTGACGGGAAAAGCCGAAAGAAGAAGAAGAAGCAGCACTGGTAGCAGTAGTAATAGCGGCAATAGAAACAGTAGCGGCCTGCAACAGTGGTAGCGGTGTTGGTAGCTGTAGTAGCACCAGCAGTAGATAGCGGAAGTAGTAACAGTAGTTGTAGCTTAGCTAGCAGCAGTGGCTAGTAGTAGTAGAAGTATGGATGGGGTTGGGATAATCATGGGATAACCACCTGGCACCTGCAATACTACATCTTGTCAGTTGTGCGCCTCACTGGGTCCTGGGTATGTGTCGCACTGGACGAAGGGATCCCGGGACTCTGTGAGGGTCTTCTCAAGTTTTGCTTTGGAACATTTGCATTCCTCCACCAAACTTGTTACTGGCAGAAAGAGGGCGCCATCGCCGTATAGTCCTATGCTGGTGAGGCATCAGCAGCGCAGGTGAGCCACTTCCTCACCTGCGCATTCACTGGTTGCTCAAGCTGCTTAGCGTAGGTGACCTCATAGATGGAAACGGGCCATATGAGGCAGGGCAGCAGTTGGAACTGAAAGCACCAGAGCTTCAGCTTTCCCGCTGATCTGCTTGAATCCATTGATGGTATCCTGCCTGAGTTGTTCTACCTGTACAGCATCTTTAAGCTGCGCAGGGTACCACTGGCCAAGGCTTTTGATTGGCATTTCCAGGATTGTTGGAATCTGTTCATTGTTGACATGTAACCCCTCTTCTTGCCTGCTTTACTGTGTTCTCTACTTGGCTCCATGTGGGGGGGCTTGACCTAAGCTGGTGCTGAGGTACTTGGATTGGTTGCATGTCATAAGGGATGGTGGCAGCCACATGCCTCTGGTTGTCGAAGTAGGTCTTTGCCAGGTGTTCCTTCAGTTCCCTCAAAGGTACTGTGAGATTCCTTGTTTCCTACTTGACCTCCTTCTTCTTGTGTTGCTTTTAAGCATTCTGCTCTGTGCAGTGTTGCAAGGCACTGCTTGATGTCACCCTGTAGCACCTCAACACCTTCCCTTTCCCCATCTGTGGGCTCTCTTTTAATCTCTTGCTGCCTCCTGGACTTCAAGACACACATTGGTGATGACATCACTGGCCGCAGGTGATCACGCTACATAGCTCGGCCTATCCGTGCTGCAGGGATTTTGGCGCGCTCAGTTGTAGTTACTGTCGTGATGGTACGTCATGTGATTTCTTTCTTAATATTTTAATCCCTTCATACTAATTATGTCGGGCAAAAAAAGAAAGCGGTCGGAAGAACACGTACAATACGGATTCACACGTATGACGGAACGCGATTGGAGTCGATGTCCTAACTGCGTGATTTGCAAAGACAAGATGAGCAATTCTAGTCCAGCGCCGGCAAAACTAAGGGAAGGCTTCCTTCAGCTGCATGGAGATGGGAGCTACAAGAACATAGCGCTTGCTGGATTCAAGGTGAAGGGAGCCAGATTCCATGAAAAGGCTACTCCGCCTGTTCTTTGTACCCATCGACGAACCGATCCTCCATCCAATAAAGAAGGGTTCGGTGAATGCGCATGTAAAACACGTGGGGTTCAGTACCTCCAACAAGGTTAAGAACCACTGGGCTATGAGATGGACGAGGTCCGTGTTGTTGCCCACTCCTTTTTCTCCTTTTGCTGGCTGTGGCGGGATGGGGTCTGGACTCATGTCCGCTGGTGGCAGGGCACTTGGCTGAGCTTCATCTGGGGTGCTGATACCCTTGATACCCTGCCACAGGGCCTCATCCCACTGATTTGCTCTTCCTCTGAGGAATTAGCGGTCAACATGGGGTCTCTTGAAGCTCTTACAAGTACTTTTTTCTACCCTGGTGAATCTTGAGACCCTTCTCCGATTTCCTAGCCACAGGTGCAGCTTTGTAGCATGTGTCTTGCCAGTGTTGTTTGTCCACGGATTTCCGTTCCAAGGTCCGTTTCCCATGTGGTCAATTGGTGAGTCATCTTCCGCCCACAGAATCAGGTGGTATTTTCCCCTTGTTTTTTTTTTTTGTGGCAATGGGTCGGTGGATCCGTGTCATTGTATCATGAACGTCTCCTGCTGACATGGGTAGCTAGCCCATGCCGTCCCCGTCGAGGCTCGTTAGTAGCAGTGGGAGTAGTCGTAACACAAGCAGTAGTAGTAGCGGCGGCGGTGGGGGCTGCACAAGTAACAGTAGTGACGGCAGCAGTAATTGTTGTAGCAGTAACAGTAGCTACAGGAGAGGTAGCACAAGTAGCAGCAGTAACAGTGGTAACAATATCTCGAGTTGCTGCAGCAGTGTGGATCCAAAGCTAATTTGTCCTACAGGTTTTTTCGGATGGGCTGTCGCGGTTGCCGTCGAGACGCAGGGGGGGGGGGGGGGGGTCAAAGGTTACCTGAGCTTGGGTGTCCCCGGCTGTTGGGGACGAAGGTCAGGAAGTCCTGCATGCTGCCCCCGAACCTGACGTAGGCTGGGGCCAGCTGGCGGGCCAGTGTCCGGACCCTCGGGGAGCTAGAAGGCAAAAGAAGACAGGAGGTGAGGTTGTGCTCCCTGTGGGGGTGGTGAGGGTGTTGTACCTCGCAAGGGGCGCAGTCAACCAGCGTCAGACCCTACATAGATACTTATGCATGTGGTCAAAATTGTTGGTACCCCTTTGTAAACTAAATAAAAACAACTAATGAAACTGACCTGGACAAAACTTTTGAGGCTATCACTGCAATCCAACCATTTCTGTTACTGTAAGAGACTTTTGCACTGCTCTAAAGGTATTTTGCACTTCAGAGTCCTCCAATGTTCCGCTCATAGCCATTCTTGGGTGTTGTGGGTCATTAGCCTGTTGTAAGAGCTGTGACTGAGACCAAGCTTTCTGACACGAGGCAGCACATTTCGCTCCAGAAGGCCTCGATAGTCTTGAGATTTCATTGTACCCTGCATGGATTCAAGAGACCCTAAGCCAGGTGCAGCAGAGCAGGCACATAGCCGAGACTCCATGTGTCACGGTAGGGACAGTGTGCTTTACTTGGTACGCTTCATTTCTGAGAACACAGGGCCGATGTGACTAGAAGCTCCAGTTTTGTCTCATCTGTCCAAAGGACATTGTCCCTGCATTTTTTTGGCTTGTCAATACACTTTGTGGCCAGTTACACTTTTTTATGATTTGCTTTCAACAGTGGTGCCCTCCTTGCTCATCCACTTTGGCTCAAACAGCGACGGATGATGCGGTCTAACGTTGATGTACCTTGACCTTGGAGTCCACCTTTAACTTCTTTGGAAGTTGTTCTGGATTCTTTGGTTACCATCGGTATCATCAGTCTCTTCAATTTGCCACAGATTTTTCCCTTGAAGGCCACATCCAGGGATGTTGACTACTGTCCCTTGAACCTTAGACTTCTGAATATGTGTAACTGTAGTCACAGGAACATCAAGCTGCTTGGGCTTACAAGCTTCGAGCCGCTAAAACATTTATCCTAGTCACATCAGACCAATGAAATGACCAGGAAATTCTGAGGTTGTTCAACTCCGACACTGAAGAACAGGAGGAAGCCCAATATAGCGATCAGCTAGCCGGTGGTGCTTATATTGAGGTGCGCTCAATAGTCCGGAAATTATGGTGATCAGTAGACACAAGTCCATATGGTCAAATCACAAATCAAACATAAAAATCAGATCATACTGGATCGGTCGCGGACAGGGTTAACAATGACCGCCATGGGAACTGATGGGGACCGATGGAAACTGGGCTACTATAGGTCAAAGAAAGAGTGGAGGAAGTCGTGTTCGGAAGCAGAGAGAGAGGTAGCAAGGCAAGAGCCTGGGACTGAGAGTAAGGACTTTGAATATTGGGACTATGACAGGAAAAGGTAGAGAGTTGGTGGACATGATGCAGAGAAGGAAGGTGGATATACTGTGTGTCCAGGAGACCAGGTGGAAAGGTAGTAAGGCTAGAAGCTTAGGAGCAGGCTTTAAGTTGTACTATTATGGTACTGACAAGAAGAGAAATGGAGTAAGAGTTATCTTGAAGGAGGAGTTTGTTAGGAACGTCCTAGAGGTGAAAAGAATGTCAGATAGACCTATGAGTCTGAAACTGGATATTGAAGGTGTGATGCTCTATGTTGTTAGTGGCTATGCCCCGCAGGTGGGATGTGAATCTGAAGAGAAGGAGAAGTTCTGGAATGAGTTGGATGAAGTGATGCAGAATATTCCCAGAAATGAGAGAGTGGTCATTGGTGCAGACTTCAATGGACATGTTGGTGAGGCAATAGAGGGGATGAAGAAGTGATGGGCAGATTTGGTATCCAGGATAGGAATGCAGAGGGACAGATGGTGGTAGATTTTGCAAAAAGGATGGAAATGGCTGTAGTGAACACCTTTTTCCAGAAAAAACAGGAACATAGGGTAACTTAAGGTAAGAGCGGAGGTAGGAGCACGCAGGTAGACTACATCTGGTATAGACGAGGTAACCTGAAAGAGATCAGTGGCTGCAAAGTAGTTGTAGGTGAGAGTGTAGCCAGACAGCATAGGATGGTGGTCTGTAGGATGACTCTGGTGACAAGGAAGATGAAGAGGACAAAGACAGAGCAGAGGACAAAATGGTGGAAGCTGAAAAGGGAGGAGTGTTGCATGGTTTTCAGGGAGGAGTTGAGAAAGGGTCTGGGTGGTCAGAGAGAGCTTCCAGATGATTGGACAACTACAGCTAGTGTTATCAGGGAGACAGGTAGAAGAGTACTTGGTGTGTCATCTGGAAGGAAAGTAGATAAGGAGACTTGGTGGTGGAATGAGGAAGTGCAGGAGTGTATACAGAGAAAGCGGTTAGCGAAGAAGAAGTGGGATACTGAGAGGACTGAAGAGAACAGACAGGAGTTCAGGGAGGTGCGGCGAAAGGTAAAGATAGAGGTAGCAAAGGCAAAACAAAGGGCTTATGATGACTTGTATGCTCGGTTGGATAGTAAGGAGGGTGAGAATGATCTATACAGGTTGGCGAAACAGAGAGATAAAGATGGAAAGGATGTACAACAGGTCCGGGTGATTAAGGACAGAGAGGGAAATGTATTGACAGATGCTAGAAGAGTGATGGGAAGATGGAAAGAGTACTTTGAAGAGCTGATGAATGTGGAAAATGAAAGAGAGGCAAGGGTAGAAGAGGTGATTATCGTAGACCACAAAGTAGCAAAAATTAGTAAAAGTGAAGTGAGGAAGGCATTGAAGAGGATGAAGAGTGGAAAAGCAGTTGGTCCTGATGATATACCTGTGGAGGTGTGGAAGTGTCTAGGAGAGGCAGCGGTAGATTTTCTGACTAGATTATTCAACAGGATCTTAGAGAGTGAGAAGATGCCTGAAGAATGGAGACAAAGTGTGATGGTGCCTATTCTTAAGAATAAAGGGGATGTGCAGAATTGTGGCAACCACAGAGAGATAAAGTTGATGAGCCATACAATGAAGTTATGGGAAAGAGTAGTGGAAACTAGACTGAGAGCAGAAGTCGGCATCTGTGAACAGCAGTATGGCTTCATGCCTAGGAAGAGTACTACAGATGCAGTATTTGCGTTGAGAATGCTAATAGAAAAGTACAGAGAAGGCCAGAGGGAGTTGCATTGGGTTTTTGTAGACCTAGAAAAAGCATATGACAGGGTGCCAAGAGAGGAGCTCTGGTATTGTATGAGGAAGTCTGGAGGGGCAGAGAAGTATGTTAGACTGGCGCAGGACATGTATGCTCGCTGTGAGACAGTGGTACAGTGTGCTTTAGGTGTAACAGAAATTCAAGATGGAGGTGGAACTCCATTAGGGAGCACCTCTGAGCCCCTTCTTCTCAGGGGTACCAATAGATAGAAGACTATCGGCCAGAATAAAAGGAAAGGTGTACAAGACAGTGGTGAGACCAGAGATGATGTATGAACTAGAAACAGTTACAATGACCAAAAGACAGCAGGCAGAAAGAGAAGATTTATGGACGTAGTGAGAGAAGATATGAAGGTAGTTGGTGTGAGAGAGGAGGATCCAGAGAATAGGGTTAGATGGAGAAAGTTGATTGGCTGTGGCGACACCTGAAGGGAAAAGCCGAAAGGAGAGGATACAAATAAACCCAGAGAAACGCTAACATTACAAGAAAAGAAACAAAAATCCACTTTTTGGCTTTTGTTGTAATTTTTTCTGCAAAATCTGGCACTTTAGATATAATTTTTTTTTTTTTAATGTCACGTGACCGATGGTTTTGTCTATCCACGTTGCTCTATGTCTATAAATAATGGTTGTTCTGCTCAACACGTGAAGCCGCGTGCCCTCCGCCACTTCCGCCATCCGGCCGCCGCGGGACAGGCGGAAATCGCAACTTCCGGTTCCGCCTCCTCCCTACCTGAGCAACTGGACGAAGGTCTCGCGCGCCGCCAGCCCCGCGTCCACGGTGACGGACAGGAAGCGCGTGTCCACGCGGCGCGCCGCGCGCTCCAGGTCCACGCGAAGGAACGCGTCGGAGGAGCGCGCGACGCGGCAAGCCGCGAGCCCCAGCAATAACAACAGCAGCAGCGGCGCGAGCGAGTCCATGTCCGTAGCGCGCGTGAGAGAATTGACTGGCGGACTTCCTGCTCAGCTGCATTTCATTACAGGGCGCGCGAGTGGCGGCTGTCACGTGACCGGGGTTCGTGCCTCGTGATCAATACAAGATCATCCCTAAACTTTCCATCAATTAATTAAATCTCCGTTCTTTTTATGATCTTAAAGTTGTTGTTTTTTTTTGATAAATAGTTTAAAAAGTAAATAAAAACATTTCATAATCATTTTTTTTTTAACGCATAAACAAAAAACAAAAAAAGTCAAGTCGTTTTTGGAAACATTAATCCAGAAATTTAAGAATTTCAAATTCTAATCTTCTTTTCTGGATTTTTTTCGCCCTTATATATCAAACTGAAACTAAATTTAAAAAAACTAAATTTAATTTTCTCTGTAACACTTTGTGAATTTCATAAGCAACACACTTGTTTATACAAAGTGTCTTCTTCTTCTTCTTCTTTCGGCTTTTCCCTTCAGGTGTCGCCACAGTGAGTCAACTTTCTCCATCTAACCCTATTCTCTGTATCTTCCTCTCTCACACTAGCTACTTTCATATCCTCTCTCACTACGTCCATAAATCTTCTCTTTGGTCTTCCTCGAGACCTCTTGCCTGGCAGCTCCAATTTCAGCATCCGTCTACCAGTATATTCACTATCTCTTCTCTGTACATGACCGAACCATCTCAGTCTGGCTTCTCTGACCTTCTCTCCAAAACATCGAACATGTGCCTTCCCTCTGATAGACTCATTCCTGATCCTCTCCATCCTGGTCACTCCCAAAGAGAACCTCAACATCTTCATCTCTTCAACCTCTAGTTCTGCCTGCTGTCTTTTGGTCACCTCTTTTCCACACTCTCCGTTGCTCTGGACTGTTGACCCTAAGTACCTGAAATCCTCCAGCTTCTTGATCTCCACTCCCTGTAGCCTCACCGCTCCACCCGAGTTCCTCTCGTTCACACACATATATTCTGTCTTGCTGCGACTACCCTTCATTCCTCTCCTTTCCAGAGCATACCTCCACCTCTCTAGATTTTCCTCCACCTGTTGTCTGCTCTCACAATGTCATCTGCAAACATCATGGTCCATGGGGATTCCCGTCTAACCTCATCTGTCAGCCTGTCCATCACCATTGCGAACAAGAAGGGGCTCAGAGCTGATCCCTGATGGAGTCCCACCTCCACCTTGAACTTCTCTGTTAGCCCCTACAGCACACCGTACCAGTGTCTCACAGCTAGCATACATGTCCTGCACCAGTCTAACATACAGTGCTAGTACTGATATTATTACTGCTATTACTGTTACTACTGCAACTATAATGGTGACTGCTGCTGCTACTAGCCTTGCTACTGCTAGCATAATAATAATTTAAGCCATCGGGGATGAACCACGAGCGATAGGCTGCCGTCGATCAGCGCCAGGGAAGCAAGTTAGGGGTACAGCGTCTTGCTCAACAACACTTCGACACACTCGGAGGAGCAGGGGAATCGAACCTGACACAGGAATGTTAGGTTCCAAAGACAATTGGTCCACCTCCTGCGCCACGCTGCCCCCAACTATCACCACTACTAGCACTGCTGTAGCTAATACTACTGATGCTACTACTTCTGATGCCCAAACTACGGCTGCTTCTTCTATCACTACTACCCTAATTGCTGCTGCACCTACTACTAGCTTAACTTCTGCTGTCAAGACTTCTACTTCTACAGCCACTGCTGCTAGCTAAGCTACTACTGCTCTTACTGCTACTGCTGTTACTACTGCTCCCAACACTACTACTAGTACTTCTGCTACTACTTCTGTAGCTACTTCTTCTAATACCGTAATTTCTGTGGTCACTACTTCTGTAGCCACTGCTAGCTAAACTACTATTTACTTTGTTTTCCTTCAGTTCTAGACATTGAAGGCTCTGTGTTTTTGTTTTCCCGGCGTGTCCAGACCCGCCGTGTGTGGAGCAGGAGCTGCCACCACGGCTCAAGAACACCATAAAGGAGGAGTGGGTACTTTTCTTGGAGCATCTTCGCAAGCGGGAGTTCTCACGTGCCAACTACAGTGGTCAGGCAAACAAGCAAAATAGAGTAGAACCTTGGCTTACAAATTTAATTTGTTCTTTCAGTCCGTTCACAAATTGAAATATTTGGAAACCGAATCAATTTTTCCCATTGATCCGTTCTTTTATATTTTGTAGGGGTTTATTTATGGCTAAAATACTAGCAAATTATCTTTCATTAATCCAAACTAGCAACAGCTTTTCTACTTCTCCTAAGACTTGAGACCTTTGCTTTGCTAACGTAGCTGCCCCTTTAGCCACATCGGCTGTCGCTAGCCCATCTTTGTTCATCAGGATCACACAGATAGTTGACTCGGGCATTAGCGAGATCTGTAATAGCATCACCACTCTCACGATTAGCTAATATTCTTCAGATCCACTGTAATTCTTAACTTCTTTCTTAGCACCACTAGCACTAGCATTCTTAACTTTTTTGAGCACCATAATGAGGGCTAGTTTACTGGAAAAAAAAAGCATTTTAAGGGCAGAACACAACGTTGAATGATGTAAATAACGCAGAGTAGCATGCTCTACTGCCGCTACGCTACAACACCACAACTGTCCGTGAGTAAGTTTGTTTTTGTGTTCGCGCGCCGAAACTCGTTCGCCGCTCGATTCAAATTTGGATTGAAAACTCGTTCGCAAGCCGACTTGTTTCGTGATCAGGGGTGCTCGTAAGCCCAGGTTCTTCTCTACACACAAGCGCGAATGCCGACCGGCTTGCTAATCACCAGGATATTTATCGTGTCCCGTCCGCCCAGAAGTGACAGTGGACCTGCTGAACTCCTTCGCGAACTGCTCGGGGTTGGACCTGATCTTCGGGCTCAACGCCCTGAAAAGGGCGCCGGACGGCAACTGGGACAGTAGCAACGCCCAGCTTCTGCTAGCCTACTGCGAGTCGCGTGGCTACAACATATCTTGGGAGCTCGGCAATGGTACGCACCGCCACCACAAACGCAAACATACCGTCCCCCTGACCTCTAACCTCTGTCATGTGACCTCAGAGCCAAACAGCTACCTCAAGAAGGCGGGCTTTGCTGTCGACCCGGATCAGCTCGGAAGGGACTTCCTGCACCTGCGGGAGATTCTGTCCGAGTCCAAGGTTTATCACGGCGCTGGACTCTACGGGCCAGATGTCAGCCAGCCCAGACCCGGCAGGCACTTCTTATTGGACAGGTGCGGTGGTGGTTGCACCACATCTTTTTTTGGGGGGGGGGGGGGGGTCAAAGGTCAGGGAGGTGAAGGTGCTTCAGGACCGGGGCCGCACATCAGGTGACCTGCAAGCTTTGAGCAAGCTTTTTAGCTTAAAAGCCAGAAATTGGTCGAATGAACGTCAACAGCAGCAATACAAGAAATGGAAACTTTGAAAAATATGACTTTTTAAGATGCAAAGGAAAAAAAATGATTCAAAATTTGCTGCGGCAGAACATTGTTATTGTTGTTATACCAACATCCAATGGGACTGGATTGTTCCTACAGCCCCTTAGCATGTGTGTGAACCTCAACATCTTCACCTCTGCAACCTCTAGTTCTGCCTGCTGTCTTTTGGTCACCTCTTTTCCACACTCTCCGTTGCTCTGGACTGTTGACCCTAAGTACCTGAAATCCTCCAGCTTCTTGATCTCCACTCCCTGTAGCCTCACCGTTCCACCCGAGTTCCTCTCATTCACACACATATATTCTGTCTTGCTGCGACTAACTTTCATTCCTCTCCTTTCCAGAGCATACCTCCACCTCTCTCGATTTTCCTCTACCTGTTGTCTGCTCTCACTACAGATCACAATGTCATCCGCAAACATCATGGTCCATGGGGATTCCTGTCTAACCTCATCTGTCAGCCTGTCCATCACCATTGCGAACAAGAAGGGGCTCAGAGCTGATCCCTGATGGAGTCCCACCTCCACCTTGAACTTCTCTGTTACCCCTACAGCACACCGTACCAGTGTCTCACAGCGAGCATACATGTCCTGCACCAGTTTAACATACTTCTCTGCCACTCCAGACTTCCTCATGCACTACCAGAGCTCCTCTCTTGGCACCCTGTCATATGCTTTTTCTAGGTCTACAAAAACGCAATGCAACTCCCTCTGGCCTTCTCTGTACTTTTCTATCAGCATTCTCAACGCAAATACTGCATCTGTAGTACTCTTTCTAAGCATGAAGCCGTACTGCTGTTCACAAATGCTGACTTCTGCTCTCAGTCTAGTTTCCACTACTCTTTCCCATAACTTCATTGTATGGCTCATCAACTTTATCCCTCTGTAGTTGCCACAATTCTGCACATTCCCTTTATTCTTAAGAATAGGCACCATCACACTTTGTCTCCATTCTTCAGGCATCTTCTCACTCTTTAAGATACTGTTGAATAATCTAGTCAGAAAATCTACCGCTGCCTCTCCTAGACACTTCCACACCTCCACAGGTATATCATCAGGACCAACTGCCTTTCCACTCTTCATCCTCTTCAATGCCTTCCTCACTTCACTTTTACTAATCTCTGCTACTTTGTGGTCTACAATAGTCACCTCTTCTACCCTTGCCTCTCTTTCATTTTCCACATTCATCAGCTCTTCAAAGTACTCTTTCCATCTTCCCATCACTCTTCTAGCATCTGTCAATACATTTCCCTCTCTGTCCTTTATCACCCGGACTTGTTGTACATCCTTTCCATCTTTATCTCTCTGTTTTGCCAACCTGTATAGATCATTCTCACCCTCCTTACTATCCAACCGAGCATACAAGTCATCATAAGCCCTTTGTTTTGCCTTTGCTACCTCTATCTTTACCTTTTGCCGCACCTCCCTGAACTCCTGTCTGTTCTCTTCAGTCCTCTCAGTATCCCACTTCTTCTTCGCTAACCGCTTTCTCTGTATACACTCCTGCACTTCCTCATTCCACCACCAAGTCTCCTTATCTACTTTCCTTCCAGATGACACACCAAGTACTCTTCTACCTGTCTCCCTGATAACACTAGCTGTAGTTGTCCAATCATCTGGAAGCTCACCCTGACCACCCAGACCCTTTCTCAACTCCTCCCTGAAAACCATAAAACACCCCTCCCTTTTCAGCTTCCACCATTTTGTCCTCTGCTCTGCCTTTGTCCTCTTCATCTTCCTTGTCACCAGAGTCATCCTACAAACCACCATCCTATGCTGTCTGGCTACACTCTCACCTACAACTACTTTGCAGTCACTGATCTCTTTCAGGTTACCTCGTCTATACAAGATGTAGTCTTCCTGCGTGCTCCTACCTCCACTCTTACCTTAAGTTACCCTATGTTCCTGTTTTTTCTGGAAAAAGGTGTTTACTACAGCCATTTCCATCCTTTTTGCAAAATCTACCACCATCTGTCCCTCTGCATTCCTATCCTGGATACCAAATCTGCCCATCACTTCTTCATCCCCTCTATTGCCTTCACCAACATGTCCATTGAAGTCTGCACCAATGACCACTCTCTCATTTCTGGGAATATTCTGCATCACTTCATCTAACTCATTCCAGAACTTCTCCTTCTCTTCAGATTCACATCCCACCTGCGGGGCATAGCCGCTAACAACATTGAGCATCACACCTTCAATTTCCAGTTTCAGACTCATAAGTCTATCTGACATTCTTTTCACCTCTAGGACGTTCCTAACAAACTCCTCCTTCAAGATAACTCCTACTCCATTTCTCTTCTTGTCAGTACCATAATAGTACAACTTAAAGCCTGCTCCTAAGCTTCTAGCCTTACTACCTTTCCACCTGGTCTCCTGGACACACAGTATATCCACCTTCCTTCTCTGCATCATGTCGACCAACTCTCTACCTTTTCCTGTCATAGTCCCAACATTCAAAGTCCCTACTCTCAGTCCCAGACTCTTTCCTTCTTCTTGTTCTTGTTCTTCGACCCACAGTAGCCCAATTTCCATTAGTACCCTGTAGGTCATCAGTACCAATGGCGGTCGTTGTTAACCCGGTCCGCGACCGATCCGGTATGGTATAGTTTTGGTTGTCTCGCATATTTGGTTTTGGCAAAAGTTTTACGCCGGATGCCCTTCCTGACGCAACCCTCTGCATTTATCCGGGCTTGGGACCGGCACAGGGAGACGCTGCTCCGTGTCCACCCAAGGCAGGCTTGGAGAGGCACAGGCCAGTGCCGCCTTAAAGTGTAAAGTGTAATAAAAAGCAACATATACAGTGGTACCTTTATTTTAGACGTCAAAAAGTAATTGCGGCTCCCAATGTTTTCTTTTCCGAGGAAATCGGGTCCAAATGGCTCTTTGGGTGTTATATATACATATATACACTGATCAAAAAAATAAAGGGAACACTTAAAAAACACATCCTAGATCTAAATGAATGAAATATTCTTATGAAATACTTTGCTCTTTACACAGTTGAATCTGCTGACGACAAAATCACACAAAAACGATCAATGGAAATCAATTGTATCAACTCATGGAGGTCTGGATTAGGAATCCCACTCCAAATTAAAGTGTAAAAACAAACTCCAGGCTGATCCAACTTTGATGTAATGTCCTTAAAACAAGTCAAAATGAATCTGTGTTGCTTCCTGAGTGGACACTATGATTTCACACAAGTGGGATTGACTTGGAGTTACATTGTGTTGTTCAAGTGTTCCCTTTATTTTTTTGAGCAGTATATATATAACTTAATATCGCATATTTGCAAAATCCTGTTTTCAGCCTATGTAGCAGGGTGCTAGCATTAGCATAAGGTCGCTATGACTACTGTCAACAGAGGAGAGGGCGTCTATGGGTCCTGTTGTGATTTTCCTGCCAAAACACCAGCAGAAAATGATGGAATTTGTAGAATTAGCAGTACGTGCACTGTAGACTATCCAAGCCAGCTCTAATAGTCATTTGTTATGGCTTTGCGGGCCAAATATAATAACAATACGGGCCAAATTTGGCCCGCGGGCCAGAGTTTAACACCTATATTTTACATTAGAAAAATCACACGGCGCACCACCAAATAAAAATGTCCAAAACATTTTTTAACGAATTAGAATGAAACCGTCGTCTCAATTTACTTAGTGTGAAATCTAATATATCTAATATCTGTAGATTCGTCAAGTTGCAATGCAAATTTCACCACTGATGTGCAACTTTTCCAGAACACTTTTTTGCAATATTCGAAGACATGTCATCAATATGTCTGAAAATGATATTTTCTTCTACGATGATTTTGCCGGCAGGTAGTATTAATGTTTTGCTGTTTGGATTTAGAGACGAGTTCAGCAACTTTATAGCAGCTTTCACTGATTTCTCACTCGTCTTGGTAGTTTCCAACAAGGCTGCCTGTTTGTTTACGCAGATACAAGTACTTTTTATTTTAAAAATGTATCACGCAAAGCGTCACTAATCACTCTGACACACAGGTTAATTCACTACCCGTTGCCATGGAAGGGTTAGGACACGCTGCCCACATAGACATAGGAAGACACATTATTAGCGTTGGATAAATAATTTTCAGACCAATCAGGTGAAAGTGGGCATTTTTCCACGGCACACCTGATGATCTCTCACGGCACGCTAATGTGATTTTGCAAAGATTTACTTTGATATTTGCAAAGTGGTTGGGAAACACTGCTCTAGCAGACCCCAGATGGGGCAGGACTTGTACTGTCTTAAGCAGGGGGAGTTGAGACCCTGGCAGCAAAGTGTGTTACTGATTTGTTACCTTGGTTCCAGTTCTCTGCAGGTCCTTCAGAAGGTCCCCCTGTGTGGTTCTGGGATTTTTGCTCACCGTTCTTGTGGTCATTTTGACCCCACGGGGTGAGATCTTGCATGGCTCCCTGTAGGTCACTGGTACCAATGGTGGTCGTTGTCAACCTGGGTTAACCCGGTATAATCTGGTTATTATAATTGATTCGCATGTTTGGTTTTGAGATGAGATGAGAGATGAGAACAACTTTATTAATCCCGAAGGAAATTGTTGTGCCAGAGTTTCAAGTAAAAAAACATAACAGTAATAGATAATAGTAGAAAGGAGGAAGAATAAGAAATAAAATGAAATATGTTTTGTCTTAACTGTTAGCAGTAACGACAAAGATTGAAACTTTTGGCAAACGTTTTACGCCGGATGCCCTTCCTGACACAACCCTCTGCATTTATGCAAGGCTACATTTGTATTTATACATATATATATATATATTATAATAATATATAAATATAAAAATATATAAATACAAATATATATATAAATATTCAAATATTAAAATAGTTAATATATATATAAATATTTTTATATATATAATATATACATATATAAATGTTTTTTATAAATATATTTGTATATATAAATATAAAAACATATGAATATAAAAAAAAAATATATATATAAATAACCAATGTAAATATATAGCATTAAATGCGAACATACAAATATCAAAGTAAATCTTTGCAAAATCAACCGTTTTTTTATAAAAGTCTTCTCACAAAACTCCCGACCGTACACACAAACAATATACCGTATTTTTTCGGACTATAAGTCGCACCTTTTTTCATGGTTTGGATCAGCCCGTAGTGTGTTTGTCCACTTCAGTTTTGAGTGTGACGCCAAAACCAGACCTCCGTAAGGTGATCAAGCTGCAGAAAGAAAGTTTGGAGTGAGTTAGAAACTCTAACTCAGCGGTTCTCAACCTTGTTGGAGGTGCTGAACCCCACCAGTTTCACATGCGCATTCACCGAAGCCTTTTTTATTGGAAAAAAAATATGATTTTTTTTTCAATATCAAGACATAGTTTATGTTTTACTATTGCGCAAAATGAACACTGTGACTTCTGCTTCTGCTCTCATGTCATTTTCGCACCAACGTCCGTTCCCTTTCTTCTTTTTTATGTCCAGCATCTTAGAAAAAGGATTGCTGCAAAGATATGTCCTGACCTTGAATTCAGCAAGAGTTGTGTTCTTGTATTCCCCATCTCCATACAGCTTAACCATTGTGTTGTCTTGCAGGTCAAAAGTGACCCACTACCATGTTAAGCTGTAGAAAAAACACCTCAATCTTTTTTTTCAACTTGAAATGTTATGACTTTTCCGAAAGAGACCCCATAATTAGAAAAAGTGATATTTCTTTTTTGTTTGTTTCCATGTGGGCTGTACACCTCTAGGGTACAAAGATTGTCTTATGGGTCATTTTTGACCCGTAGGACAAGGGGAGTAAACACAATGTTAAGATCGCACAAGGGTTAAGGAAGCGTTCCATTAGTTTTGCCGGTGCTAGACTAGAAATGCTCAACTTGGCATTGCAAATCCCCTCCATGAGCTGCCACCGTACCGTGGTGGGGGGGTTTGCGCGTCCCAGAGATCCTCTTGTCGGGGGCTTCATGCTCACCCAGGGCAAACAGGTGAGGAACCAGACAAAACGTGGCTCAGAAGACCTCCCATGAAGAAGAAAACCATTGGACCCAGTTGTCCCTTGCCCTTGTCCTCGATGGGGAGCGCCTAGTGGTCGCGCCTTCACCCATGGAGCTCGGCCCGAAGGATCAACATCGGTCCCCTGGGCTCACCATCCACAGGAAGGGCCGAGGGGATGCGGTGCGAGCCGGGAGGTAGCCGGAGATGTGGACCTTGGTGGTCCGTGTCCTCGGCTGCAGAAGCTGACTCTTGGAACATGGAACGTCACCTCTCTGGTGGGGAGGGAGCCCGGCACGGGGTCTGGAACCAGGCCACTCGAGAGGGGCTGGACTCTTGTTTTATTCTGGAGTTGCCCCTGGGGAGAGGTGCCGGGCAGGTGTGGGCATATTGATCGCCCCCGTCTCGTGCCCCCTGCACCCTGTTGGGGTTCAACCCGATGGACGAGAGGGTAGCCTAACCCCATGCACCCAACAACAGTTCACTTTACCCAGAAGGCGCCCCTTGTGGGGACTCCCTTGTTCTACTTGGAGACTTCAACACTCAACGTGGGCAACGACAGTGCGACTTGGAAGGGCGTGATTGGAAAGAACGCCCCCCTGATCTGAACCCCTGTGGTGACTCCAAATGTAACATGAGGTTTCGTCTAGCGGAGTCCCCTGTCAGGAGTTGGTTGGAGGTGGTTGCCGAGGCAGAAACTTGAGCGTGGGTCGAGTTCGGGGAGACCACGGAGAACAACTTCCGGTGATTATTAGTTATCAATCAAAGTTCTTGGGGTATCATTAACTCAATAATGATACCAACCTTCGTTCAAGAAGAATAATTACAAATGAGTGGAACAGTCTCGAGAAATATCTGAAATGTCAATATCTAACAATAATGATATTTTAGGTTAATAAGGCACACGTCCTGACACAAAGTACCAATAAACTCCCTTAATAAAGTTTATTTGACGATCCGAAATGCAGTTGTGTGTGTTGAGGGACTACAAAAATGGCGGCACTTCGGAAAACTACCAAAATGGCGGCGGTTGTAGTCCGAAGGCTACCAATTATCTATTGGCACTGCCAACAGATAATGTCCCTTGTTGTTCTCTATTTTATTATCACTATAACTTGCCTTTCAAGGTGAAATGTCTGTTCTTGGTCTCTTTTAAATTAATTTTCCTCAACAGTCCGGAATATAGGGTACATATATCAAATCTTGTAAAAATAAACAAAACAAACCTTTTTTTTTCCCAAAACAACAGCACTTTCGACCTCCAAAACCACACAAGACTAGATTACATGTAAATAAAGAAATATAGGGTTTAAATGACTATATTTAGATTTTGTTGTACTTTTATTAATTCCTTGCGGGAATTAGCTGCATTTTAAAACCTACGGTATATAAAGCAAAACAAAACAGTCTAATCGAACTGTCACTCGCTCAATAACCCACGGCTGATGTTTGGGAAAACCTAAGGATTTTAAGCGCGCCTTATAGTGCGAAAAATACGCTAATAACGTACAAATGAGTACCAGCAATGAGTACGACATCCAGCTGCTGTGCTCTCTGCAGGAGGTCAAGCCTTCCCTTTCCCTTTCTAACTCACCTCCTGTATGTCTTCAAATGCGCTCACTCTTTGGAGCATCTACAACAGGAGCACCTCCCGTGCCCCTTGTAGCTCCTCTGCCTTGAGCTCGTCGGACATCCGGACCCGGAGCTCCTCCTCCCGGTGCTCCACCGGCTCCGTCAGGCCCTCGATTTCCCTCCTGCTGACGCGCTCCTGCCGGACAAGAAGCTGGACTCCTCGCCAAGTCCAGCTTCGACGCCAGCTCCGACGCGTTTGGACTGCAACTCCCTCCTTGCCGGTGCCCCGGCGGTGACCATCAGGCCTCTGGAGCTTATTCAGAAAGCGTCACCCCTGCCTGGTGTTCAACCGTCCCAAATTCTCCCACACAACTCCCCTTCTTATGTTCCTAGCTGGCTCCTGGTAGCAGCATCAAGTTCAAGTCCCTGGTGCTCGCCTATCTCCAGGTGATGGTCAAGCATACCAGTCCCCTCCGATCTGCCACCTCTTCGCGACTGTCCCCCGGCTGCCGATCGAACCGGTCTTGGCTCTTCTTGGTCTCGGCTCCTCTGTGGTGGAACGAACTCCCAAAAAAGGTCATAACAGCGGGGTCGCTGCCCATCTTTCGCCGTGAGCTGAAACATACGTCTTCACCAAGCACTACCCTAAAAAAAGAAAAACAAACGTATGTATGTATATGGTTCTGAGATGGCTATTTGGTTGAGTGGTCACTTCTGAGTTCCGACTACTGGTACTTAGGATCTTCTGTGACTGAATTGCACTTTTTGTAAGTTGTTCTGGATAAAAGCGTCTGCCAAATGACTTGAATGTAATGTAATGATGCGGCCGACGAGTCGCCCTACGCCGTTCAAGGTCTCCAGCACAGTCCCAGCCAACAACAGGAACATCTTCTGACTTAGGCGTCAGTCCTGGAACCCCCACCTGGAGATCAAGGTGCAGGTGGAGGTAAAAAGGCGAGGTTCAGGGAGGAAGCACGACCGTCATCGAGTGACATGACAGAAGCTGACGGCTAGCTAGAGATGTTAGCGTTAGCTATCCTCTGTAATAACCTGTGGTGTTCCCCAGGGTTCCATCCTGGGTCCTCTGGTTCTCCTACAACTCCTGATCTCTCCGACCGGATCTAGGAACTGTCCCCTCACAGCATGAAACTGGGTTCTCTGTGGGTTCCCTCCAGGTTCTCAGTCTTCCTAACTCAGTCCAAACAACTTAGAAAGTTAGTTGAAGGCTCTGAATTAGCCGCAGGTACAGGTACAGCGCAGTAACGTGTAGTGAGGCACTGACATTAGCATCCGCCTTTATGAGCTAAAGAATGCCGTATTTGCCAATACATTGGCGGACCGGCATCAATGACTGCAACATAAATTATATCAGTATTCTTTAAACGCAAATGTTATTTAGCAATAAAGAGCGTTGGGATATTAGCCATAGCAATGTCTTACTTCTTCAATAGGCTACTCATTAGATTACCACGTGGTGTGCAAAGAGTGACTTTGAATTTAGGCCTTTACCGCAAGTCTGATCATTTCTGAAACTATTTTAACCTACAGCAAAAGAACTGCAAAAAAAATGTATTTTTGGAGTATTTATTTTTTGACCCGAATTCAGTTTTAATCATATTAAATAGGTTTTATTGTCCCACCTTTAACTCATAGGAAGCCTATGACTGATATTCCTTGAGAACCACCGAGTTAAATACATATTGTATTCCCCTTGCCAATTACCTATTCATTTATCTATTTTTTTGTAATTTTCTTCTTTATTTTAATTTATTAACTTTTATTTCTTTATTTTCTTCTAGAATCAAACATTTCTCAAATGCCTTCAATCCTGCTCACTCTTACAGTTAATTGATTGCATACAAAACGAATGTCCTTATATCCTCATATTTCCTCATGCATGTTTGTATCATTGACATTCGATTCTATTTAGCCATGTTTGTTTGTACATATGTATTATCTGTTTATACTATTTGTGTTCAATGAAAATTAAAAAAAAAAAGTTTGAATAATCACACAAACACAAATCACCAAATGTGCTCAAATCCCATAAACATTCAAGTTTACAAAGCCTGGAGTTGGAAAAGATGCAATAAAAATACCTATTCGATGTAGACATGCAACAATTCACCCTCTCATTCACAACATTGATTCATGCAACCTTCGCCCTCTGCGCATGCGCGATGTTGATCAAGCATCTACGGAAGCCCACCATCACCGGGGAACCGGAAATACGTCACTCAGCGTAAACAACAGAGAAAGCGTTTAAAAAATACATTTAAAATGCAAATTGTCGGTACAGCCACACTCTACGAAATAAAAGTGCTTTATTTAAACATCCCTGTTTGTATAATTATTTTATTTGTATTTTTTCTTCTTCTTCTTCCTCTACACCGCACGAAAACTGGCGTAGCAGCGCCCTCGACCGACGGACCGCCGACGGCGGACGGTAATAAAACTCGCCCGGGACCGGTGGGAGATCCTCGGCAGCGATGGCGTCTCATAACGGCCTCTCCTCCTTGGTAGGACCGGAGCTGGGAGCCTTTATCTCGAGTTTGCGTTTCTGTAAAGCTCCCCCGGTGGCGAACCCGGACGTCAGAAGCCCCCGCGGTGTGTCCGAAAAGTAGATGGAGCCGCGGAAGGACGCTTGGCTAGGCTAGGCTAGGCTAAGTTAGGCTAGGCTAACGCTAACTAGGAGGTAGAAAACACGTGTGGAGGATAAACATTGCCATGCGGAGACGTTTATGTCAAACATTAATCGTTTTTTCGCCGTTTACCTCTCCCTTTAGTGTTATTAAACACTAAAATGTGTAAATTGATTGTGTTCTTGAACTCAATCCCAACTGGAGACAGAAAATAAATATTAAAGAACCCCCGGAAACCAGTGCGTTTGACAATAAATAATCAGGAACTATTTTCAGTCAATTTGATGAAAATGAACAAAATCAGAGAGTCACTATCGAGGTGTTCTGCATTTATAAATACCTGGGATGTAATCAATCAAAAAACCATCGCTCATGTATCGATTATCTGTTTCCATCAACAGTGACCCTGGATTTATCAATAAATCACTGCAAGAAACAAAAAGACCCGAAAATGACTTATTTGCTAAATTATTGTCGACTTGTTTTGTTTAGGTATTGAACTCTCATAATTTTCCAGGTCTTATAATAAGACTTATCCTATATTTCTTAGAGATGTGACTTAACTCGATGGAGAATAGTGGTAATTACATTTAAGTGTGTGTGTGTGTGTGTGTGTGTGTTACCAGGGGCCTGAGGGAGCGTCTGCAGCGGCTCACGCCCTCTCGCTGCCAGCTGATGCCTACGGAAACGACGTGAGCCCTTTCTTCATTCATTTTCTTTTACGCCCTGTTCATCTCTGTGTAGAAATCCCTTGACCTCTGACCTTTGACCTTTCAGCCAAGACTGGAAGCCATGTGGGCGATGAAGGCTTACAACCACGCCGAGGTCTACTTTAACGTGAGTGAAAAGACTCCCTGGACTCGAGTCTGCAGAACATTCTGGCGCTAACATCTCTCTTCTCCATTTGCAGCTGATATCCTCGGTGGATCCACGCTTCCTCAAGCTGACCAAGCAGGACGAGCAGATCTACTCGTCCTTCAGGACCACCTTCCCGGACCTGGACGTCCAGCTGCTGGACCCCGAACAGCTCAAGTCGGAGCTGGGGAAGGAGGTGGGCGGAGCGATTTTGTGAAAGAAAACAGATTTGTTCGGAAAACCCCTCACCTTGCTCCTCCTCTTCCTCCTGGTCCCAGCGCTGGCGTCCGTTTTGCAACCAGTTCGAGGGCGTCGTGGAGGACTTCAACTACGGGACGCTGCTGCGCCTCAACTGTGAGAAGGGCTACACCGAGGAGAACACCATCTTCGGTGAGTTCCCTCCGCCGCTTATTGATGGAAAAAAAAATAAAAACTGGATAATCGAACGTAGCTGCTCTTCCTCCTCCAGCGACCAGGATCCAGTTCTACGCCGTGGAAGTGGCGCGGAACCGCGAAGGCTACAATGACGCCGTGTTCAACGCCAAAAACCCCAAGAGCTAATGGTGGGTGTGGAGCTGTTGCCGGGAGACGCACCTGTCAAGACTCAAGGGACTCGTTTGTGTGTGTGTGTGTGTGTGTGTGGTATCCGTCTCAGCTCGGACCGACAGCCTGAACCCGTTTGTGCTTGTCCGATCTTATTACCATGGAAATGACACAGCTTGTCTCCTGACGTTTTAAATTTTAATTTAATTTTTATTTTATTTTTTTAAATCAGCTTGATTGGCCTACGGATTGTCTTATTTTATTTTTCCCCCAATTTGCAAGAAAGTCAATAAAGTTTTCAGAAAAAAAAGAAAAACACAGGTTTTCCTTCTTTGACCATCAAACTCGGGCTTTTTTTTTTAAAACAGGAAGTGCAGGTTTCCCTACCAGGAAGTGGATCCTGGGGTCTGGTATCCGACGGCAACGCATCCATCGTCGAACCCCACCAGGGGGAAGGACAGGATGTTGGCGTTTGTTACTATCGGAGCAGTGAGATGAGATGAGAACAACTTTATTAATCCCGATGGAAATTGTTGTGCCAGAGTTTCAAGTAAAAACATAACAGTAATAGAGTGGTTGCCACGGTGACCGGTCTTACCCTTGTCTGTGAAATCAGGGCGGCGTCGGCGAAAAGGGGGCGGGGACAGAGGAGCCGGAGGCGGGGCTTGTAAAAATGATGAGGTTTATTTTTGCAGTCACAATGCCGACACTAAACGTAGCAGACGTTCACACAACTCAAACAGCTACTCGACACACTCACGTCAGGGGACACCAACACGTTTGACCTCCGGCCGACAGGTTAGAGATGAGCTAGTCGTCACGGTAACGGTTAGCAGCAACATCCGAGAGGAACACAAGTCGCTAAAAGTCTCCGCCAGCTTCCCCCCCCGCCCACCGCCGCCGCCGCCACCATGAACCCGCTGCCGGCCTCACACGGAGCACCGCTGGCACCGACCCCCGGGGGCCGCCGTCAGCACGCACGCACACACACACACGCACACGCACACACACACACCGCACACACACACACACACCAGAGGGACCAAAACCTGATCCAAGGAATCCGGCCTGCCAGAGGCGGGAATGTAGCGGCGGCCATGTTGCTTCCACGTCAGTCAACGCGAGGGAAGGATGGAGGAGGGGGAGAAACTGGTTAAAAAAAAAAAAAAAAAAAGAAAAACAAAAAGGGGGCGGAGCCAACCGGGCTGCCGTTCCGGGGCCGTCCACCGGGGGCAGCGCCGAGCTCCCCGCCGGAACAGAACCATATAAATAACGACTCGGCGAGATCGAACGGACCCCGCCCCGCTGCGATTAATGTGACTTTGCTAATTAAGCCTCCTGTTCTGATTGGTTGAATCCCATGGCGAGCTAGAGGCGGCGGCGGCGGCGACGGTGGGGGGAGGGGTGTTATTTACACGGCGTAGCCCGAGGCCCCGCCCCCTCCCCTCCCGGCCCCGCTGTAAAAACCGAAAATCCCGCGTCGTTTTTTTAATCGCCCCTCCCCGCCTTCTTCTAAATTATCTTTTTTTTTTTTTTTTTCCAATTTTTTTTTCTTTTTTATAAACGTTCAAAATGTTACGAAAAAAAAAAAAATGTACACTTCGGAGATTTTGTGTGTGTGTGTGTGTGTGTGTTTTTTTTTTCTTTTTCCGGGAGGGTTGTTTTTTTTTTTATTTCTTTTTTTGTCTTTTCGTTCTTTTAATTTTTATCTATACAAGGCAGGCAGAAAGCGGGTTACTACGGCGACGCCCCCACACCCACCCACCCGCCCGCCGCCGCCACAAGCCCCGCCCCCTCTGAGACGGCCGCGAGCTTTAAAATAGATCTGTATATATTTAAATATGCTAATATCAAAAAGGGGGCGGGGCTTCAATCAGCGGCGCCGTGTCGGGGGCGGGGGGTCGTGACCCCGTGGCATCCGGGCCCGGGGGAGGGGCAAGGGGCGGGGCAAGGGGCGGGACAGGAGGCGGAGTCTGTCTGCCCCGTGGAATGTCAGCTCATCATGTCGTTGCTGTTCACGCCATAGGTGGAGTTCTTCATGCTGTCGTTCACCTCCCGCCTGAACACTGACAGGTTCTGGGTGAACCTGGACACACACACACACACACACACACACGCACACGCACGCGCGCGCACACACACACGGGGAGATATTCAGTGTTTGCAATTTTTTTTTTAAATGGGAATTTACCTTTTCTCATGAACTGTATTGATCAGATGACACACACACACACACACACACACACACACATACATATATATATATATATATAAACTAACTGCATACATGTTCACACATACACACACTTCCATACACACCCAGACTCTATGTCAAACACACTTTCTCCCACTCTCTCTCTCACACACACACACACACACACACACACACACACACACACACAGACACACCGATATAACTCTGTCAAACACACTCACTCACTCAGTCACTCACTCAAACACACACACACCCCAACTCCATGTCTCTCTCAAACACACTTTCTCCCCTTCTCTCTTAACTCTCTCTCTCTCACACACACACACACTTTCATACATACCCTATGTAAAACACATGTTCTCCCATTCTCACACACGCACACACACACACTGACCTGTCACGGTTCTTGGTCAGCAGGTTCCGTTCGATCCCCTCCATCAGGTTCTCGAAACATAAGTGCATGGCCTGCTGCTTCTCCGGGGGCTGGCTGTTCACGATGCTGTTCCTCAGGTCGGCAAAATACTGCTTATACACATACACACACACACACACACAAAGACACACACACATAAACACATACTTGTTCAGTTCTGTGCGTGTCTTCCATTGTATTGTATGTATCTTACATTATGTGTGTGTGTGTGTATATCAAGTGACTTTATACGTGTGTGTCAGTGAATGAATAGGTGTGTGTGTGTGAGTGTCTACATGAGTGGGTGTATGCACGGTGAGTATATATGTGTGTGTGTGTTAGAGTTTGTCTGTGTGAGAGCATGACTGTGTGTATGTGTGTGTGTGAAAGCGAGCGTATGCACAGTGAGTTTGTGCATCTGTGTGTGTGCGTCTTTCATCATGGTGTCTGTGTGTGTGAGAGAGAGACTGACTGTGTGTGTGTGTGTGTGTGTGTGTGTGTGTGTATACCTTCTCGTTGAGCAGGATGAGGCCCAGCAGTGGTCTGGACATGGACCACTGGTTCCTGCAGTCCTCGAAGATGATGATGTTCAAGACGGTGGACAACATCTGCACCAGAGCGCACCGTTACACAACACACACTCCAGTATGTGTGTGTGTGTGTGTGTGTGTGTATGTGTGTGTGTGTCCTACCTGCTGGATCATCTCCGGGTGCTGCTGCATGATGTGCAGGAAGCGGTCGTCCGTTGCCATGGCAGCAGGGCGCTTCTTCGTGGATCGAGAGAGTTGTTTAAATAGATACGTGACTATGTGGTCCAGACTGGAGCAGCAGCCCGTACACACCATGGTGTCTGTGACACACACACACACACACACACACACACACACACACACACACACACACACACACACACACACACAGGGTCAGTGACAGGTGCAAACCATTGCGTCTGTAACACACAAACAAGCAGACACACCCATACACTCAATGACACACACTCAGACACGGTCAAGCTCTCTCTTTAACACACACACACACACACACACACACACACACACACACACACACACACACACACACACAATGACACACACACTCACACTTGGACATGGCCAAGCTCTCTCTTTAACACACACACACACACACACACACAATGACACACACACTCACACTTGGACATGGCCAAGCTCTCTCTTTAACACACACACACGCACACACACACACAAACACACACACACATACATACACAAGCACACATAATCAAGCTCTCTCTTTAACACACATACACAGAGACACATACATACACACACACACACACAAACAATCATGCTCTCTTGCGCACACACACACACACTCATACACTAAATGACACACACACACACACACACACACACACACTCACACATAGTCAGACAGAGTCAAGCTCTCTCTTGCAAACACATACGCACACACACATACACACTGTCAAGCGCTCTCTTGCAAACTCACACACACACACACACACACACACACACACACACACACAAGGTCAAGCGCTCTCTTGCAAACACACACACACACGCACACACACAGTCAAGCGCTCTCTTGCAAACACACATACACACACACTCAGACACTGTCAAGCTCTCTCTTCAACACACACACAAACACAGACACACAGACACAGACACACACACACACACACACACACACACACACAGTTACCCAGCGCCGTCAGGCCCTCAGAGATGGACGACAGGATGTACATCACCACGTGGGGCTCCAGGGAGGCGATGAAGTTCATGTGGTCCTGAGTCAGGACCTCCAGCAGCGAGTAGAAGGACTGGCTGAGTTTGGGGTAGTCCTATGGACACACACACACACACACACACACACACACACACACACACGAATACGCACACGCACACACAGATGTGTGAACATGTTTCTGTTTTTGCTTCTCTGTGCGTGTCTTTCAGTAGAATTGTGTTTTGTCAGCGTTCTAAATGTTGTGTGTGTGTGTGTGTGTGTGTCCTGTCTGAGAGCGTGTCAGTGTTTGTGTCAATCTCTATATATGTGTGTGTCTTTCACTATGTGAGTTTGTTTGTGCATAGTGTGTGTTATGTTTACATCTTCCAATATATAAATGTGTGTCCTTCAGTGTAAGTTTGTGTGAGCGAGTGTGCATGTCTTTGTGTGTGTGTGTGTGTGTGAGTGTGTGTCTGTGTAGGACATGCCTAACTGTATGTATCTTTCAATGTGTGTGTGTGTTTGTGTGTGTGTGTGCACGCTTGTCTGTGTGTCTTTCAGAATATTAGTGTGTGTGTGTATGTCTCAGTATGTGTTTTTCAGTGTGTGTGTGTGTTTTGTGTGTTTTTCACTGTGTGCAACTCAGTTTCTGTATGTGTGTGTCTTTCTGCGTAACTGCGTGTGTCCTTCTCCTATATATGTCTGTGTGTGTGTGTGTGTGTGTGTCCTCCTGTCTGCGAGTGTGTCTTTCACTATGTATGTTTATTTGTGCGTAGTGTGTGTATGTTTACGTCTTCCAATATATTAATGTGTGTATTTCAGTGTAAGTTTGTGTGTGTGTGTGATGGATGCCTAACTGTATGTATCTTTCAATATGTGTGTGTGTGTGTGTGTTTCTGTCTGTGTGTATTTCAGTGTGTGTGTGCAATTCTGTTTCTCTGTGTGTCTTTTTGTGTAACTGCATCTGTCCTTCTATATAATTGTGTGTGTGTGTGTGTGTGTGTGTGTCCTATCTGTGAGTGTGTCTCTCATTGTGTCAGTGTGTGTGTCAATCTCGCTCTCTATATATGTGTGTGTGTCTTTATTATTTGTGCGTAGTGTGTGTATGTTTACGTCTTCCAATATATAAAAGTGTGTCTTTCAGTGTAAGTTTGTGTGTGCGAGTGTGTGTATTTCTTTCTGTGTGCGTCTTTCATTGTGTGCACCTGTCTGTGTGTGTGTGTCTGTGTGATGCATGCCTAACTGTATTTATCTTTCAATGTGTGTGTTTGTATGTGTGTGTGTGCACGCTTCTCTGTGTTTACATGCTTGTCTGTGAGTGTATGTGTGTGTGTCTTTCTGCGTAACTGTGTGTGTCCTTCTCCTATATATGTTTGTGTGTGTGTGTGCGTCCTCCTTTCAGCAAGTGTGTCTTTCATTGTGTCAGTGTGTGTGTCACTCTCTCTATATCTGTGTGTGTGTGTGTCTTTCACTATGTGTGTTTATTTGTGCGTAGTGTGTGTATGTTTACGTCTTCCGATATATAAATGTGTTTGTCTTTCAGTGTAAGTTTGTGTGTGCCATTGTGTGTCTTTCATTGTGTGCACCTGTCTGTGTGTGTGTGTGATGGATGCCTAACTGTATGTATCTTTCAATATGTGTGTGTGTGTGTGTGCGTGTATGTGTGCACGCTTGTCTGTACGTGTGTGTGTGTGTTTCTGTCTGTGTGTCTTTCAGAATATAAGACTGTGTGTGTATGTGTCTCAGTATGTGTGTATTTCAGTGTGTGTGTCCAATTCTGTTTCTGTGTGTGTGTGTGTCTACCTGTATAACTGCGTGTGTCCTGCTATATGTGTGTGTGTGTGTCCTCCTGTCTGCGAATGTCTCTCATTGTGTCAGTGAGTGTGTCTTTATTATTTGTGCGTAGTGTGTGTATGTTGACGTCTTCCAATATATAAATGTGTGTGTCTTTCAGTGTAAGTTTGTGTGCGCGAGTGTGTGTGTGTGTATCTTTCTGTGTGTGTCTTTCACTGTGTGCACCTGTGTGTGTGTGTCTGTATGATGCATGCCTAACTGTATTTATCTTTCAATGTTTGTGTGTGTGTATATGTGTGTGCACGCTTCTCTGTGTTTACATGCTTGTCTGTGAGTGTGTGTCTTTCAGAATGTAAGTGTGTGTGTGTGTGTGTCCCTACCAGCAGGTCGCTGTGTGGGATGGACAGCAGCAGCTTGATGAAGGTCTGCAGGGCGTTGTCCAGGGCGTCGTCGCCGTAGAGACGGAAGACGCCGAAGTTGACGTAGTTGCCGCTGAGCACGGCCTTCAGCATGGCGAAGCACACGCTCACGCCCTTCAGCTTCACGCCGTACACCTGGTCCTTCGGCACCTCGCCCAGCGTCAGGATGCGGTTCCCTGCGGAGCCACGGCGGATTCAGGAGGTCTGCCGAGGAACCCGAGGAACCTGAGGAACCCGCCTACCGTAGGTGGTGATCATCTTGCTGGTTTCTCTGAAGAGCAGGATCCCGTTGGGCGAGGAGACGTCGAACTGCAACCGCTGGGACCTGGAGGGAGGAGGAGGGGTTGCGGTTGATGCCCGACGGTATCCATGGAAACGCAGGGGTGTCGGATTACGGCGATCGGGTCCGAACCCGCGGTCAATCGTAAGACGGTTTCGGGGTTCCTATCTGTTGTTCGGGGTTCCTACCTGTTGTGAACCAGCTCGGCCATGAGCTTGAGGACAGGAGTGGTGCACGCTGGGTCGTGGTACCAGAGCTCGATGGCTCGCTGCAGGATCGGCATGTAGGCGGGGTATCTGGACGGGCGCGTTCAGGACTCCAGTCATGTGAAAACCCCGGACTGGTTCAGAATATCACCGAGTGCCGGTCGGACCATAATAGATCGCGCCGCGCACACGTCAGGTACCGCGTGATCCAAACCTTAGAAGCACTGGACTGTATTACACACACCAGGCCACCTTAGACCACATCCATGCTAACAACAGGCCACTTAGACTACATCCATGCTAACAACAGGCCACTTAGACTACATCCATGCTAACAATAGGGCACTTAGACTACATCCATGCTAACAACAGGCCACTTAGACTACATCCATGCTAACAACAGGCCACTTAGACTACATCCATGCTAACAATAGGGCACTTAGACTACATCCATGCTAACAATAGGGCACTTAGACTACATCCATGCTAACAACAGGCCACTTAGACTACATCCATGCTAACAACAGGCCACTTAGACCACATCCATGCTAACAACAGGCCACTTAGACTACATCCATGCTAACAATAGGCCACTTAGACTACATCCATGCTAACAACAGGCCACTTAGACTACATCCATGCTAACAATAGGCCACTTAGACTACATCCATGCTAACAATAGGCCACTTAGACCACATCCATGCTAACAACAGGCCACTTAGACTACATCCATGCTAACAATAGGCCACTTAGACTACATCCATGCTAACAACAGGCCACTTAGACTACATCCATGCTAACAATAGGCCACTTAGACTACATCCATGCTAACAATAGGCCACTTAGACTACATCCATGCTAACAACAGGCCACTTGGACTACATCCATGCTAACAACAGGCCACTTACAGACTACATCCATGCTAACAATAGGCCACTTAGACTACATCCATGCTAACAATAGGCCACCTTAGACCACATCCACACAACCACTGGACCACTTAGACCACATCTATACAAATACCAGACTGTTTTTGACAATACAATGAATACAAGACCATCTTAGACCAGATCCCTATGAACACCGCTGTCTTAGACCACACCCACGCAAACACCAGACTGTCTTAGACCAGATCCATACAAACATTACACCACTGAGACCACATACGCACAAACACCGGGGCATCTTGGACCACATCCGTACAAAGACTAATGTCTCTATATCATTTAGCTGGGGGCCGCTGAAGGTGGAGTCTGGACTGTATTGAGTTTTTCACAAAAAGCAGCTTCAAGTATTCCAAAAAAACAGTATGACTGTACACTTTTCTCAGTCTTAATAGATAATGGTTCTTCCGAACATAAGCTTACCGACTACCACTTCTACTACTTGCTGCAAGAGACTTGGCAGTGCTGTCTTTTTTCACAGCTTAGCCAAATTTGGCTGGAGGGAGAAAGTAAGTGAGATCCTCGGTATATCTTGAAGATGCTTATCAGTGAGTTTGGACCTGTATTTTGGCTTATTAAAGTTCATGGTGGAGAAGAGCTTTTCCCACAGATGTGTAATCCCAATAAGCGACACTGTTTGAACATCCTGGAAAGCTCAGGGAAGGTGGGGGGCGACTTTCTCCAAAGTTGTCCAAACTTGTCTACTTTTCCACTCACCTCCCTGAGCTTGTCTTTGAGTTCAGAATTGCGCTACATGTCAATAAGCTCCATCAGTGTGGACCCAAAAGCCTTTGCTCCAGTCCCATTAGTGGACAGGATGCCTCTCTTTCCTTTGCAAGTGCCTTGCTTGCCACGGTAGACCTCCTGGAACTGACTCTCTGTCTGTCTCTGCGCTCTCTTGCCGGACTTACGGAACTCCTGCGCTCTTTTGTTGGACTTCCCCAAACCCCCATACTCTTGCCGGACTCTTTGAATTCCCGCACTCTCTCATTGGACTTCAGGACCCCCAAGCTCTCTCACCGTACTTCTGGACCACATCCATCCGAGCACTAACACCATCTTTGAGCCCATCCATACAAACACCTGGCCATCTTTGACCAGCTCTACGCAAACACCGAACAAGCTCGAAGGATACATCCAGTCAAACAGCATCATGAAACTGGTTTTGGCATTGAAGGCAAACGCGATGCCTCGCAGGTCTCGGACCAAACCCACGAGAGTTCTCTGCAGGAGACAGGAGATGTCGGATTAGGACCAGGCTAGCAGCTGGTGGACGTTGCAGACTCATCAAGTTTCTACTTGGGCAGCATTCAACCTTGTGAGAAACCTTTTAGGGAAAGACTTGATTTATTCTGGGTGTTTGAACCCAGAATGCATTAGTCATTAGAATAATTACTTCAATTCTGGGGGAAAAAAGGGCTCAACAACTTTATCAAAGTAAACATCCTGGCGCTAACAGATAGCTAACCACGAAACAGGTAATGATACCTGCAATGTGTGTGTGTGTGTGTGTGTGTGTGCGCCTTTCACCTTGGCCTCCTGCTCGTTGAAGGTGTTCGTACTCAACATTTGAGCGACGGCTTCGAAGGCAGCTGTCAGTGGCAACATGAACTGTTCGAACTGGTCCTCATCCTCACCTGAGGACAGACACAACGCAACATGTGTCGACATCAGACGTCACACATTTCATTCTTGATAAGAACTGACTAATCGACCACCATCTTACCCACAGCCAATCCCCTGCCTACGTCTCACCCTCTTCTCTTCATCCTCTCTTCTTTCCCTTTATCTATAAACTTTGTCTCTGGTTTTCCGCGAGACCTCCTTCGTTGCAGCCACAGTATCCTCCGGCCGAGATCTTCACCATCCCACTTCTGTGAATGTCCAAACCATCTCAATCTGATTTTATTTTCAAAGTATCTAACTTGTGCTGTTCCCCTGATCGACTCATTCTTGAAACTCTCCATCCTCCTTAGTCCCAAAGAGAACTTCCATATCTTCATCTCTACCTCTTGTCTTCTCCCCTGTGTCTCCATACCATACAGCATGGTTGCCCCTACCCCCCTCTCAATATGTTTTTAGGGCATAAGTCCACTACTCTGATTCGAAGGCATACCTCCACCTCTCTACTTTTTTCCCCCAAGGGCATACGTCTGCCTCTAGATTTTTTCAAGGGGATACATCCACTACTCCAGATTCTTTCCAAGGCCTACCTAAACCTCTCCAGAATATTTCAATGGCATACCTCCACCTTTCTAGTTTTTTTTCAAGGACATACCTCCATTTTTCTCGATATTTGCAGGGCATATGTCCAATATTCTAGATGTCTTTCCAAGGCATACCCCCATCTCTCTAGATTTTGTGAGGCATACCCCCACCTCTAGATTTTTCCCAGGGCACATATCCATTTCTCCACCTGCTCCCTGTGCTCACTACAGCTCATGTCATCTGTCCACTAATTTAGATTTTTGTAGATACCTCCACCTCTACAGACTTTTTAAAGGCATACCTCCACCTCTAGTTTTTTTTCAAGGCACACCTCCATTTCTCTTGGTTTTTTTCAAGGCATAACTCCACCTCTATTTTGTTTTTCAAGGCATACCTCCACCCCTAATTTTTCTTCAAAGCATACCTCCACCTCTTAAGTTTTTCCCAAGGCATACCTCCACCTCTATTTTTTTTCAAGGCATTTCTCCAACTCTCTAGTTTTTTTCCAATGGCAAACCTCCACCTCTCTAGTTTTTTACATGGCATACCTCCACCTCTCTCCTTTTTTCCAAAGCATAGCTCCACCTCTAGATTTTTTCCGGGCATATCTCCATCTCTAGATTTTTCTCAGGGCATATATCCGTCTCTCTTGATTCTTGTGCTACTGATTCCTGTGCTCATTTCAGCACAATGTCATCTGCAAACAACACAGTTGATGGAGATTCCTGTCTAACCTCTAACCTTCTGTCACCCTGCCCATCAGCACTGCAAACAAGAGGGGGCTCAGAGGTGATCCCTGATGTAACTCCACCTTGAACTCCTGTGTCACACCTCAATGTCGTACGGTTCTCGTACATGTTGACTAAATAAGACGTAGTATTCAGGACCGACTCGGATGAGTAGAACAAATACAGAGGTTATACAAGCATACAGGTTGAAAGAACTTGGTTGAAAACATGGAATGCATAGGTTATCTCTAGTTTGAAGGGGAAAGCGTGCAGTTACCTAGGTCAACCATGAGGAGGCGTCCCAGTGCCGTGTAGAATGTGGTCCGACACCTCATGTCGCTCAGGTTGGACTGGTTGTTGACGCCGAGGAAGGAGAAGTGCTCGCTCTGACCATGTGGACGGCAGGAGGAGTTGGTTTGAGACTCTTTCACACACCAAAAGTTGTAACCAAAAGGGGTCAAACAGTTTATCGGTCGCTGACTCACTGTGTGATTGTTCAGCATGAACTGGACGGCGCTCAGTTTGACCAACTTCCTCACGCTACTGTACGTGGAGGACGGGTTGTCAAGGAGAAAACACCTGCAAAAAATCTAGCAGGCTAATCACTGGACCGGTAGCCCTCCCGCTAGCCGTCGGAGAACAAGCCATGATTTCACACAGGAAGGATATCCCAGCGACAAGTCGTTGAGCAGCTGCAGCGTCTTGGAGGTGATCGGCTCACACTGGCCCCAGTACTTTAGGTTGGTGATGCTGAAACGAACACCGTCAAGACTTAGAGGAGTCCATCGCACACAGACAAACGCTATGCATCACACTCTCAAATGAGCCTTGGTGAAGAAATAAACAAGAGGGGGCGGGCAGGCATTGGGGCGCTCACATCTTTCCGATGAAGACACTCAGAACCATCGTCTCGTCGTTCAAACCCAGGACCTCCGATAGTCGCCGGTAGAGCTAAGACACACACACACACACAAACTGCTTATTAAAATCCATTTGTTTGTTGATTAGCAATGAGAAGCAGGGACTCCCTTCAAATGTGACATTATAAACACAATTCACAGCTGATGAAAGACAACATTAAAAACCAATGAAGTGTTGAAAGACAAATCACAGTTGATGAGCGACAACATCTGGTGAAAGACAACATTCACACCTTGAGAAAGACACCTTTCACACACCTTTAAACCAGTGGACGACCCGGACACGACTACATTCACACCTGGTCTTGGGACCCTGTTCACACCAGCTGCCGAGACCCAAGGAGGGCTCGGGGGGGTTACCTTGGAGGATTTCTGCACCTGGTCCCCGATGTAGATCTTGCGAAACTGCTCGAAGAAGCTAAGCATGGCTAGCTCCAGCCTCTCGTTGCCGGCCTGGGCCAGCCGGGAGTCGGTCAGATTCATCAGCTGCAGCACCCTGACGGGACACACACCGTTACACACCCTGCGCATGCATGTGTGTGTGTCCGCGGCGGGTCAAACCTACCGACAGACCAGCTCCCCGTCCATGGCGTCTTGCTCGTCGGTGCTGGCGAATGACACCCGGCCGCCGATCACTGCCCCGATGATGTAGACTAGCCACGTCAGCCGACCTGCACCAGACGCAGGTTACGACACCAACCAGCACCGGTGACCCTTAACCCCGCCCGCCCCGGAGAAGATCCCCTACCCTCCTGCACGGTGATGTCGGCAGCGCTGGAGTTGGTGGACTGCAGCAGCTCCTGGTAGGTCTGGGCCGCCTGGTCGAAGAGCTGCACCAGCAGCGCGCACGTCTTCTCATACTCGCATCGGCCGATGGTAGAGAGCTGGTCCAGCTGCTGCTGCACCAGGCCGGCGTCGTCCAGGGGGTCCTCCAGACCGTCCCTGGGGGGGTCGCCGACAAACAGAGGGTGTTGAGGCCCATAAGAAATCCAGGACAAGCCTGGGATCATTCATGCATTCATTCTCCATGCCGCTCGCCCTGCACACAGGGTCGCTGGAGACAATGCCGACTGTCACTGGCCGAGACCAATCACGGGGCCACATCTAGAGAACCATTCAGACATCTGGACAATGCGGAGTCTCCGCTGAACCTCCTCCATGTGTTTGAACCCGGGGGAACCCCACGCAGACACGGGGAGAACATGGAACACGGAAAGGGCTACCGCTTCCGGCGTGGGCGCAGTCAGGGGTACCGTGGCGCCGACGCACCTGAGGATGACATGGACCGACTCCAGTCGCGATGTGATGTAGGCCTTGGTGACCTCGGGGGTGTAGGTCTCAAGCAGGTGGGGCTCGGTGGCCTTCACGTAGGGAACCGACGCCGCCAGGCGCTGCCAAAGGCTCAGCAGGTAGTGGACACTGTTTGGGGCAAACTCCCAGTGCTGGAGGGAGAAGAAGTGGAGAAGTAGGGGAAGAGAAGGAGGAGGGAGAGTTGGAGGGAGCAGAAAATAAAGAGAAGGAGAAGAGGATGGAAGAAGAGCAGATGGAGCGAAGGCGAGGTGGATGAAGGAAGGGAGCGATCAGTGGAGGAAGAGAAGGAAGGAGTAGTGGAGAAAAGGGGAAAAGGAGAGGTGGAGAGAGATAAAGGGATGGATATATGAAGGTATGGGCAGATAGAAAAAGGAGGGGATGGAGGGGGCAAGTGGAGGAATGGCGAGCCATAGGGACGAATAGACGAGAGATGGAAGTATGGACGCACCAATTAGACCCCGACCAAATTCATTCCGGAAGTGACTGTGAGGCAGAGGGGGGTGGTGCCTCACCTGCAGGCTGGTGACGGTGAAGTTGGCGATGAGGCGGATCACCTCGGGGTAGTTCTCCACCTT
The DNA here is from genome assembly GCF_037954325.1 of Fistularia commersonii. Lineage (NCBI taxonomy): Eukaryota > Metazoa > Chordata > Actinopteri > Syngnathiformes > Fistulariidae > Fistularia > Fistularia commersonii. The sequence goes on along the minus strand of NC_141292.1, from coordinate 17,375,302 downwards.
CACCAGCTCCCCCAGCTGGTAGTTGCTCTTCAGCCTCGCCAGCAGCCGACAGAACTCGTGGTAGTTGTTGGGGTCGGGGAGACACTTTAGGTAGTGAGAGGTCAAAGGTCAAACGCCAAGAAGAAGAGGAAGAAGAGGAGCAAGAAGAGGAGGCCTTGTAACCTGAGGGTTTGCGAGTATCCTCTTGACTCCATCGACAAGATGCGAGAGGAACTTGGCTCGCTCCGCATTATTGAAGAGGGACCTCCGGACGGAGGCGATCTGGACTAGACACGACAACACCTGCGCACACACACACACACACCATCAAGCAAGGAGTGGACAGGTGGTTTGCCAAATTCCGGGGCCGCTGCCACTTACCAGCGGGGACAGGGACGGAGGGATGGAATGGTAGAGGTTGAAGAAGAGCTGCAGGGTGGACGAGTCAAGAAACGCTGATGGGGGGGGAGAGCAGAAGACGGGAAGACGGTTGGTTGAGTCTTTGGGAACCCGGCATCTAACCCTTGGGGTTGGACACCACCGTGATGGTGAGGTGCAGGAGAAGAAAAAGTGTCTACCTGATCTCCAAGAGGTGGGGATCTGCACGGTACAGAGGTCGTCCGACGATTCGTCTGTCGACGTTCCTATGAAGTCGTAGTTGAGGCAGTTGTAGCTGAGCTTCAGCAGCTGCATCAGCAGCCCGTGCTGGGACTCGTCGTTCAGGTTCAGGTTCTTCCCCGACGCCTTCGGGGAGGGGGAACCGCAAACAGCTTAGCTTCCTCGGCAACTCCACCGTACGGCGGAAAACCCCAGCATAACTAGGAGGTGGCTTACCTGCTTGAGGAGGTTGCAGGAGAGCGTGAAAATGTCAAAGAGGGAGGAGTCCCTGAAGGAGGACGCAATCTTCCTATGTTTTGTCAGTGGGTGTGCTGTGTCGGCCTGTGGAGGAGACGCGACGTTAGAAGGTACCAGGGTGAGCTTAAAGTTCTGGTATGCTTCTGTTTCCAGCAGTGGGTAGGTCCTTAAAGCTGGCTTGGACGTTGCATCCACATTTGTGCTGTATACGAGTTTTAGCTAATTGAAATATGACCAAGTTGGATTGACCAAAATCACAACGGCATCGCTGGAAGGACCTTGGATACAACGGGTCGGGTCAGGCAACAACAACCCTGCTTATAGAAACTCTTTTGAGTTCCTAGAGCCTTTTTGGGAACAACAGAGGAACAAGGTAACGCGGACCTCTTAGCTTTTACGGTTCCAAAGGAACTCGTGTGACAAAGGCTTTGGCCTGCTACGCCACAGGGGGTTCTTTACAAGGCAAAGCAATTCTGGGAGAGGCTAAAAACACTTCCAACACATCTGATGGTCCATGGTTATTATTTCCATGCAGAGCTTGGACGCAATGGCAGCATCCGTCTCCCGCTTCTTTTTCTTCCGGGGATTGCTTTCGAGCATGGAGTTTTTCGTGAGCGCCTCAGGTGTTCACTGTCACGCCAGTGGTTACCGTAGTCCCTTACTGCACGTAAGCATACAAAACTCAAAGGTTCCCCAGGAGGAGGCTAGTCCCTCGGACCAAATTCGAGCCGGGCAGTTCTTCGAACTGTGTTCTTAAAACCTTTCCGTCAGAAAGTGGCTATTGTGTAAGAATCTCGTATCTGGAGCTACAATAAGGGTGAAATGGACTACGTGGAACACCACTGTAAGCCTATGAGGTTGATTTAATGCAGAAATACAAATAAGCCTCGATAACTAGGAGCTGGGCGGGTTTACCTGGTTGATCTCGTTGGTTAACTGGGACAGAATGGTGACCCCTATGATGCAGTGCTCCACACTGTCCTGTGATGGCAAAGGGTACAAATCAGCGACGCGGTGACGCGATCTTGACATTTGTTGGCGCATGGGCAAAGTACGCACCTGGAGGAAGCGCGTCACATCGGCAATGACGTTCCTGAAGACGTAGTCGTCTTTCTGACAGTCGAACCAGCCCAGCTTGGTGATCCTGGCATACAGCTGGATCAGAGCCTGCGTCACGAAGGCGGCCAACTTCGGCCGCGTGGCCAGATAGTTCAGCACATAGTTTCCTGGACGCAACAAACACAAACGAGCAACGGACTTTAACACACCTGCCATGGATCATCTCCTCATTGACCATCCTGAACTTGTCTAAACATACCCGGACAGTGTGTTAACCTGTCTGGACATAGTCTACCCCAAAGGTCTAAAATAAAGGTACCACTGTATGAGATGAGATGAGAACAACTTTATTAATCCCGAAGGAAATTGTTGTGCCAGAGTTTCAAGTAAAAACATAACAGTAATAGATAATAGTGGAAAGGAGGAAGAATAAGAAATATAATGAAATATAAATTGTCTTAGCTGTTAGCAGTAACTACAAAGATTGAAGATTCCCTGCGGCGGAGGGAAGAGGAATTAAAAAGTCTGATAGCCTCAGGTAGGAAAGACCTCCTGTGGCGTTCAGTGTATATATTGCTTTTTATTACCTTTACACTTTGTGAATTTCAGAAGCAACACACTACACACTTGTTTATACAAAGTATTACGGAGAAAATTAAATTTTATTTATGTAATGAACTCATTTTGAGCTTTGGGCTTTCAGAGAGTGTAGCGGAGTCTTGACCTGAAGTTTAAAAATAAATCGGGGAAAAAAAATCACTGTGTCAGTAAACAATAAAAAATAAATATTTGCAAAATGCCTTCATAAATATTTATTTTACCTGGTTTATTTCTGCTCCTGAACTTCGGGACTTTACCGGCTGGCGGGTATAACGGCTTCCGCGAGTGTGACGTTATTTTAAGCGGCGAAAAATAATAAATATCATTTTATTTAATATTTCAAGATCACAATAATCTTCCAACTTAGAACTAAAAGTAAAAAAAAGGAATTAACACGAGTGAAATACACTTCAATTAAATATTTATAATATATTTTCCCAAGCCACTCGGAGCCGCAGTGTAAAGTTGAAAGAGCCTCCTGATTGGTGGGGAGCCGGCTCCCCACCAATCAGGAGGGGTGCCGGCTCCTGATTGGCTCCCCACCAATCAGGAGACGCTTTTTTTCTCTTGAAGGCACACGTGATTGGTCAATACGCGTGGTGTCGTCTCTGGGTCTGCGCTTGTGTTTCTAAATCCCAATCTTCAGTAGAGACTGCTGATCTTTTTCTTTTTGTTTTACACATTTTAATTTATATTTTTTGCGTGTTTTTCAAGAGTTCTGTGTTTCAGTCTGAATTGGTTGAAAGATGATGGGTAAATAGTTAAAAGTTCTTGTATTTTATAGTTTATTTGTAGCACTGAAGAGTTAATATTTTTAATTTATTTTGAATTTTTTATTATTTTATTTTGTTGTTTTGCATTTTTTTCAGGGATTCTGTGTTGTTTGACTTTAAATTTGTTGAGTGTATAAAAAGCTAAAATTGTTTTGTATTTTATAATTTTTTGTAGATCTGTAAATATTTTAATTTATATATCGTATGTTTTTTAGGGATCCTGTGTTTCACTTTAAATTTGTTACGTATAAAAAAGCTAAAAGTTTATTCTTGTATTTCATAGTTTATTTGTTGTTGCACTGAAAAGTAAATATTTTTAATTTACATTTTGTTGAGTCGTGTGTTTTTCAGGGATTCTGTGTAGCTTGACTTTAAAATTGCTTAGTATAAAAAAAGTTAAAAGTTTAAATTAGTCAAAAGTTCACTGTAGAGCAAAAAAATAAAGGCTATTATAATATAGTAGTATAATACTTTTTTTTTTTTTAATTATTTATTAATTCATTTTGTGCATAATGTTACATTATTATTGGTAATATGTCGATTAAAGCAACAAAAAAAAAATCTGAAGAGCCGTTTGGGAGCCTAAACATCCTGGACACCTTTGACTAACTTGAAAAAGCTCAATCCACCTGAGAAAAATCCGCCTTGAATCTCAAAACTTCTCTAGCAGATGTGATATTATGTGGGCGAGTCCACCTGCATGGGTGTCTTGATGGACTCCTTGAAGTTTTAAGCATCAGTTGTTCCAGAGGGAATGACATTGAGCAGATAAAATGACATAACAGTAGAAGAAGAAGGGATGAACAGAAATAGGGTATAAGATCAAGAAGAGGGTGACAAGTGTTGGTGAAGGAGTTGGTCAATATCCACCGCAGGGATCGTTCAGGGAAGTAGGAAGCTTGACCGGCTCTGCATCGCCCTGGACACCATTTGGTTCTGCCGAAATGGAGCGCCTGTGTGATGCGACCAGTTCGGTCTTGGGATGAGCCTGGACCGGGCCGGACAAGCCTCAAACCCCCTGGACGAGTCTCAAGCGGACGACCGGCAACCCGAGGGCCGTGGGGAAACACACCCTCGTTGCGCGCGGTCGGCTTGAAGGGCTGAGGTACTCACGGATATCGATGCGTTGCTCGAGGGGAAGCGGGTTGCTGGTCCGGGACACCAGTTTGGACAAACATGTGGCTGCGAGCAGCTGAGAGTACGAGGACTGGGGACAGAGAAGCGCGTCATCTGGTCAGGACGCTAAAATTCAAGTTGGACGTCCAGGGCCTACAAGACAAAACCTGAGGACCCTCTGGCTCTTGCTAGCTGATTCTTTTAGCAACTACACTACTTGCACTGTAAACATAGCACACAGTTGGGATCTAAAGGTAAAAACGACAGTGTTGGTTCGGTTCCACCTTCCCTTTAGAGGGGATTTTCTATTACAGTGGAGTTTGTCTAAAAGATCTAGTACTTGAAGATGATGTTTGCATTTGTTTTGAACTGTCGTGTTATTGTTGTTGTTGTTGTTGTTGTTGTTGTGCAACCCCCCCCCAAAAGGTGCTGGTCGCAACTTCTTGCCCTGATCTGTTGTGTAGGACTAGGTGTTGGTATCCCTAGCACCATAGCACACAGGTATCCTACCTGTGTGCTATGGTGCTAGATAGATCTAGTACTTGAAGATGATGTTTGCATTTGTTTTGAACTGTCGTGTTGTTGTTGTTGTTGTGCAAAGGTGCTGGCCGGTCAACTCACGCTGCCCCTCTCAAGCAGCAGCTGACACTTGCTCAGGCAGTCGGGGCTGTTGGTGAATTCCACCAGAGCTTTCTCTGCCTGGTGTCGCACGGCGGTGTCCGTCGTCTCATACAACTGCTTGCACAGGATCTCCAGCTGGGCAAGGCCCTGCAGGGCGCACAAACACACAGAGAGGACACAAGCTTATCAGGAACACGCAGGCACGCCATCGTTTCATCACCACATGGCTGAGCATCACAGTGAATAAGCACTTTTCTAATTTGGTGATGAGAATAGTCCGGGGAGTGGGGGAAGGAGAAACAAAAGGCTTTCCGTTCGCCGGGCGGGGAAAAAGTGCTGAGTCGCGGCCCTCGACTCGGCACAATGGCCGGCAGCTCCTGGTTGGACCAGAGGTTTGAGCTAACGAGGATGGCCTGACCTCCGGCCGACGGTGCTAAGTGCACAGTTTTGTGTCTGAACTGGTCTTTGCAGTTCCACGTGGACGGCTTCGCACCCTGCGACTTCAGAACGTCACCCCGCACAACTCCACAACTCTGTTGACATACCTTGGCGCGCACAACTTTATAACATCTCTTCACCGCAACTTTAGAAGCATACATGTCGGGGGCAACGCCGCCGAGACGTTGTGTTGCTCGGCAACGACGAAAACCAAATTTAGCTTAAAGACAAGTCCAAAACGTTGAGGGATACATAAAATGTTCAATAAAAAATAAAGCGCTGATTCCAATTTTATTCACATAGTTTCAGATATAATTGATATGTGATCCTAGAAGTTGTTGTCAGTTTCATAATAATAATAATAATAATAATAACCGCAACTTTAGGTTAAATAAAAACAAAGCACTAATTTCAATTTTATCCACATGGTTTAAGTTATAATTGATGTGTGTTCCAATGGGTTATTAGCAATTGTCAATTTCATAATAATAATAATAATAATAATAACCGCAACTTTAGAAGCATACATGCACACTCCACAGTTTTACAAACATCTGTACACACCCCACAACTTTAAATACCGTAAATTTTGGACTATAGAGCGCACCTTTATATAGGCCGCATCTAATAATTTTAAAAGAAAAAAGAAATTGTACATAAATAAGCCACACTTGTCTAAAGCCCCTGGGGTCCCTGTTGAAACATTACATATTAACGCAGCAAGATGTTATAGTTATGTTTTTTTTTTTAACTTTTAATTAAAATCTACAACTACTGGTAAATAACGCAAATCCTTCTTTTCAGAACACATGCCGAACTTGCCTGCAGCTGCTCTTTTTCTTTCTTCTTCAACAGCCAGACTGATCACTTTCAATGTGAAAGCCACATCAAATGCATTTCTGCGGGTCTTTTTCATGTTGGGGGTGTGTGTAATAAGCGCAAAATGGCTGATCTGAAGAATTATCATAAATGCGAGTGCGTTTGCTGAAACTGTTTCATTAGTCCACTGTGACAAGTGTTGGCGGAAGGAAGCTACCGTAATTGCCCGATAAAAATCCATAAATAAGCCGCAGTTCTCAAAGCGTGTGAAAAAAGTAGCGGCTAATATAGCGGCCGGAATTTATGGTACAACAGTACACACACTCTACATCTTTACAAACTTCTGTCTGCACACCACACAACTTTACAAACATCCGTATGCGCACCACACAACTTTACAAACATCTGGACACACACCCAACAACTTTATAAACATCTGGACACACACCCAACAACTGTACAAATATCTCTAAACACACCCCACAACTTTACAAATATCAGAATGCACATCCCGCAACTTTACATACACTCATATGCACACCCCACAACTGTATAAACATCCGTATGTACACACCACAACTTTAAAAACACCAGTATGCACACCCCAAAACATTAAAAGCATCAGCATGCACACCTCAAAACTTTACAAACACCCGTATGCAGACCCCACAACTGTACAGACATCTGTACACACACTCAACAACTGCACAAATATCTGTAAACATACCCCACAACTTCACAAACATCTTGCCATACACCCAATAACTTAACAAATGTCTTTACACACACCCCACAACTTTACAAACATCGGTGTAGACACGCCACAACTTTATAGTTGTCTGTACACACACCCAACAACGTTAGAAATATTTGTACACACAACCCACAACTTTACAAGCTGCTATCGATTAGCATTTATTAGCATTATTCATAGGCCTCAAAGTGTGTGATGAAAGGTGCAATTCTACTTTTCAACAGAATCACCTTGGGTCTTGAAAAACTTCGGACAGCAACGCCTTGACGCTTTCAGGAATTTTTTTTTTTTTTTTTAAAAGTCACAGCCTTGTTGAGACTAGAGGCGACTTCTTGAGGAGATGCGGTTCAGGTTGCCATGACAACAAGTGCAGATTTGTTATTGTTGTTATATCTTCCTTAAAAAAAAAAAATAAAAAAAAAAAGCTTGGGGTTCAGCGTATCAGCTATGGATCAGATTGTGGATGTCACGTTTCAACCGAGAGGCGGCGGCGGGTAGGACGACATGCGTCTTCCCTGGAGGACAGAGATAAGGGCATCTGCAAGGGCAGACGCCACCGCCGCCTCCTTGACCACAGGGGGAGAAAACAAAAGGGAGAGTTCCTCGGATGTGTTACATCACTTTTTGTTTGTTAAAAGTTTCAAAACGGCGACTATAACCTTGGAACTCCTATGATTTACAAGTCAATATCAGATGACTATTTACACGTGAACGCCCAGCTCTTAAACGTGCAACGTGTCGGGAGAAACGCCGCCGAGACATTGTGTTGCTTGGCGACGACGAAAAACCAAATTTAGCTTGAAAACAAGTCCAAGACGTTGAGGAATACATAAAATGTTCAATAAAAACAAAGCGCTCATTCTAATTTTATTCACATAGTTTCAGTTATAATTGATATGTGCTCCAATGGATTATTGAAAGTTGTTGTTCAATGCATTATAATAATACTACTACTACTAATAATAATAATAATGATAATACTAAGTTTCTACCAGAGGGGAGGGGGGGGCTACAGGTGCTCCACCGTACATCCGGGTCCTGGCAGTACCTGGGCCAAGGATGCTAGCATTGACACCTGTTCGCCCCGCAGCCCCACCGTTTGAGTCGGTTCCCGCATAAAATCACGCACAGGAAAAGTTAATCGAGGTTCTGGGGGGGTGCATTATGGGATGGCGGGTGGTAGCTCCCGGGCCCCACCACCACGGTGCCGGGGTTAGCATAGCAGCGGCTACACTTACTGCTAGCATGCTAGCTAAACAAAACAGCGCTGCCTGGTTACGCACATAAACAACGAGGCGACCGGGGGTGCGGGGGGGATTCCCCCGGTGCTTTTACCCGGTAGGGGTCCGACACCCGGCGCGTCGGGTGGGGGGGTCCTCGGTCGGCGAGGCACCGGTGACCCGGAGCCGAACCGGGCCGGGTAATGTTTTCAAACAGCAGCAAAAAAAGAGAAAGGGGGTCGGGCGGGAGAAGTTGACGTCCAAAGGGATGCGGCTAGCTTTAGCCTAGCATGTCCGCACGGCTACCGTTCTTAGCGGCTCGGCGCGCAACTACCCCGGCCGTTAGGCGGGGGGTGGGGGGCCGGCGAGGACTGAGCGTCACTGCCGCTCACCTCCGGGTCCGGATGGGCGCCAAGCGGCCAGGCAGCCGGGCAAAGCAACCCGCCGCTTCCACCTCCTGCTAGCCGGGCAGCTACCCGCCCGCGGCGGCCGTGAGACCGTTTGTGTTTACCGTTGTTTACTTCACTTCGCGGGAAGGCGGCGGTAGCGGCGGCGGCGGCGACGGGGAGGGGGGGCCCGACAAACTGCACCGTCATCCCCCGGCGCCGAGTGCGACAACCCGGGGAGAGAGAGACCGGAGCACCGGGTTCGGCGGAGGGAGGGAGGGGAGCGCGGAGGTGGGGGTGTGTGGGGGGTGAGGTCCTCCCCGGTGCTAACGCAAGCTAACTCGGCGAGCCCGAGCGGTGACAGCAGGCCACAAGTCAACACAGGCGGCCGCATCCCTTCTCCTTCCCCCCGGACGACGCGCTGCGGCCGGCCGGCCAGCGCCGGTCCGCCCGCCGTCCGCACACGACCCCCGCGACCGGAGCGCGGCGCCGCGGTGCACGGAGCGGCGCCCTCCGCGGCACACGTGTGGGAACTGGCGGCTACCAAAACATGAATCCTCCGCTTACCTGCACATGATCCGCCATTTTTCTCCATTTCATGCACCTCTCACTCCCCCGCTTATGGGTATGGGCAGAGGCAACAGCGCCCCTAGCGGCGGCGGTGCGCCGCTGCAGCCTCCCGCCCGGCTCTCCTTCAGGCAACAGCTGGTGTGTTGAACAAAATACGCTAAAATATAATTAAAAAAAAATCCAAAAAAATCTGCAAGTTTTTAAAATTATTTTTAAAATTATAAGCGATTCAAATAACAAATCTAAAATTGGAAACACGTCATAATTCCCCCTCCCCCAGACGTTTTAAACACCTTGGATTAATAAGTCAACAATTCACTTCTTGTTGTTTGCGAGGAAAACATGGACAGAATGCATTTCTATCCCGGTGCAATCCAAACATGGAAGAGCCGGTGGAGCGCTTCAAATTGTTTTTATAAAAAGATCAGGCAACAAAAAGAGTGATCCAAAGGGGTTCTACCCTGTCCCATAACACCTGAAATGCTTGCCCCTTTTTTTGTTATTTCCCTGATTTTAATCGGTCATTTCCAGTGCATTCTCTCCAGACATCACACATGTAATTACATTGGTAAGAACAGTGCGCTTGAAACACACCAGAAAACATTAGCTTTATCGGAGAACAACCGCTACGGGAGGGATAATCAATGGAATCAGTACATATTTAGAAATCACCAATCTACAAGATTCAAATTGCAGGGCAAAAGTTTAAATAAAAGGGAAAAAAAAGAAAAATAAAACATAGAAAACGATTATTCAGAGTATTCTCGAGTTCCACCCCCGTCCACTAGGGGGCGCTACTCGCGTATTCAGACGGATGAAACGTTTGTTTGTTGTTCCGGAAAAAGGCGAAAAGCGAAAGCAGGAGGGGAAGGAAAAAGCTCATTCAAACGACACAAAGCAATTGCGAAGATGCCCTCCCCGTAACTCCTCCCGCCGAATTACCGCCGGTCCTAACCAGGAATCTGGTTTTATTTGCCACGTTCACGGATTACGGTACAAAACTAGTAGCATTGATGCTGCGTTCAGGTGCCCTCGGGAAAAAAAATTAGCCCGAAAACATCAACAGGTAACTACTTCCAATTCAATTGAATATTTTTTTTTTGTCATTCAGTAGCTCTTACTTAAATAAAAAAAGACACGAAACATAAAATTCGTATTATTATTATTATCATAATTATTAATATTAAAAATGTTTGAATTAGTCACGTAATTGTGTGGTTTATTATGATATCAGGCCCCGCCTCTTCCGCTGACGTCACCAGCAAGCCAAAGTCCGGATTGAGTTTAAATTTTTTTCTACCTGCCGTGTTTTAAGATCAACGATTTTAAATTGAATTAAAAAAAAAACTTTAAAACTAATGGAAAAATCCGCCCCCCCAAAAAAATACAGATTTTTGAATGATATTCCATTTAGCTGAATACATATTGTATTCCCCTTGCCCTTTCTTTTTTAAGTTGCTTCTTAAATTATTATTTTCCATACAGCTCTACACTTGTAACTCTTTTATTTAATTGTACACAAAATTAGAGTCTTTATGTGTCCTTACCTCAGTTAAATGTCATTGATGTATGATTGAATTTAGCCATGTTTGTTTGTGTATGTTTGTCCTATTTTCTTCCAAACAAGAAATATAAATAAAATAATGCTTGCATACCTCGTGTTTTGTAACTGTTAGATTCACATTACTTGTTCGAAAGTATTTGAGAAAATAAATAAACATTTATAAATGTGTTTTCTTTTCTATCTATCTTCATTAAAATTTTGTTCTTTTTTTTTAATAGAAGGCGGCGACGCTTGGTGTTGTAGTTTCACAAGTTGGCCACTAGAGGGCGCCATAGGCATCCGGTTCAGACGTCCCGACGTCTGCGATTGGTCGTCAAAATAAAAGTACAGGTTATTGATTATCGTTATTGATGGATATTAAAAGGGGATATTATGAACAAAAAAAATGAAATAAGCCAAATCCAACAGAAATTTACGAGAAATCCCCGACTTTTATTCATCCACTATCGCCGGCAACCGTAAACCAATCAGAGAAGAGTACATAGTACGCTTACGTGCTGTTCTTCAACACAATATTATTGTACATTTCTGAGTACGTGGACCCCCAAGAACGGCACCTGTTATGAGACATTGCTTACGAATCGGAATTGAAACTCAAGAATGTCAGTCACGCAGTAGATGGGAATAGAACAGCTGCGAAATAATTCAACACAAATGAATCAATTGTGCGAAAGTGGGGGAAGCAAGCAGATGAACCGCACCCAGGAAAGAAAACCAGAGTTTCCGAGATGAATAAAGTTTGAATGAACTGCAAAATATGGAAGCATAAATTTACAATTCACCAACTGGCCGCTTGCACATTGTCTACTGGTTATGTTTTATGTCCCTTATCAGCATTAAATACACAAATTGGGGCAAAGTAGGATGTTTACTGTATTTTCCAGACTATTGAGCGCTTCTGAATATAAGCAGCACCGGCTAAAAGTAACTAAATCACAATATGTGTCCATATATTGTCTACAAGCTGCAGGTGTCCACGTTGGAACATGATATTTACACAGAAATATATACCGGTAACATCCTCAAATACAGCTGACGAAAAAGATGAATAATAAATAAAACAAGGAAAAGTTAACGCTTTTGTCCCACTCCAGCTGATTGCTAAAACCGTTAAAGTCGTCTTCTTTGAACGGTCTCAGAATTTAAAAGTAATTTCGTCGGTCCGATGTGACCGGGCTGAGTATTTGTTAGCTCCAAAAAAATTAGCCGCATCGGGTAGAAAAAAACAAGCGGTTTGTAGTTCGGCAATGACGGTAATTTAAATTTTGTCGTGAACAAACATAAAAGTCCTCTTTATCTTCTTTTAGTTCTAAAAGTCTCAATAAAGATTATTTCCCAGGAGGTTTGAAGCCAATCATTTAGCTCTGGCGTCCGTCTTCCATTATTTATCTTTTTTTTTTTTTTTAATGGAAAGACCAGTTTTGAGTTTTCTTAACTTCATATAAATATATATGTAAGTTTATACATAGACATATATATATATAATCTTCCATTTTTGCAAAAAGGGTAAAACTGTTTTTTTTTTTTTTGCTAGCATATTTCTCACAATAGTTTTTGTCTGTAATATGTGAAAAAGAACAATAAGATAATACTTTATTGATCCCCATAGGAGAAATTCATGGTTGCAGCAGCGCAACAATAACCATATCGATTAATATGAATATACATATAAAATAGAAGAGACATAAATAGAACAAAACAAGTGACAACAACAACGATTAAAAAAGGGGAAAATTGTATTAGCAGGGTGAGAATGGAGTGATGACAACAGGGATAAAAAAACAAGGGAAAAATCGGGTTAAAAACAAGGGAAAAATTTGATAAGCATGGTGAGGATGGAGTGACAACAAAGATAAAAAACATAAAAAAAAAACAAGGTAAAAAGTGGATAAAAAAACAAGGGAAAATGTGAGAATGGAGCGGCAAGGACAAAAATTTTGGAAAAAAAAAAAAACAAGGGAAAATTTGATAAACATGGTAAGAATGGAGTGACAACAAAGATAAAAAAAATTAAAAAAACAAGTTAAAAAGTGGACAAAAAAACAAGGGAAAATGTGAGAATGGAGCGGCAAGGACAAAAATTTTGGAAACAAAAACAAGGGAAAATTTGATAAGCAGGGAGAGAATGGAGTGACAACAAGAAGGATAAAAATAAGGGAAACTATGAGAATGAATTGCCAACAAGGATTAAAAAAAAGAAAATAAAATAAGGGAAAAATAAAATTGGATAAGTTGGGTGAGAATGCAATGACAAGGATAAAAAAACAAGGGAAAATTGGATTAAAAATAAAAAAAAAGGAGAAAATGATAAGCAGGGTGAGAATTGAGTAACGAAGAATAAAAAAAATAAATAAAATAGAAATAAAAAATATTTCTCTCTCACAAATCCTCTCTCACTACATCCATAAATCTTCTCCTTGGTCTTCCTCTCGACCTCCTGCCCGGCTCCAATTCCAGCATCCGTCTACCAATTCCTGTTCTCTGCTCTCACCACAGATCAGAATGTCATCTGCAAACATCATGGTCCATGGAAATTCCTGTCTAACCTCATCTGTCAGCCTGTCCATCATCACTGCAAACAAGAAGGGGCTCAGAGCTGATCCATGATGGAGTCCCACCTCCACCTTGAACTTCCCTGTTATCCCTTAAGCACACTGCATCACTGTCTCACAGCGAGCATACATGTCCTGCACCAACATATTCCACCACCACTCCTCATACAATCCCAGAGCTCCTCTCTTGGCACCCTGTCAAAAACACAATGCAGCTCCCTCTGACCTTCTCTGTTATTCTATTTTAGCATTCTCAACGCAAATACTGCATCTGTAGTACTCTTCCTAGGCATGAAGCCATACTGCTGTTCACAAATGCTGATTTCTGCTCTCAGTCTAGTTTCCACTACTCTTTCCCATAACTTCACTGTATGGCTCATCGACTTTATCCCTCTATAGTTGCCGCAATTCTACACATCCCCCTTATTCCTTATTTCTTGACAGATTCCACATTATTTTTTGATTACACCTTGCATATTTACACATTTCTGGGTTATTTCTAATTATCCCTGTATTTAATTTCTTATTTCCAGATTATTCCCTGATTATGTCTACTTTATCCATATTATTTCCAGTTATTCAAATTATTTGCTTCCAGATTATTCATAGATCTTACCTTGATTATTTCCGGATGATTAATATATTATTTTACATGATTCAAAGATGATTTCCAGATAATTCATTGAATATTCCTTGATTATTTACAGATTATTACTGGAAACAGATTATTACCACACACATACACTTATTATTTTATATTACATAATTATATATACATGATAAATCAATACATAATAAAATACAGCCTCCAGAGTCTTGGTTCCACTAGGGGGCAGTGTGGTCACACACACACACACACACACACACACACACACACATTCACACACACACACACACACACGTGTGTGAGGATTTGTTTAGAGGAGCCAAGGAAAGAAGGAAGGAAGGAAGGATTTAGTTTTTAGTCATTTATTTGTATTTTTTTGTAGTTTGTAGTTTTAGTCGTCCATTTGTAGTTTTTTGTAGTCTGTAGTTTTTTAGCCGTCTAATGTGAAGTTGATCAGCCGCCTTTTTGGAGTTTATCAATAGCCTGTAGTTTATCAATAGCCCATTTGTAGCTATCAGTCACCCATTTGTAGTTTTTCGGAGTCTATTTGTAGTTTCAGTCCATTTGTAGTCCCGTTTAGTTTTTTTTGTAGTTTCTCGTCAGC